>NC_053143.1:2541614-2857258 GCF_016808335.1 Panicum virgatum | reverse complement strand
GGTAAACGTGTCCCAAGGTACACGGTCATGGCCAATCGCATGACAGATTTACATCTCGTAACATTGCCTTACGAGATGGCCGTGATTGCAATCACACGGCGGGAAGTCCGCACTCCATATCAGGCGGCAGATAGCGACAGGCTCATTTGAATGGAGCCTTATCACATCCTCGTATGCTCATCATACGGGACCCGCGCACGTATGAAACACGTGGGCTATTCTAAGGGACTACCAAGAATGTTTACCTTGCTTACCTTAGCGTAGGTGCGTCGATACAATATTAAAAAAGGTTGTACAAGAAATTAACTTTTGACATAAATGTAATTTGCTGGAAGTTAGTTGATATTATATAGAGCCACCTGATACAACTTACACTATATAGGGCTTACGTACTAATCTTCCCTAATCCCTTAAGCGCAAAGAAGCGTATCTTTCTAAAACTCATTTTTAAATTTTTAAAACACTAAAAATAATCATGCTAGTACCCTCCCCGGTGCATTTCAGCTCTGATACCAGCTGTGACAGAACCGCCAAATTAAAACTCAAATTAAGCGTAATGGCCATCATTTGAACACATCAGGCGCATTAGCTTAATTAAGTGTAACCTGACAGCCTGTTTCCAACCCACAGGCCGATCGAAACACACCAGAAGTCTCGCGCGACGGCGAGCACAGATGGTACCAGCATAATATAATTTCACAAAATAGATAATGACATAAATATTTACAAAACAGCTTTAAATTTAGAATTTACATAAAATAAATGACAGCAGCGGAAAAGAATATGACCTGAGGAAGATTTTCATTAGAAACCAACTGAAATAACTTGATATAAAACGATAACTACGGAGACGTGAGGACGTCACATCAAGCCCACGGATGTTAATCCTGGTTAGCTTTTATACCTGAAACAGGGTAAACAACAAACCCTGAGTATACTAATACTCAGCAAGACTTACCCGGCTATGGGTATACATAGCCCATTATCTAGACATGCACGGCTTTCTGGCTGTGGGTTGTTTTGCGGAAAAGCAGATAAGAGTGAGTCCTTACTTTCAATATTTTAGCTCAAGATTAGGAATGATATCTATTTTCTATGGTTTGCATTTCTATACCAATCAGTGTGGAAAAACAATTGATTAGGTTCAACTATACTGATCATCTTATTCCCTTCCATATTCTTACTACGATGTGACTCGGAGATCAAGGTGCTCATGTCCGCGAGCGACTGACGGCGAATCGATCCGATTTAACCTTGCAAGGTGGACCTAACCAACACGGCACGTATTTGTCCCGTCGGACTATACATACCAACCATTCCCCTCCTCACCTCGAACTACAGGACCGCCCCACCATTATATGGTCAGCCGAGCTCAACGTGAGACTACCAAAAGTAAACATATGCAACCCCATTTCTCCGCGACTACTCGACTACCCCAGGAGGTGAGTTGGAGTCCTGTACTTTCGAGATGGGGCAGTACTCGGCTTACCGGTTTCGACTACCTCCTACTCCCGGTATGCGGTTAGTACAATTCAAACCTGATCAGCAGGGCCGACAACGGTACGGTCCTTAACCGACACAGACGGCTAGACAATTCCCGCCCGGTCTACAATTCATTTCCTTTCCTCCATATCCCAATATTCCATAATCAAATCACAAAGACATCCTATATCTCGCGAGTAACAGGGAATTACTCGACTTCTACCGAATCCTATTTTTAGCATGGCAAAGACAACGACATACACACACTAGCATTCCGACCAATGGAACCTAGGAATCATGCAACTAGGGTTTCATCCAACGCCTAGAAACTTAATGCATAATCAAGTAAATATCTATAACATTTCATAAGTTAAAATAGTAGGTTATGCTCCGGGGCTTGCCTGGGATTAACACTGAGTCAGTGTTAGTTAGATGATACTCGCTTGGCGAGCATCTGCCTTCGGTCATGCACATCGGGATCCATCCATCCATCAATCTTCTAGATGTGTCCACCATTCACCGTCTTCTGGCTCGGCTTCAATGTCACATCCCTCACGTGGTTCATCTATCGTACCTAAATGAAATGCAGCAATGCATATGTATGAATGCACAGTTCTGAGTTGCTCAACAATATAGATGCTATTATTTTTCCTTCACGATAAAGTTGTAGTCTAACAAGTAGCAAACAATCATATCACATGGGCAATCATTTATAGAGTAGTTAACTACATTTCTAACTACCCAGGGCATCATGATCAACGGCACAAAAGAAGTTCACTAACTGCACAAACAAGCAATAGTTGATTCCTATAACATGCAGGTCATGGCTTGCTAATAATTAAATAATTCAGTACATAAACAACAACAATTTCAGCAAAAATTATTCTAAACAGAAGGTACAGAGAGCAATCTACTCTGTAAAAATCTTGTCTTTTCATGCATCCATTTAATCCGAACAATTCATTCATTCAGACAACTCTTAAAACAAGATTGAATTATACAGGTCAAACCAGAGCAAAACAGAAGTTGAAAATTTAACAGGAGGTCGACACAGGAATGAATTAGCTACTGTGAATTTTTCATGATTTTATCTACACAGAATTAATTCTGAGAAAATAAACAAAACAAACATCAATCTAACAAGATTTATTTTTAACTTCTGTTCTAGTCATGAACAGGTGCTTAAACTTCATGGACAAGCTAATCTATTCAAAAAGAACACTCAGAAATATTTTCATGATCTAAAACAACATAAATTATTTCTCATAATTAAAGTCTTCTAAACAAGGATTAAATAAAGTAAATAGCTACAAATCTATAATTAACGAAATTTGGACAATGGTGTTAATTTAGTATTGGAAATACACAGAAAATGTTTCATACATATATCTAAATCAGAACATCCAGAAATAAAAGAATATATTATTCTACTAGATCTAGCAAAAACTAGGGTTTCATCTAGTTAAAAGTATTAACTGGTGCTCAAATTTTTACACAAATCTATTCATAGCATGAAGTAGCTACCCACCAAAAATAACCCCTAGATAGTGAGTAGAACTCCTAGAATAATTACAACCTATGTAATCTAATCTTTTTCCTAGATTAAAATACAGACAGAAAATAAATATGTGCATGTAATGAAAGTTGTAGATATTATTGCAAGGATTCCAAAACATTTTAGTTTGCATTTTCTGATTTTTCTACGATTTTATATTGAATTTACAAGTTTGCTGTTTTTGAAAACAAAAGAAAAAGGAAACAAACTTTTGCATCTAGGCCCCTGAACTTCTATTTCTTCTCAGCGCGGGTCCCTGGTCGGGTGAGGAACAGAGGAGGAAGGGCGTGGCTTTTCCCGGCGAGGAGAGGCTCCGGCGGTGGGGGCCCCACTGGGGAAAAGCGAGAGGGGACCGAGGACTACCTCTAGAAGGTCTTGGAGCTCGAGATAGTGGCCTGTAGTGGTGGCTCCACGGAGAGGGGGCGGATAGCGGTGGTCTGGACCGCGGCGGCGGCGGTCCGGCAGCTCTGGACGGCGGCAAGCGGGTCGGGGAGCACCGGTGGAGGCCAAGGAAGCTAGCTACGGGGTCATTTGGGCGCGAGGAAGGGTGGAGAAGGGAGCTTCGCGGGAGACCGACGAGCGGCGACGCTAATGGCGGCCATGGCAAGCGGCGCTCGCGCGAGAGGGAGAGGGAGAGGCGTGGGCGGCTCAGGCAGCATGGAGAGGGTTCGGGAGAGGAGCGTGCTGGCCTACGAGCGAGACAAGGACGGCATGGGCGGGGACGCGCGTCGTGAGCGCGCGCGAGTGGCGTTCGTGGCCAACTTGACCACGGCGACGACGCACGGGAGAAAGAGCAGAGAGCTACACGTGTGGCTTGATAATTTTGACCAAATTTGAATCTTCAAATCGTGTTTAGCACTCCTAATTGAGGGGTGTTACAACCAACCGGTGGGGCGACCATGTCTATTGATGGTACATACTCGGTCAGACTTCTACCCCCAAGATCACCATGATGTGCAGCTTCCCCGAGTTATTCTGGATGCGCATGAGCTGGAAGACTCATTTGGGCAGCATTGCTTTGGCAGCGTGCCTGCCTCGGGGGAGGCGATCGTGGGTCTGCCGGAGAGCGCGAAGGAGGGGGAGTGCAGCGTGTGCCTGGAAAACTCTGAGGGGAGCAACAAGAAGCTTAGAGTGATGCCCTGCTCTCACTCCTTCCATGAGCAGTGCATCTTCAACTGGCTCAGGATCAGCCATGTCTGCCCACTTTGCCGCTTTCCACTGCCTACCGAGCAGCAGCAGGAAGATGGTCGATACGCTTGCGCCAAAGCCAGAGGCACCCTGCAACCTAGTCTTCTTTGACGCATGGATCGGATAGATGCCCTATGCGCTGACTCATTCAAAACTCACAAACCTCATTTCAAAAAAAAAAATTTAAAAAAAGAACTCACAAGCCTCTGCTTTCATGCGCTTCAGTCAATGGTGTGCAAGCGAAATACTTCTCTATCATGCGCCAACTGAAACAGATTTGGTGCCTCTGAAATCTTTTTTTTTCTGACAGTGCCTATGCGCTTCAGAACGTTTTTTATTAAGAGGAGAGAAGCAAAGTTTTCATGACAACTATGAACCGCAGTTCACGCAACCTAAAAAGTGAAAACAGGAAGACAAAATTCTAATACGTCGATCAATGTGCGACAAGGTCCTAGACCTCTGAAATCTGAATCGCAGCCAATAAAAGAATGGATTCACATACACTCATTTGACATTTTTCCACATGCGGGGGTATTGGTCTCCAAATGACTAAATTTTAGTCATTTCATATTGAATGTTGGGACATCAATTAGAAATATTAAATACAGGCTAATTTAAAACCAACCAACCTCGTAAATTGAGGCTAATTCGCAGGTTAGCAATATTATAACAGGCTGCAAGAAGGCTAAATGTTGAGTTGAAAGAGAGAAGAGGTGGGTTGCAAGCTTGTAGCCAGCTTGAACACAAAAATAAAGAAATCTTGTGAGGGGGACATGTGAGCCTTATATTAATGATGAAGGACTAAATCTCTACTACGTATAATCCACCAAAAAAAACTTTCCTAAGTACACCCACCAACTTGCTTACTGCAGTCATTATTCTTTCTCACCCCTCCTAAGTACACCCACAAATGTACACCAAAAACTCTACTAATCATTCAAATCAACAGCCCAGATTGTTTCATAGATCTATTTTCCCTTACTCACTCAGATCCAACGGACCATATTGCTTGGATCAAACTTCCTCAGTCATCCCTCCTCCCTTCCCGCACGCGCGCCGAGCCACGAGCGAACGCCTACTCCTCGTGTCGAAGAAAAAAAAAGCGGACGGGGGGTGGCGCGAGGACTCGAGGCGTCCAGGACCAGCGGCGGCGCCAGGAGTCCAGGACGGCGGCAGCGGCGGCGCAAGGAGTCTAGGACCGGCGGCAGCGGCGCGAGGAATCGAGAACCACTTGGGCACGCCACCGTGAGCGGAGTGCTCCGCCGCCCGAACACGCCGCCGTCAGGTGCGGTTCAAGGGGCTCCTCCGCCGCCAGCGGACGCCGACGTCAGGAGCGGTTCAAGATTGTCCGCCGAACCGCCGTGGGCTGCCGCCCTGCGCGCCGGCCGAGCCGCGGTCGTGCCGCGCGGCTGGCTTGCGCAGCGCGGGCCACGTGCGGCCACCGAAGACGGCCGAGCGGCGGGCGTGCCCCGTGGTCTTTTGTTACCGCAGCCCCTCTCTGTCGATCCTCACCTGTCGTCCGCGCCGTCATTATGCAGCATCGGATGATGAGTAGTTTTTTACATTTTTACCATTATAACGGATGGCGCTCATCAGAATCTCATCTTTATAATGTCATCTACATCTATAGCAGCAGTGAGAAGTTTTACTTACAAATATACCACATTTGAGGATGTGGCTGCCACGGCACAGTGCCATGCAGGCGCCGAGTCAGCATTGCCCCGACGCCGTGCCCCCGCCATTTCTGCGCGCTGGGCCCGGGTGATGCAGCGTTAACCCAACCCCCCTCCCGTGAACTCCCAAATTGATCCCCTCCCCCTTTCTTCTTCCTGCCGCCGCCCCCTCGCCGCCGCATCCTATTGGCGGCCCGGACTCCCCCGCCGCCTCCCCCATTTGCCTTCCCGCTGTCCCTGCGCCAAGCTGGCCATGTCATACAGAGCGGTGTCTTCGAGCGCGAGTAGGTCGGGGAGGAGGTAGGAACGAGATGGGATGTCAACGCGCGTGCTTGGTGTGCCGTATCCAACCGGCAATGAATCCGGGCTTCCTTTGATTCAATGCCCCAACTGCGAGATGGCCCATGTGATCGAGCTTCGCGCGAAGAAAGATACAATCAACAACGGGCGAACCTTCTTCAAGTGCCCTAGGAATGCGGTAACTTTCTCCATCCCAAGTTACTGGTTATGCAACTTTGTTAGGAAATTGAAGCTTTGATTTGGTCGTGTTTCCAGAATCCTAAGTTATGTGGCTTCTACCGATTCCAGAAAGAGTACCTGGATAAGTTGATTGAAAAGAAGATTGTCAGTATCCAGTATGAGCACATGGATGAAGTGGAAGAAGGATCACATGGCAGCATGGAGGATGATTGACCGCAGTAGGCTAGAGAAGAAGCTGGAGCATCTGACATGGAAAATGAAATGTGTCTTTGTTGTTTTTGGTATTGTTGTGTTAGCAATGGTTGTGAGATCAGTTGTAATGGCTTGAAGTAGATGTATGAATCAGTTTTGAGCTCAGTTTGGTATTGTAATGGCTTGAATCAGTTGTAATGGCTTTAATCAGAAATGAACCAGATGTGGCCATGCCTTTGCAATGAAACATATTCTGGCAAATTGACATTTGAAATGAAACATATTCTGGCAACTTGAGTCGATAACATCCCTAACATTGCAAATTCCTGGCATACATAGAGTTTGATGCCATTACAAACCATCTTCTAGCAAATAGTCAGCATATATAGTGTTTGCAAATCATTACATAGAACATGTGAAACTTGGGGCATTACATACTGTTTTTGTGCCCAACATTACATAACAAGGCCATGCAAAAGATAATTTTGGCCATTAAACAGACTGCTTATGCAAAAGCACAAGAGTGAGGCTGGTCATTTCTTCTTTGTAGGTCCTTTCTTCTGAGGTGTCTTCTTCACCTTAGTTGCCAAATGCTTCTTCTTTGGAGTCATTTTTGTAGGTGCTTGCACTTGAACCTCCAAGGTATCTTTAGCAAATAAGGACCTGTGGAAAACAAAGTTATTTTGATGGTTCATAGATTACAAAAGTGTAGCTGCATTACAAAATAAAAAGTACCTTCTAGCTCTTGTTGTCTGATTACTGGCTTCTGGTACTACAACTCCTACAACTTGTAAGGCCAGCTCATCTATGGCCTGATCTGGAGCTTGTGCTGTTGAGAAGGCAAGCCTTGTAGCCACTGCTTCTTGCCTTGCTGCAAGCTTCTGCTGCTTCCCTTGCTGCTGCTACATTGAGCTCAGCTTCCATTGCTTCTTTCCTTGCTTTTTCTGCTACTTCTCTTGCAACAGCTACTCTGGTCCTAGGAGTTGTTGTTGCTTCTTGAGTAGTAGTATCTTTTTTCCCTTTTTTTCCTCCCAGGCTTTGCTTTGCTCTTTTTTGTTCTCTTCCTGCATTAGTGACAGACAGCATTAGCTTGATAGATATGAAATGCCAAGGAAGAACATATGAAAACATTTAGAAATCACCTTTTCTTGGTGCCAATGAGTGGGCATTTCCAGCTGCCAGCCCTGTGACCAAGCTCTGTGCAGTTAGGACACCTCACTTGCCTTGTTGCCTTACCACCTGTTTCCCTTGCTGACTTAATTCTATTCTTCCTCAGTCTTCCACATGCTCTCTTCTTCTGGCATGGAGGGTATAGTTTGAACCCTTTGTCCACCTCAGGCCACTGGGACCTGTCAGTGATGTTGGGGATTATGCCATCATATGCAGCTTGAAACTTGTCCACTGATAGTAGTGGTCAACAAATTTGCCCATGTCTGGTTGCCTAGTGCTAGTAATCACAGCCAATGCATGTGGACATGGTTGACCAGTTATCTGCCACTGCCTACATGTGCATACTTTCTGAGATAGGTACACCACATGTCTTCTAACTTCCTCATCCTTGTATATTTCTGTAATCTCAGCCTGATCTGGATGACCTCTGGAAATCTTTAGGTGTCCTAATCCCCTTGATGCTGCATGTAGTTGATGGATGATCCCAGGTAGTATCCCAGGTGACAAAGCTCTGGAAATCTTCCTCCTTTTGGCAAATAAAATCATTATTTTCTCTCTTATTGCATCTGCCATGCAATGAACAGGTAGATCTTTGTGCTCTTTGATCCAAGCATTCCATGATTCTGCTAAATTATTGTTGATGTAGTCACACTTGATGTCATCTGAGAATTTACTTCTAGCCCAAAGAAATGGATGGTGTTGTGTCAGCCAGTTCTGCACATCTGAACTAGCTTCTAAGACTTTATCAAAGAAATACTTGAATTTGTGAGCTGAATAGGCTCTAGCTGCAGGCCACATATTTTTGGTATACACATCACCAAAGTAGTATTTTTTTATGTTGTCCATCAAGTGCCTGAAGCATTCTCTCATCTCTGCATGTGGAAACACTGCCTTGACAGATGACTCCAACCCTTTGCATGCATCAGTGCATATGGCTAGCTTATCCATGGGGCCAATGGCTTTCCTAAATTGTTCCATGAACCAAATCCAATTCTCCTTATCCTCTATACTGAACAATCCAAATGCCACAGGAAACATCCAGTTGTGGCCATCTAATCCTAAGGCTGCAGGCATGTGGCCATTCCACATACCATTGAGTGCAGTGGAATCTATGTTAAGATAAGGCCTGCAGCCATTTGTAAAGCCATCTATACTAGCTTTGAATGCACAGAAGAATATGCTAAACCTAATATTTCCATCATCAGGATCAGTGATAGTATCTATCTCTACAACACTCCCAGGAGATCTCAACTCTATCTCAGCCTTAAACCTATAGAACCAGTCAAATGAATCATCCCACTTACCAAAAAGCTTATCAGCTGCTCTCTGCCTGCCATTCTACACTGTCTGATATGGTATCTCAATGTTGTACTTGTAATTCAGCTCTGCTTGGAGTTTTTTTGCCCCCATCTGTGGGTCCCTCTTTAGAAGTGGGATTGCTCTCTCTGCCACCCAGCCTATATTGTCCATCTTGCTTACAACCCTTTGGGTAGATGCACGGTTATGGTCCCCCCGATTGATTTGAATCTGCATAATGAAACACCAAATGTTAGAAATGAGCTCGATAAAAAAATACAATGCAACAAAGGATAAATACTTTATTTCACTAAAAAAATATACCCTGACACTGCCATCCAGTTGGGTTCTAGCTCTAAGAATCCATGGGCAGCCAAGAGCACAACATTTAGCCCTGAATCTCTCTTTATCTGAATGCTCAGTCAGTTTCATACTCAAACTCATGAACTATAGCATGCTGCCTAACAGCTAGCCTAAACTCCTTCATGCTGGGATACAGTATGCCAACATTCATTTCTGGATTATCCCTATCCCATTCATGCATTGGTTCTTCTTCAACTGTGTCATCAATATTAACAGCAGCTTCCTCCATATCAGCCTGAATCTCTGCTGACATACCTGGGATGGGCACCTCTTGTGTTCCTTCTTCTGCTGTTTGCTCTGGCTCATCAAATCCCATTGCCTCATAAACCTTATCCTCATCAGCAACTGCTTTTGCAAAATCAGCATCATCACCCTGACCTATTGTTGTTAGAGTAGTCCAGTCAACTGCTATAGGCAAATCAGCAGGTATTTGTTGGGGGGAACTGCAGGTATCTCCACAACCTTCAACATCATCAACCACAACATTACGGTCACTAGTGACATCAGAGACACATCTACCTTTTGAAGCCCCTGAGCTGGGATTTTCAATATAGCCATCCTTCCTCACAACATCTACTGCAATAATAGCCAACCTCTCATCCCATCTCTCCCGAATGCTCAAAGTGCTCATCCCTCCTAATCTTCCACTCAGACCCAGTTTCTTGGTCAAGAACCCACACTGCAAGTGTTTGAGATGGCCCCCAAATTATCTTTGTTGCTAACTCCTCGTGGAATTGGGCCAAATAATACTGACAGGTTCTATCAACCCATATCTCATGTTGCTGCTCTGCCATTTCAACTAGCCCGTACTCGCCATCAGCAACGAATTTAGCAACCTTAACGACTAGTCTAAACGCATTGCCAGGATCGATCCTAGCATCAGGGCAAACAATCACAAAAAAAAGAAATTAGACGCTACCCAACTCCTCCAATGCATCCTACACAGCTCAGTTCAGAAAGCACTTACCAAGGAGGATATTCACTGCTACCCATTGCGACACAACAACCTCGAGCACTACATCAGAAGCCTACGAATCAAAGGAAAACGGTCATCCGAGGAATGCAAACGACCCAACACAAAGTCAGCGTCCATGTTCCCTAACCCTAACTCTAATGCACACTGGATCCTAGCGCAAAGCGCGAGCGCGTGCTGGGGGCATACCTTTCAACCGTCGCGGAAGGGCAGGCCGCGAGGCCAGCTTGGCGCAGGGACAGCGGGAGGGCAAATGGGGGCGGCGGCGGGGGAGTCCGGGCCGCCAGCAAGATACGGGGGCGAGGGGGCGGCGGCAGGAAGAAGAAAGGGGGAGGGATCGATTTGGGAGTTCACGGGAGTGGGGTTGGGTTAACGCCGCGTCACCCGGCCCAGCGCGCAGAAACGGCGGGGGCACGGCGTCGGGGCGGTGCTGACTCGTCGCCTGCGTGGCACTGTGCCGTGGCTGCCACATCCTCAAATGTGGTATATTTGTAAGTAAAACTTCTCACTGCTGCTATAGATATAGATGACATTATAAAGATGAGATTTTGATGAGCGCCATCCGTTATAATGGTAAAAATATAAAATCCCCGAGGATGAGATGAGGGCACCATAAATCCGATAGCCGTCTCATCTTCCTAAAATCGTCCCGCCATGGTGCCTGCATCTTTTCAGAGCATTCGGATTGGAGTTGGGCCACCGACTGCCGACCCTAACCGATGCGGTGGCGGCTTGCTGCTGCCTTTCGGCGACGACGACGGCTCGTACACGCCGGCGAGGGACTGGTGGAAGTCTACGAACAGAAGATGTGGATTAAAATAAAAAAATCCAAGATATCTGCATGTATTAGAGAGATATAAGCGTGCTGCTAGCAACTAGAGCTGGGACTTAGGCCGTGCTATTTTTGGGCGGGCTGCAGCACGATCGTTTGGCACGGCCCAAAGCACAGCACGGGCCGAAATATTTTGGATCGTGCCGACACAACATGAACACGAGAGTCGTGCCGTGTCTAGGATCTCAGCATGACGGGCTGTATGGCACGACCCGCATTTTGGGCCGTACTTGGGCCGGCACGGCACGGAAACAGCCCATCGGCCGGTACGTAGCCTATTGTTCTATTATGACAGTTAATTTTTATTTCTAATTAACAACAATCATAGAAGGAAATATTATTCATTCAAGAAAATTATATAATTTTTATATCATCGATAGTTTATGTGCTTTCTAATTGCAACAGTAACATTTCTGCATCGATTCATATAAATTCAATTGCAAGTATCTGGAGGGTCGTGTTTGGGCCGTTGGGCCGCACGGCATGAAGACGTACCGGCGTGCCATGGACCGTGCTTGAACTTGACAATAGACTCGTTGTGCCGGCACGGCAGGTGCTTAAAAATCTAGACCCGACACGGCACGAGGCACGAGAAAGCCAGGCCGGACCGGACCGGCACGGCACGGCCCATCCCACCTCTACTAGCAACTTGCGACGAACATAGTTGCTACGCGATCGGCCACTAGCGCCCTCGACATCATCTTCACCTGTGGTGAGCCCGGACACCATCTTCACCTGACCTGCGGCGAGCCCGGACCCGCCGGCGAGGATTTCATTCATCCTGTTGGCTTCCTCGTCTCTTCCCATCGCCCTTGCATGCCGATCCGGCTCGGTGCTCGGGGCAACAAGCAAATGCCGAGTCCGAATCATTTTTTGTTCTGACTCTGACTCTGATAAAGTTCAGGGAGTTTACCTTGACTTCGATCTCAACACCGTAAATCAACTGCGGAACTCACATTCCCTAGCTCCCATTAGGGTAACCGTTCGATTCAATCTGAACGGCTTCATGCTTCAGCAAGACAGCGACTGGTGGTTTATGGAAAACCGTGCGATAAAAAATAAAGGATAACTTGCTTCACGCTGCCATTGAATGCTTGTACGGCTACATGGTGAAAAATATGAATTAATTGAACTATTGAAAACTGCATTTCTAATCTCCACGGCATATTTTGGAGGCACAGTTCAACGTGCTCTTAATTTGTATATGCAACATATATGTGCACACTAGTATTACACTATCTGTTAATATATTTTATTATCTAACAGAAAGTGTATGACAACGTTTTTATTGGATATTTTTGTGTGCATACGAATCTCATGTCTAATAGTTTTTGTATGAACAAATAAAAATATGTGCATCTAATATGTTCAGTAACTTTGGTGATTTTATTTGCACAAAAATATGTGCATGTCCTTGCTCAAATATTTTTGGTACTTTCACGACTTAACAAAACAAAACATATCCATGTTATTTATTATTATAAAGCATCAATCCGGATGAATTTATTTGCATCTTGAATAATAAATAGCTTTGCAATTATAGATCCATCCCGTGTTATTAAAAAAATTGTGCATCACTATGGATTTGTTATTTTTATGTGAATGCATCCTAAACATTGAATAAAAAATAAGAAAATAAAATATATGCACATAGTATGTATATTTGTAATATTTTTGTGCATCCTAGTATATTACACTATCACTTTATCTATTTCTTGGTTCATAAAAGGAAAGTGCATCACAATATTTGTTGGATATTCTTGGGCACATCTCATATGTTCAACAATTTTGATGATTTTTATCTGCACAAAAATATTTGCATATTATTTTGATATTTTATTATTATTTTAAAAAATAAATTCATATTATTTTATTGTTTATGTGCATCAATCATTGTAAATATATGTGCATGAATGCATCATCAATGATAAATAGTTTTGAGATTTTATTATCTGCTGTACAATTATAAGTCCATTCGGTGTTCTTGAAAAAGAAAATATGCTTATGTGCGTCACTATAAATTTATTATTTTTTTTATGTGGTGCATCATGATATGCGACCCCCTCTCTCCTCTAGAGCTAATGAGCTATGGTACGTTTCGATTTCTGAGCTCTTTCTTTGCCTGACTCGGTTTTCTGTACCAATCTGATATCCCACCCCCTCCCTCCCCACCACGTCCCCTCTCTCCCACCACATAGGTGTCACAAATCTATTGTTGCACATCCGATGGTCTTTGAGATGGGAGCTAGTTTCGGTGTTTTACTGTCCAGTTCTCCGAAGGATATCCCGAGGAGAATAGTTCTGAATAGGGACTCGCCGAGATCAGAACGCGATGGTGCAAGGAACATAGAATTTAGACATGTTCGAGCCGCCGGAGCGTAATACCCTACGTTCTGTGTGGTGGTTTGTATTCCCTCTGGTATTGTTTTTTTAGGGTCCCTGTTCGCCCTTATATAGTCTGGGGGAGCAGGGTTACATGAAAAGTCCTAGCCGAGTACGTTTAGGCTAGTTCTACTGCTGTACGAGTAGTTACAGTAGAGGTAGGGCATACCCATGCAGTACTCCCTACTCTAGAATATTCCACGCCCGTGAGCAGTCCCGTGGTTCCGGGTCTGACAAGCCACCGAGCTCTTCGTAGTCGAGTCCTGCAGGCGTTGAGTACTTCTGAAGATGTCCATCGAGTGCCTTCGAGTGCTTCTGGAATCCATTGCTCAGGCTTGGAGTCCTTTGAGTGCCTCGAGTAGTCTTCCAAGTACTTCCCTAGCTGCATCGAGGCTATGAGGTGCTCTAGCCCCAAATTTCTTCTTCTGATATGGTGCGCGATGTACTCGCGCTCCATAAAGAGTAGCCCCCGAGCCTTAGGTTGAACCGATGGATCAGGATGAGGGTCATTGCTGTCTTTAGTCTGTTTTTGAAAAAAAGTTTGCCATTTATGACGCCTATCTTGCAGCCCCCGAGCTTTGACTTGAAATCCCTCGATTTAGGGTTAATGTTCCCAAACCGAGGCGTTCTTTGTGACCTTTGGTTTTCCTGGTATTCCCGGAAATGCCATTGTCCTGTTTATTTAACAGCGGAGATCCGATCCGTGTTTTCATCTTTTCTTGCCTCCGGCCATTTCCTTAGCCTTCTATGTTAGGCTTCGTCTTCTATCTTCCTTTGATTTCTTAGCCCCCGAGCATATGCGTGAGAAGAAGCTCGTGACCTTCCGGATGGCGCCGAAGAAGTCCAAGCGCTAAGTGTCCGAGAGGGAGGCGACGATCGCTGATGGGTGGAAGAAGAGTAAGTTGTCGGAAGCTGCGATCTCATCTCTTGTTAGTCGCCATCTTTTGCAATCCATAACTTTGATTCAGTGGCAGTCGGCCGAGGGTCATGGGAGGCCATTTGAAAAAACTTCTAAAATTGTTCTTTTCAAAGCCTTTGTTGAGCGTGGCCGTGCCATTCCCGCTTGCGACTTTTTGCGGGGTCTTCTTTTCTTCTGGGGTGTTCAGCTTCATCACTTAACCCCTGATTCAATCCTGCATATAGCTATTTTTGTCCAGCTATGTGAGGCATTTCTTGGGATTCATCCCCAATTTGATCTTTTCGAAAGTCTCTTTTCCTTGAATCCGTATCCCAATCTTAGGAATATTGCAAGGGTGGGGGGTGCTGATCTCCACTTTCGCCCTGGCATGGCGGAGAAGTATATCCCGTATTCTTTGCATCGTCAGATTGGGGATTGGAAAGCGGAGTGGTTTTATATCGATGACCATGCTCCTGCTCTTCCAGAGAGGACTCCTGGACCTCCAAAGCAGCGTCACGAGTGGTGTGTGCCTGCTAGTAATGCTGATCAGGTGGGAGAGCTTCTCAAGCGGATTGCTAAGCGGTGAAGGGAGGGGGTAACTGGGGCTACAGTTGTGTCGTCTTGGCTTGGGAGACAAATCCAGCCCTTGCAGAGCCGTATCCACCCTGGGTTCGAGTATACGGGATTGTATGATCCCTCTCGATTTTCATCGGAGAAGACTGGTCATGATTCTTTATAACCTTTTTGAGGGTGTTACTTCCATGCCTGAGCTTCCGGATTTATTTCGTGCGAGTAATCTTTCGAAACAGGTAAGGTTCTCTGTCATCGAGTGCTTTTCTGAACTGTCCTTTTGCGCTTTGGCTGACTCTAGGTCTTTTGTAGGATGATTTGTTGGTCTATCGGAGTGATCCTCCATTGCCAAAGGTTCATTGGCCGAGCCATATGATGCCTAGCGCTCATTTGCAGCCTCATGATTATCGGCCGGATTTGGATCCAACTGTTTCGGAGACTCTGTCGAGTTCTGACTCCGATGATCGTGCTACCCTTGCAGACTTGGTGAAGGGTAAGACAGGAGGAGTCGGACTTTTGGCTCGTGAGGGGAGTCCGGGACCCGAAGCTGGCATTAGTTGTCCCAAGAAGCCGAGGACAACTGTGCGGAAGAGAAGGGCTAGCAACGATGTCAGGTAACCAGTCGGGTGGTTTTTGTCTCACTGAGGTTTTGCTGTCTGACATTTTTGCCTCTGATTTCAACCCTGGTCCTGTGCCTAAGCATAGGCGAGTCGTTGAGGAGAGGGCTCCTACTGCTGCTGCTCCTTCTGATGTGGCGGAGTCTTCGAGGAGGGCTGGTGGGGCGGGATCGCAGCCTTCGGAGGGGGTCCCTGTTGGTGAGCCCATCATTCCTCCTTATAATGGTTCTAAGGTTCTTCCATTTGCTCGGCTGCTTCACGAGGATAGGGCAGCAGGTGTTTCACCAGAAGTTGAGGAGGAGTCGAGTGATAGCCTCCTGGAGGAGATTGCGGCGTCCCCCCTCACTTTGAGTGCAATCATGGTGAAGAGCTTGAGGATGCTCCGCAGTTGACGGCTGGAAACATGAAGAAGTTCCAGGCTGGTGTGCGGGAATTCACCATGTTTTCTGTGATAAGTACTATTGTCGAGTACTTTTTCCTTGTGTGATATTTCTATGTAGACCGATTGTGTTGCTGCAGCAAATGGCAAACCGGTCATATCTGAAGTCTCAGAAGCTGAAAGCGACTGAGGCGGATCGCTAGAAGATCACTCTGATAGATGCGGAGAATGCCGCTTTGAAGAAGGACAAAGCCGCGCTCGAGCAGAGGGTCAAGATGCTGAAGGAGGTGATCCAGAAGAACCGAGGTAACCTCTTGATCTGTGTTCTGAGGCTTTCCTTTTTGGTTATACTGGTGCTTACGTCCTTTTTGTTGTGGCTGCAGATGGTACTGAAGAGCACCAGAAGGAGTTGCAGGAGCTTCGGGTGGCGGCTCAGACTGTGGTCGAGTCCGTAGGTTCCGCCGAGGAGTTTGATGGCAGTTTGGCTGATCGGCTGCAGAAGGTTCCTCAGAAGTTTGCCGAGTACTTGGCTGAAGCTTCTAGGAATTGTGTAGCGCAGGCCCTCGGTCTTGTCAAATCATACTGGCCTTGGGCCAAGATAGGTGTTCTTGGCGATGGCATGTGTTCGACTTGTGACCATAACCAATTTGTCAAGTTTGTAGAGGAGGCCGAACCTGTGGCCGACCAAATTGTAAAGTTGATAGATCAGTAGGATGTACTGTATCTTCTTCTTTGACGTGTAAATATAACTTTTTGGTCAATGAGTTGGTAGGTTCTTTTTGTAAGAACTTTTCTTGATTGACCGTCTTGTGTGGATATAGAGATCGTGTCTCTTCATTAATTTCCATCTTCTGGATGAGTAACTCTTCTTGAGATGGCCGAGTACCGTAGTAGTCGATAGTTATTGTCTCATAGACATGGAGGTCCTCTTGGGAGATAGGGAGCTTGTCTCATCCGAATGTCGAGTACCGAAGTAGTCGATCAATTGTCGTCTCGTGGAAAATGGAATCCTCTTGGGAAATAGGGAGCTTATCCCATCCGAATGTCGAGTACCGAAGTAGTCAATCAATTGTCATCTCGTGGACGATGGAATCCTCTTGGGAAATAGGGAACTTGTCCCGTCCAAAAGTCGAGTACCAGGGTAGTCGACAGGTTGATGGGTGTGCGACTCCTGAAGGAAGTAGAGAGCTTGTCTCTAGAGCCGCGAGGCTCATGTCCCTTAGCCCCGACTACTCGATTCGCCGTGCCTTTGACTTTGAGTGAGCAAAGAAAGGCTGGTATTCGAGGTAGCCGATGGAGTTACGACTCCTGAAGAGAGTAGAGAACTTGTCTCTAGGGCCGCAAGGCTCATGGCCCTTAGCCCCAACTACTCGATTCTCCGTGCGTTTGACTTTGAGTGAACAAAGAAAGGTGGGTATTCGAGGTAGCCGATGGAGTTACGACTCCTGAAGAGGGTAGAGAACTTGTCTCTACGGCCACAAGGCTCATGGCCCTTAGCCCCGACTACTCGATTCGCCGTACCTTTGACTTTGTGTGAACAAAGAAAGGTTGGTATTCGAGGTAGCCGATGAAGTTACGACTCCTGAAGAGGTTAGAGAACTTGTCTCTAGGGCCGCAAGGCTAATGGCCCTTAGCCCCGACTACTCGATTCGCCGTGCCTTTGACTTTTAGTGAACAAAGAAAATGTTGGTATTCGAGGTAGCCGATGGAGTTACGACTCCTGAAGAGGGTAGAGAACTTGTCTCTACGGCCACAAGGCTCATGGCCCTTAGCCCCGACTACTCGATTCGCCGTACCTTTGACTTTGTGTGAACAAAGAAAGGTTGGTATTCGAGGTAGCCGATGGAGTTACGACTCCTGAAGAGGTTAGAGAACTTGTCTCTAGGGACGCAAGGCTAATGGCCCTTAGCCCTGACTACTCGATTCGCCATGCCTTTGACTTTTAGTGAACAAAGAAATGTTTGTATTCGAGGTAGCCGATGGAGTTACGACTCCTAAAGAGGGTAGAGAACTTGTCTCTAGGGCCGCAAGGCTCATGGCCCTTAGCCCCGACTACTCGATTCGCCGGGCCTTTGACTTTGAGTGAACAAAGAAAGGTTGGTATTCGAGGTAGCCGATGGAGTTACGACTCCTGAAGAGGGTAGAGAACTTGTCTCTAGGGCCGCAAAGCTCATGGCCCTTAGCCCCGACTACTCGATTCGCCGTGCCTTTGACTTTGAGTGAACAAAGAAAGGTTGGTATTCGAGGTAGCCGATTCCTGAAGCTGTCTTGGGTGCTTTAATTGAACTTCCGAAGGACCATGTTTCTTTATTGAAATTTGAAATCCGGGAGGTGGCCTCTGACAGCTTATGGGTAGAACTTCCGAAGATGCTCGATGTTCCAAGAGTTGGGGACTTCCAGTCCGTCCGCGTAGATCAGTCGATAGGATCCTGGTCCTGTGACTTTGGTGACGATGAAAGGTCCTTCCCACCTTGAGTTGAGTTTGTGGAGGCCTGTCTCATCTTGGATTCTGCGGAGGACCATGTCTCCGACGTTGAAAGATCTTGTCTGGATGTTGCGATCGTGATATCTTCGCATGTTTTGGAGATATCGGGTTGATCGTAGCAGTGCATTGCATCTCATCTCATCGAGTGAGTCCAGTTCTAGTTGTCGGCTTCCATCGGCTTCTGTTGAGTCGTACATCTCTAGTCGAGGTGACTTCCACATGACCTCTGCCGGTAGTATTGCTTCGGAGCCGTATACCAGGGAGAAAGGTGTTTGTCCTGTGGCCTTGCTAGGTTGGATGCGTAGTCCCCAGATTACCATTGGTAATTCTGCTAGCCATTTACCTCCCTTCTTGCTTGTAGAATCGAAGATTCTTTTCTTTAAGCCATCAATTATTAGTCCGTTGATGCGTTCCACTTGGGCCATGGCTCTTGGGTGTGCAACAGATACGTACTTGATGTCAATGTTTGAATTCTCGCAATAATCCCATAATTCTTGCGAAGTGAAGTTTGATCCAAGGTCGGTTATAATCGTGTTGGGGAAACCGAATCTGTGGAGTATTTCACTGATGAACTCGACTGCACGATCTGATGAGATTTTTGTGATTGGTTTGACCTCAATCCATTTGGTAAACTTGTCTACTGCCACCAATATGTGTGTAAATTCTCCTGGCACTGTTGGGAGTGGTCATATCATGTCAAGGCTCCAGCAGGCAAAGGGCCAAGATGGAGGTATGGTGATTAAGTTGTGAGCAGGCAAGTGACTTTATTTGGCGAAGTACTGGCAGCCTTGGCATCTTTTGATGAGTAGTTCTACGTCTGATAATGCTGTTGGCCAGTAGAATCCTGATCTGAAGACTTTGCTAACTAGCGTGCGTGAGGCTGCGTGGTTTCCGCATGTACCTTAATGTGCTTCATGTAGGATTTCTTTGCCTTCTTCTACTGTTATGCATTTTATGAGGATTCCAGATCCTGCACCTCTTTTGTAGAGCTTGTCATCAATAAGGACGTAGTTCTTGCTGCGGCGCATGATGTGTATTGCTTCTGTGTCGTCTTTTTCGATTCCCAGTGGGAGTAGTTTGTCCTTGATATAGTCAATAAACGTAGAGCGCCGGTCGGCTTCAATCATCATCACCTCTCGACTGGTTTCTTGAGGAACTGAGTCGACTTCCATTGGGGTGGAAATATTGATTGAGGGGTGATGAAGTTCGTGGACGAAAATTCCTGGAGGAACCTCCGCTTGGTCGGATCCGAGTTTTGAAAGGATATCTGCTGCCACATTGTTGTCATGGACGACGTGATGGATTTCCAATCCTGAAAACTTGTTTTCATGTTTCCTGATTTCCGCAACGTACGCGTCCATGGTTTCTTTGTTGATGTCACACTCCTTGTTTACTTGTTGGACCACAAGGAGGGAGTCTCCGTAGACGAGTAGTCTCTTGATGCCGAGTGATATGGCTAGTCGGAGACCGTGTAGGAGAGCTTCATATTCTGCTTCGTTGTTGGATACTTCGAAGAGAATTTGGAAAACATACTTGAGTTGCTCGCCTTTTAGAGAGATGAAAAGTACGCCTGCTCCTCCTCCACCCAATTTCAGTGAACCGTCGAAGTACATGGTCCAGTGATCTGATATGGATGCTAGGGTAGGTACTTGGTTTTCTCTCAATTCAGCCAGGAAGTCGACGAGAGCCAGGGACTTGATTGCTGTTCTTGGCATGAATTTCAATTCGAGTGCCCACTTTGAGATGCGACCAGTCGCGTCTCGGTTGTGTAAGATATCTCCCAGTGGGAAGTCTGTGATGACTGATATCTTGTACTCGTCGAAGTAATGTCGCAACTTCCTTGATGTGATCAGTATTGCATAAAGTAGTTTCTGAATTGGTTGGTATCTCACCTTTGATTCAGAAAGCACTTCACTTATGAAGTAAACTGGTCTTTGGACGCCGTAGGCGTGGCCTTCTTCTTTTCGTTCTACCACAATTGCTGTGCTGACAACGTGTGGTAGCTGCGATGTAAAGGAGCATCTCTTCTTTCGGCATTGGAGCCGTTAAGATAGGAGGTCACTGGAGGTGCTCTTTTAGGTATTCGAGTGTGTCGGCTGCTTCTTGGGACCATTTGAACTTGTCTTGTTTCTTCAATAGTTTGAAGAAAGGGAGTCTTCTTTCGCCGAGTCTCGATAGAAATCTGTTTAGGGAAGCCATGCATCCGGTGAGCTTTTGAACGCCTTTGATAGAGGTCGGAGCTTCCATGTTCATAATGGCATTGATCTTTGCTAGATTTGCTTCAATTCCTCTGTGGCTGACTATGAAGCCGAGTAGTTTTCCGGACGGTACGCCGAAAACACACTTAGTTGGGTTCAACTTCCACTTGAAGCTTCGCAAACTATTGAAGGTTTCTTCTAGGTCGGGGATAAAGGAGTCGAATTCCTTTGTTTTTACAACCACGTCGTCGACGTAGGCTTCCACGTTGCGGTGGAGCTGGTTGGTGAAGCATAACTGTTTGGCGCGCTGATAGGTTGCTCCAGCGTTCTTCAGTCCGAAGGACATGGTTTTGTAAGCGTATGCGCCAAACGGAGTGATGAACGCCGTTTTGATCTGGTCTTCTTCCTTAAGGGCTATTTGATGATAGCCCGAGTAGCAGTCTAGGAAGGATAGTAGTACGCATCCAGCCGTCGAGTCGATGACTTGGTCAATGCGAGGGAGTCCGAAGGGGTCCTTCGGGCAGTGCTTGTTGAGGTCTGTGTAGTCGACGAACATCCTCCACTCGTTGTTGTTCTTTTTGAGAATGAGTACAGGATTCGCCAGCCACTCGGGGTGGTAAACTTCTTTGATGAATCCTGCTGCGAGTAACTTGGCAAGCACTTTCTTGATGGCTTCTGTCGCCATCTTCATCATCTTGTTTATCTTTCTTCTTCTTGTCTTCTTCCAATTGACGTTGTTGGAGAGACTTGCGAAGGTTAATGCACTCGAGGATTGTGTGCTTTCCTTTAGGGTGTAGGGGGCAAGGTCTTTCGAGTAGTTTTTGGAAATCGTCCTGAGGATTTCCCTTCTTGCCTTTCTGTCCCCGTTCCATTGTAGCCAATGTATCTTCCGGCTTTCGCTTTTTGTCGAAGTTGCATTGGCCTTTATCTGATCGCGAGTCCCTGTTGCGTTTCTGGTTGTTATCCTCGCGGCGGGGGAAGCGGTCGCGTTCTTGTTCTTCTTGGTCGGCCCATACGAGCATCATGTCCCGCAGTGCTACGACCGAGCGGGGTCTGTTTCTCCCGAAGTCTCGGTATAGTTGTTGCGCAGCGAGGCCATTGTGGAACTAGTCGATCACATCATCGTCTGCTATGTTGGCGATGGTGGCTCGGGTATCGAAAAATCTCTTTATGTATGATCTCAGGGCTTCACCTCGCTCTTGTTTGCACAGTCGTAGGTCAGGGCGAGTGGCTGGGCGATGAATTGAGCCTTAAACGTTGTCGATGTAGATCTTTTTCAAATCCTCCCACGAGTGGATCGAGTCGTGTCTTAAGCTCTCGAGCCATGTCAGGGTGGCGGATTCCAGAGCCATAGGAAAATATATGACTTTGGTAGAATTTGTGCCTCCTGCTACTTCGATAGTTGTTGAGTAGATCCGTAGACATTGTCTGGGATCCTGCTTGCCATCGTACTTCTTTAGGTTCTGCATGTTCACTAGGCTGAAACCGGTCGGGTACTCGGCGTAATTTATGTTCTGGCTGAAGGCCGGGAATCGGTCAGTTTCATCCGCAGATCGTCCATGATGTTTGGCATTGATGAAGTCCTATGCGTCATTAGGATAGCGGTCGTGACTTCTTGAAGGACCAGCATGGTAGCTCTCGTCTTGATACCTAGGCTGGGGCTGACCACGTGGTTGGTTGCCTTGATTTGCTTCCACGTGGGAAACAGACGGAGCCAAGTTCTGTCTCCCAATCTGACGCAAGGCATCCCTGGTCAAACGTTGAATTTCGAGAATTTGAGGAGTGTCTAGCAGGGCTTGCATCAATATAGCCGCCTCGGCCATGTTGATCAGAGGACTGTCGAAAGCATTGTCGGCTGCTTTGTCCAGGTCTTGCTGCAAGTTTCGCGGTCCGTGCGGAGCTGGAGCGCGCTGGGCTCGAGCGGTCGCGTTCTTTCTGCGAGTGGCGCGATGGCGGTTATGTTGTCGCCGGCTTTCCTTGTCTTGTTGGGACTCGTCTTGTGGAGCGTTGACTGACAGCTCATTGTCTGAAATTTGGTCTAGACTCTCGTTGGCGTACCGATCAACCCGAGAGCCAAGTGCGCTTTCTTCTCCATGAAGTGAGACGTACACCTGTCTGTCCGAGGTCGAGTGAGTCGTGCTGTAATCGACCAGAGCAGTGTCGCTAATTTCCTCTCCTCTGACCGGAGAAAGAGGTATGCCTGGCTGATAAGGTAAATCCCGTAGGCAAGCCACCAGCCGGGCGTTGTTGATGTCATTGGCGGATTCAGAGTTCTTCCAGAAGACGACTCGGCTTTGAGGTGTAGCCAGGATGGTCAGATTCTGGCAATCGAGTGAATCCGAGTCGGGATCGAAGTCATCGTCTGAGTCCGGGTAGGAATCGAACATGGGAGGAGTCCGAGTCCCAGTCCGGTCCCATTGGCGGAAAAGTGCTGAATACGTCATGGCTGAATTCTTCAGTCCGAAAGGAAAACGAGTAGGTACCGAGCCCGACAAGGACAAGCTCTCGATTTCCTTGTCGATTCCTGGAAGAAGGATTTCGACGGAAGTGATCTCGCCGAGTTGTTCTTTCTGAGGAGCCTTCGTATTCATGGGGTTGATCAGATGGCTAGAGAAATCTCCTGATCCGTTGGCGATGCAGACCCACGATCCGAAGACGAAGGTGGTTCCAGCGTCGATCGCCGGGAAGCCGAAGTTGAAGGATGCCATCGAATTCTTCTGATGATCTTTGGCGAGAGGCCCCACGGTGGGCGCTAGCTGTCGGTGTTTTATCGTCGAGTTCTCCGAGGGGTATCCCGAGGAGAGTGGTTATGAGTAGGGACTCGCCGAGATCAGAACGCGATGGTGTAAGGAACACAAGGATTTAGACAGGTTCGGGCCGCCGGAGCGTAATACCCTACGTCCTGTGTGGTGGTTTGTATTCCCTCTGGTATTGTTTTTTTTTGAGGGGTCCCTGTTCGCCCTTATATAGTCTGGGGGAGCAGGGTTACATGGAAAGTCCTAGCCGAGTACGTTTAGAGTCCTACTCCGATTGGGTCGAGTAGTTTCCTTGTACTTATGCTAGTTCTACTGCTGTACGAATAGTTACAGTAGAGGTAGGGCGTACCCATGCAGTACTCCCTACTCTAGAATATCCCACGCCCATGAGTAGTCCCGTGGCCCCGAGTCTGACAGCTAGGGAACCCGAGTTCCACATTGCTCCTTCCTCCGAACACGTATTTGAACGCTGCAATTCGCGCTCTCATATACATACATACATATATAAAAACAATATAATATTATCATATTGATATATCGATCCAGCTCTATAGTCCTCGATCGTGTTATGATTAAGATAAGAATTAATACATGCTGCCTCACGATCACGAAACATCCCCAGCAAAGTCCAGGATGGATGTTGGGGCAGCCACGACTGCACGACGAGATACTTGTCGATGAAATCCTCACACCCTTGCCACCCGCTGCCGAGCCGTCTGCCGAACGTGAAATGCGGCCCTCACCTCAGAGCACTTCTCCTAGCCCATCGCGCCAGATCAGCCGTCGTGCGCTACCCGGAGCTCAACTTTTTTGTGTTAGCGGGCCGGCGCCGCCGGCACCCACAACCTTCTTGTACACCTGCACACTTCGCAATGGGGAGGCACCGTGCGCCGCCCGCGAGCTCCAACCATGGGCAACCTCAATGCGAAGCACGCCATTCATCCCCGAGGTCGTGCCGCCTTAGCGCGGAGCATGCACCTTAGATTAGGTGGCATGTCCCTCCTGGTATTCGCTGGAAGCCATCTAGTCTCAATAACACGAAAATTCTGAAACAGGAGAAAAGGTTCAATACCCTAGCCCTATGAAGTGGAATATGTCTCCATAAAACATTTTATGTCACATCTAATAAGTGGCATTGCAAGGCAAACATCCAATAAGTGGCATTCTAAAAATTCAAGGCCTACCCTAGATTTTACTAACAAAACCGCTTTTTGATTCTTTACAGAAGATCCTTGAGAATCAAACATGCAAAACAAGAGTTTGATTCTACACTTGTTTGATTCAATCATGCAAACCTCTTGAGAATCAACCAAAGAGACTAATTAACAAGCCTCAGCTATGGGTTCGCAAAACATTATCATAGCATGGTAGAACCATTCAAATTGCAAGCATAAAACCTGATTAAGACTAGCTACATACAAGAAATCACTATAAACTACTGAAATTTAGCCACCAATATTCCACAACAATACACTTCCATGCACTTTTTTGTTAAGCCTCTATCTGGCATATAGACACAAACTAAGAATCAGTAGTGGGAGAGTATCACAAAAACTTTGCTACAATTGTTTCACATACTAAGAAAGCAATTATTGTTCTTAGAAAGCAATTTGTGGACCCAACATCGAAGTTACTTGCATGCCATGGGAACAGATTAGGAGATAAACTACTAGTAGCTAAACAGGAAGGGAAGATAACTTCCAAGTTCCAACCCAACAAACCAGCATTAACTTGCCTTAAGTTACTAAAGATTGAAGTCAACATCACAAGCACCAAACCAGCAATCATTCAGATGATATGAATTTTCAACCTAAAAAGATTTAGGTCTTGGATACACAAGGGAAAAAAACAACTCTGTTGTTGAAAGTAGCAATGCATACTTCTGAGAAGCTTCTAGAAAATGAGAGAGTATGCATGAACCATGGTTGCCATATACTTCATGGTGAAATGTGAAATACTCTAGAAACTAGATATTTGTATGGTTAGATAAATATGAGAAAATTAATATTATAGATATTTCGTATAGAAGTGTGTAGAGATGGACACATGGCAAAATCATATGAGTCATGAAGTCCTGCAAATAGGGGGTGCTATTCCCCTCTTGCCACCATGGCACAAGAGGTATCAAGTAGCAGATGATAAGGTTGTCATGTAGTATAGTAGTGTTATGGTAGGGTAGCTACATAAAGAGTGTAAGAGTCATGTGTTGTACTAAATTATGATGAATAAAGAGTTGATTACCATATAGAGTTGGTCTCTCATATTAATGTCTATGTGAAGGTCTTCTTGGTGTAGTAGTGTGGTGTGGTGTGCGTATAGGGTTCACAGAAGAAGTGATATCACACTACTTTAGTATCGGTTTTCGAAAGTCGTCGTCAAGGTTAGGGGCACCGATTTTTCAACAAACTACATAGGTTGTTTTTGGGATAGTAAAATATTCTCAAATTTTATAAAAATAGCTTTTCAAAATTGAAGATAATTAATTATATAGAATTTATAATCCTCTTAAAATATTGAAAGAGAACTAAGAAAATATTTTGGAGCAAACTCGCCCAGTCCAAATGTGTCTCTGTTTCAGCTTCCATAGAACAATAACATAGCATAGCGAAACTATTAAGATATTAGCTACAAACCTGATGAAGATGAACATCTACTTCACAAGAAACACTGTAAGCTACTAAAGACTAAAGGTCGCCCATGAACACTTCAAAATATATAAATTTAAGAAATGATAAAATTGACCAGCTACCTTTCAGAAACATGGAGATCATGGCGCTGGTCTCCCGTGACCGTGAACGCTCACCGCACCATGATCTTCGGGCAAGGCAGCGGATGATTCGACAATCTTGTCGGGATGATCTTGCTCCCATGCTCTGGGGATGCCATGCTGGCGAGGTTGCACAGCAGCAAAGCAAGGAGGGAGGAAGAGCGCGAACAGAGCAACTGTTGCCATTTGACTCGTCATCCCCCCGGTGCGTTCTCCCTCCTCCGTGAAACCGCAAGCGATTCCCGTCGATTTCAACCCCAAATCAATCCTGATTCAAACCAACCACCTCCTTCCCCCTTCCTGAGTTGCTCGTTGCCTCTCGCCCCTGTCCGCCGACCTCCAATGGAGCACACCTGGGATACCCTGCTCCTTGCTCTCTACGCTCTTTTGGATCCGCCCGACGGCATGCTCGTCCACCGCCGCGCCGCCGCCGTGAAGGAGCATGACGGTGGCGGTGCTGTCGGAGATGCAACACCCTGTGGCCGCGGTGGAGGTGAGAAGGCGGTGGGGGTTTCTCTCGATGGTGCCCGCAGTGGAGGCGACCGCCGCGCCACCGCCGCGAAGAAGCAAGACGGTGGCGGCGCCGTCGGAGATGCGACACCCTGTGGCCGCGGTGGAGGCGAGAAGGCGGGGGTTTCTCTCGATGGTGCCCGTGTCGACAGCCATGCGGAGGACCCTACACGGAAGGGGGGAGAGGTTATGGCGGCGGCGTGGTGGCCAACCAGCAATGTGGATGTGGATAGGTATGACCCCATGCCACATTGGCAGAGTAGGGGGTGCTCCAGCCTCCCTACTCTCTTGGAGCCCCCTCAAAGCCCCCAACAATTTTCAACCATGATGATGAAGAGGAAGAAGAAAAGGAGGAGGAAGAAGAAGAAAAAGAGAGAAGAGAGGAGGAAGAAGAGGAAAATAACCCCCCCCCCCCCAATTTAGATCCTAGATTCGCCACTGCATGCCAGAGCTACTTCTTTGTGATGGTGAAGTTCTTAGCCAACCATGGCGAAAGATTTGGCTCGACAACCCCTTGGTGCTACATGATAAGCAGATTGCACGCTGTTTCAGCCCTTGGGGTATAGTCTTTGACCTTACCGAGAAGATAACAAGTATCTTGGACAAGCATGCTGGCAGTGTGGCTTATTTCCGTCTCGATTCCTCAAGATGGACCGGGGGCAGAACCCAGCTCTCAGAAAGGTTAAGAAGGCTCTCTCAAAAAAATGCATGTGAGATTATCATAGTGAATCGTGCAGATGACCCTAGGTTTGAGTTCCCACTAGAAGACGTGCAATCGTCCTACTTGAAGAGCCTTCGTCTAGGTTTTTTCTCTTTGTCTGACTTGGATCTAAACTGTTTTGAGTACAACAATCTGCATACCCTGGATTTGATCGGATGCGCCTTCCAGACAAACAAATTATATCATGTGGTTAAGGACTGCAGGAGGTTGACACATCTAGGAATTGGATTGGCCAAAAGGGATGTCAGGATATATTCTGAGAGTCTTGAGCACCTTCAGATCTGGCTGTGTAGCGTGAACGTGATCAAAACGTGGTTGCATTTTTCTTTTCTTTTCAAGCTTAGCCAGTATGTATAGGTAGAGTAGGAGAGAAAACTGTACAGAACGGGATTGCATTGCACTGCACCAACTTAAAATGCTTGAACGGAGCAGTAATTTCATCTTCTCGATCCAGTGAGTCTACCCATTTGTATTGTTCTCACTCCGCATCTCTCATCATGCAGCATGCACCAAAAAAAAAAGAATGGGTGCACGGGCACTCATTTGACTTTGTCCACATGTGGGTTGGTTTGAACTTCGAAGTTTGGAAGGTGCCGGGTCAGGCCCTGACGAGTGTCCTTTGCTCATTTTTTTTCTGCCTCAATCAAAGTGGCACCACCTGCTAGTAGTACTTTAATTTGAGGGCTTGTTTGGTTCCGGGACTTTTTTCAAAAGTCCCTATCACATCAAAAGGAATCTTACTATTTTATAGTATTAAATAAAATCTGTTTATAAATATTTTTTGACAGCTGAGTGCTTTTTCGCGAGACGAATCTAATGAGCCTAATTAATCGATGATTGACTACAGTGATGCTACAGTAACCATTCGCTAATCATAGATTAAGATACCTCATTAGATTCGTCTCGCAGTTTAGCCCCAGGGTTCTGCAGTTAGTTTTATAATTAATATTTATTTAATACTTCTAAATACTAAAAAGTCCCTAGGACTTTTTTGAAGTCCCTGTTTTTGAAGAGATTAGCATATCCCATATGTCACTGCTAAGTGCTAACGTCACGAATAATGAATGAATCCATCATTGAGCAGTTTCACAGATGAAGCAGACAAGCAGTGGTCGTCAGTCACTGCTGTAGCTGAGCACGGCTTCACCACCAATCGGACTTCTTCAGACTCCTATATATATCCCGCGGCCATCGACTATCCAACGCACACACGATCGATCTTCGCCTTCTTCAATTCTGAACTTGTATTCACCAACAATCTTCTGAAGTACTTCTGAAGCTCTCCATGGCCGACGATGATGGCCGCAGCCGCCGCCACCATTTCCTGCTCGTGGCCTATGGCTTCCAGAGCCACATCAACCCGGGGCGCGTCCTCGCCCACCGCCTCGCGCGGCTCGGCGGCGCCGACGGCTCCATTTCGGCCACGCTCTCCGTGCCGGCCGCCACCTACCGCTGCATGTTCCCTTCGCCGGACGCCGACGCGGCGGCGCCGGAGACGGAGGCCACCACCGACGACGGCGTCATCTCGTACGTCCCCTACTCCGACGGCGTCGACGACGGCTCCGTGCCCAGGGACGCCGCCGACTGGGCGGCGAGGCGCCGCGCGACCTCCGCGAGCCTCTCCGCCGTCGTCGGCTCGTCGCTCGCCTCGCCGGCCGCGGGCAGCCGGTGACGTGCATCATGTGCACGGTGGTGTTCCTTCCGGCGCTCGACGTTGCACGGGAGCTCGACATCCCCGTCACCATTTACTGGATCCAGACGGCCGCTCTTCTCGCCATCAACTACCACTACTTCGTCCATGGCTACGGCGAGCTCATCGCCGCCCACCCCGCCGACCCTGCGCACGAGGTGCGCCTGCCCGGTCTCAGCCGTCCTCTTCAGATAGGCAACCTCCCGTCCTACCAAACCGACATGTTAGGCAGCGAGGGGACCAAGGCCTTCATTGAGGTGTTCCAAGAGTTCTTCCAGCACATTGGCCAGTGGCAGCCTAAGGTCAAGGTGCTTGTGAACACACTCGACGAGTTGGAGCGGAGCGCGCTGGCGGAGATGAAGCGGCACTTGGAAGTGTTCACCGTTGGCCCCATGGTTGGGAGCTCAACGGAGACACGGATCCACTTGTTCAAGCATGACGACAGAGACAAGAAGAGGTACATGGAGTGGCTTCAGGGTCACCCGGACAAGTCCGTGGTGTATGTGTCGTTTGGGAGCCTATCAAAGTACACCAAGCATCAGATGGACGAGATCGTTGGAGGGTTGCGACAATGTGGGAGGCCATACTTGTTGGTTGTGCGCAGGGACGGGCTGGCCGACTATGATGATGAAAGTGGCGACTTGGAGAAGAACACCCAAAGTAAGGGCATGGTTGTGGATTGGGGCAACCAATTGGAGGTTCTATCGCACCCGGCGGTAGGGTGCTTTGTCTCGCACTGCGGATGGAACTCGACAATGGAGGCCATGGTGTCCGGCGTGCCAATAATCGGTGCGCCGAACATGTTTGACCAACCAACGAATATGTTGTTCATCGAGGAGTGGGAGCTTGGAATCAAAGCAGAGAGCAACAGTGGTGGTGTCTTGATGGGAACAGAGTTGGCAAGGTGTATTGAGTTGGTCATGGGTGAAGGTGCAAAAGCAATGGCGATAAGGGAAAAGGCGAAGGCCTTGAGATTGCGCAGGCAGCAGCAAGTGTAGGCGGCTCCGCTGAGAGAAACCTTGGTGACTTTGTCAAAGCAATACCATGTCAGAATCAATAAAGTCATGATAGAACAATTTTTACACTTGATGTACACTCCATTCAAAATACAAAAGTACCTGTCATTTTAGAGTGCGTACAACAAACAGTTCTATATATTAGCTTTAGCTGGAAGCTCTTAGAAATATATTGAATGATAAGTACCGTGTACCGATTGATATGGTCGGTTGTCGCTGAGAGATCAGAAAATTATTGCTTGAAAAGTCTAAATTGGACTGAGAATTGTGCAAACCATATACGTGTAAAGCCTGACATGCCACGATTAATAACCCAATCCTTGTGGTCGTAGACATTCACCTGTGAATGTTCAAACCAGATTTTTCCCTTAATCTAAAAAAATAACTCAATCCATAAATGTGGTACATAGAAAATAATGCAAACCATAGCAACAGTTTGACTAATAAAAACCGAGATCTATTTTTGCTTTTAGTGAAAGTACTGCAGAAGAACATCTGGTCACATCCATATGTGATGAAAATATAATAGAACAACTGACCATTCTCTGGAGAAGTTTTACATGTTGCCAAGACTATGCCATATCGATCTTGCTTATTTGTATCAAGTTGGAGATGCTGTTAGCTGATTGATTTTCTGGATTGGTTTAGATTTTGCAGGCTCTTGTTAATAAAGCTCCGAAGGCTTCTTTCCAGTGGTCCATGTGTAGCTACTGCCTCTTGTGCTCTCTCCTTCAGACTCTGCGCATTTGCCCTTATCTGCACTGATCTTTCACTACCTCCCATCAACAGTTCCAAACGACTTACAAGTTCATCTCTTGTCAGGACCCCCTCGGCATCGCGCTCAGCCCTAACACCCACCCTCCACTCCTCCTCTATCAAGTACGCATTCATCGGCTGGTCTGACCAACTTGGCACAGCCAACATCGGCACACCAGACACTATGGCCTCCAATGTTGAGTTCCAGCCACAGTGAGTGACAAAGCAGCCTACTGATGGATGAGATAGCACCTTCTGCTGGTCACACCACTCCACAACCATCCCCCTCTCTGCCTTGACATCCCTCAAGCACAGATCCACCTCTTCGGCACGGCCCTCTTTGCGCACCACCCACAAGTATGGTCGCCCAAGATCCTGCAGGCCGTGCAAGATCTCCTCTGCTTGCCTTTTGGTGTAAGCCAGCAAGCTCCCAAAGGACAAGTAGACAACAGATTTCTCTAGCTGTGCGTCGAGCCACTCCATGCAATCTTTCTCATCGTGCTTGAAGAGATGGACTTGTGCTGCTTCACTTGCATCTTTTTGATGTAATAGTTCATCAAGAGGAGGAACTGCAGGCCCTACGGCAAACACATCGTCCATGTATGGTTGGATCGCTTTCAGGGCTACATCTTCTAGCGCATCAAATGTGTTCACTAGAACGATTGGCTTCTCCTGTTCTATCTGCTCAAACAGTTCACGCATTGCTTGGAGGATCATCTTAGATAGATCGTCCTGCGTCTTCTCAGTGAAAAAAGTTGGCATGTCACTTCTTCTAAGAGGGCGTAGGCCTGGAAGAGTTACCTGCTGATCCTGTGTTGAGTTGCTGCTGCCTTGTTGTTGGGCGATGAGCTCGCCGTGCCCGTGGAAATAGTGGTAGTAAGTGACAAGAACGGTTGCAGGTTGGATCCAGTAGATGGCAATCGGAAGCCCATGCTCACGAGCTACCTCGCCTACTACCGGCATGCTCAGGGTGCAGAGCATGCAAGTGACCGGCCGGCCACTGGCTGCAAGGCGGTCGACCACAGCCGAGAGGCTCCGGAAGTTTGCTTCCCGGCGTCGTGCCCTATCTTCAGAGCCATTGGGCCAGCTCCCGTCATCTTTGCCATCGGAGAAGGGGATGTAGGAGATGAGCCCGTCACTGACCTCCTCCTCGCAGGAGCTTCCATGGGACGGGAACATGCGGCGGTGGCTGGAGGCGGAAACCGAGAGGGTGGCGGTGCAGCCGCCGATCCGAGCAAGACGACGGGCGAGAGTACGCGCAGGGTTGATGTGGCCTTGGATGCCGTAGGCCACCACGAGGAAGTGGCTACGACGACCTTGCTCTTGCTCTCCATTGTTGTGATTCTCGTCGTTTGCAAGGGCCATCACTTTAGAAGTCCTTTGTCGATGAACGAACTTGGTAGTTTTTTTCTCTCTATCTTCTGGTTTGTGCAACCTAGTGCATATGAGATACACTTGGGTTATAGTATATGAGCATGCTGCATACCATCACCTTATTTATAAAGAAGGTTTGATACCGGTATGGCGATACTGACCAAGAACGCGCTGATACTCCAACGAGCTAGGCTTGTACATATCTGATGAGAAACATTGTTGTAGTTGTGTGGGGTATGTTATTAAGTGCGCCACTTAATTTCCTTGCTGCAAGCTAGTAAATATATTATCTAGAATGAATAAGACACCTTGAAAAATCCAATCACAAGAAATCATCTAGACATCTACAAATGTTAATGGCTTTGTCAACAATGTGTATGACAAACACAAGGACACAATCAGCTCTTGGATTGCATAAATGTCGTATCGAGGAAGGATAGCAAGAGAAGGACATCATCTTCCAACAAGAGCATGGTGCCAAGTCATCTACAAATTGCTTGATCCATATTGACTTTAACTAGGCATGATGGTTTTTAATTTAATTGGTTTAATCAAAAGATTTTGATGGTTCACATATGTTGTACTGAAATGGCACTATGCAGAAGTTGCAGTACAATTTTCTTATTATTTTTCCTATTACTAATGTTAAACCATTTTCCATGAGTCCGTTGTGAAATTATGGCAAAACCCCTGCATTCCGAATGCGTGGTTCCAAACATTGGGCCTAGGCCTGCTAAACATGGAAAAAGGTTTAGGGTGGTCTAATGGGCCAGGACGTCTGGACGTAGGCTGTAGGCTCGAAAGGACAGCAGACGTGCTATGGATTCACTTCTGCTCAAGGACAGGTCGTGTGATGAGGAAGAAGGAACTCAGGAGGGAGAGCTGCAGAGTCCAGAGCAATGCTACATTGATGTGATCAAGGCGCCGTGGACTCACTTCTGCCCATGGTGGAATTTCTCACCTTGCAGGCAGGCTATCACCAATTCACCATGCTATGCACTTGGGGGCTTGCAAAAAACAGCGTTTTGTAGTGGTATAACCAAGTCGATCTTTTTTGGATATGCAACAAAGATTTTCCCGATCTGGAACTTTTTCAAGTGCTCAAATCTTTTTTTGCTTATGATCCAATCCACTTACTGGTAACATTTCAGCGTTTGTGAACATTGCCTTCGGTCGGAGGACTGAATTTGATGTGGTGGGTAAGGTGATACTTGCTTGTCACATTGTGGTACGGTGTAACAGGGGTCAGGATATCCTAAACATTTCAATTGTATGGTCCTTGGTAGCATCAAAATTGGGTTATCAAGGACAAGTGGTCTTTAGACCGTAAAGCTTCTGATTCCGGCAATCTCCATACAGTCAGAGACAAAGTGCCACAGTACTGTCTGACCTGCGTTTTGCACTGGGCTAACCCCAAAGCTCTTTTTTTGATGGCACTAACCCCAAAGCTCTGGTCAACGAGCTTCTGATCTTCGGACAGCAAACTGATGCCTTTGCTGTGCCATGCAAAGAATTGAAAATTCACCGGTTGTCATGTACTCATGTCCCTGCCCGCAAAAAAAAAAATGTACTCATGTCCCCAAGAACCAACCAATTGAAGTAAGCATCGCTACTACTGCCATTTTGAACTGTTGGCTTTCCAGCTTTCAGGTACATTGTGTTGGCCTGGAAAAAGCTTGGTGAAAGGGAGAAATGGCTTGCATTTCATCACAGGAATAGTAGCAGAAAGAAGAGACCGTAGAATAGTAAGTAGCAGAACGCCTCAATGGCCGAGGCGCTGCGTCACCGCCTCCCTCCGAGTGTTGAGCTCCCGAGCTCTTCTCTCCTCGGCTCCCACCCCGACAAGTCCTCCCAGCCTCCGACCTGCGAGAGCTCATGTCCTTGGGCGCAGCGAGCGACTCGCAATCCAAGCCAAAAAACGACAGCGACCACCATGCGCCACAGGCTCGCTCCGGCCCGGTCGTGCTGACCTCTCGCCGCCGCGTTCAGCGACCAGCATGGCGACGTCGTCGGCGAGGAAGATGAGCCAGCTCCCCGCCCCGGCCAGCCGGCTGTGGGAGGCGAGCATCCGCAAGCTCCAGACCATCCGCCGCGTCGGCACCGTCGTGCCCGCCCCCCCGGGGACCGTCGACGGCGCCGACGCCGCCGCCACGCCCTGCCTCCTCTCCGTCAGCTCCTCGGCGTCCAACACCATCTACCAGTACCACGAGGACGGCGAGGAGAGCGACGACACCAGCAACGAGGGCGGCAACGACGAGTCGGACGATGACGACGCCGCGCTCGGCGAGCCCACCCACGCCGAGCAGCTGCTGCCAAGCGGGGACTTCTACCAGGGCGGCCTGCGCGGGGACCTCCCCCACGGCGCCGGCAAGTTCCTCTGGACCGACGGCAGCATGTACGAGGGCTCGTGGCGCCGCGGCCGCGCGTCCGGGCGCGGCAAGTTCTCGTGGACCTCCGGCGCCACCTACGAGGGCGACTTCGCCGGCGGCTACATGCACGGCCACGGCACCTACATCGGCGAGTTCGGGGACACCTTCGCGGGGCTCTGGGCTGGCAACCTCCGCCACGGCCGCGGCACGCAGGCGTACGCCAACGGCGACGTGTACGACGGCCACTGGCGCGACGGCCTGCAGGACGGCCACGGCCGCTACATCTGGCGCCAGGGCCACGAGTACATCGGCACCTGGAGGGCCGGCGACATGAACGGCTGCGGCACCGTCATCTGGGCCGACGGCGACCGCTACGACGGCGCCTGGGAGGACGCCAAGCCCAAGGGCCAGGGCACCTTCCGCTGGGCCGACGGCGGCATGTACATTGGCACCTGGTGCGAGGAGTCCGGCGCGGTGCACGCCGACGGCGTCTACTACCCGCCGTCCGGCGGCCCCGCCGTGCCCGTGCCCCGCGAGCCCTGCGAGCCCATCACGGCGCTGCTCCAGGAGCTCGAGGGCTGCGAGGGGAAGAAGGCGTCGCTGATGCCGTCGCACAAGATACTCACGTGGCCCGGGGTGGAGGCCGTGCAGAAGAAGCCGGTGTGGCGGCCGCCCAAGGTTAGCGCCGCCGCCGATCAGGGGAGGATGTCCAGCGCGAGCAGGAGGATGAGCAGCGCGTCCTTGGACATGGACAGCCTGCAGGCCGAGGCTGCTGCTGCTGGGAGCGAGGAGACGCGGACGGCGGACAGGTCGTGCTTGCGGACGTCGTCGTGCATGCGGACGCCGCCGAGGCCGGGGAAGAAGCAGGGGGAGACCATATCCAAGGGGCACAGGAACTATGAGCTCATGCTCAACCTGCAGCTTGGTATTCGGTATGTACTTTTCTTTTTGATGCCTTGCTCTTCTTCTGAATCTAGCTCAATCATTCATTTGAAGTTGCCACTCATGCATGATGATCAAATCAATTTCGGAGCACAGGCATGCTGTTGGAAGGCAGTCAGCGCCAACTTCGCTGGATCTTAAGTCATCGGCATTTGATCCGAAAGAGAAGGTGTGGACAAGATTTCCACCTGAAGGATCAAAGCATACTCCTCCACACCAATCAGGCGATTTTCGGTGGAAGGACTACTGCCCCCTGGTTTTCAGGTTTCATGATTTATGGACTATATATAATTAACTTTGATGATGCTAATTTTTTTCCTTTCATGTGGTAATATTTGATTTGATATTATCATTACTGCTTCCTGTATGTCTACAATGTAGAGGTAATTAATCTGTTCTTCTGCACTTTGCTGCAGGACTTTGCGCAAGCTCTTCGATGTCGACCCTGCTGATTACATGCTCTCCATTTGCGGGGATGAGGCGCTCAGGGAACTTTCATCGCCGGGGAAAAGTGGAAGTTTCTTTTACCTCACAAATGATGACAAGTACATGATCAAAACAATGAAGAAATCAGAAGTTAAAGTAAGTTAATTTAATCCACTCACGCCTTTTTTAAGTTATATTATACTGAATTTATGCTCCCTATGTGAATGTGAGCAGGTACTGCTTAGGATGCTTCCAGCCTATTATAAACATGTCCGTGCTTTTGAACATACTCTGCTAACGAAATTCTTTGGTCTGCACTGTGTTAAACTTACCGGAGCTATTCAGAAAAAGGTTAGATTGCTATATTCACAAATTTAAATTTGATACATCAGAGTCGTTCAAATATATATTTTGTAACCGTGAAATACAGGTCCGGTTTGTTATAATGGGAAATCTTTTCTGCTCCAACTATGCAATCCATAGGCGCTTTGATTTGAAAGGATCTTCACATGGTCGCATGACAGACAAACCCATTGATCAAATTAGTGAGCATACCACGTTGAAGGATCTTGATCTTAATTTCATTTTCCGTCTAGAAGGAACTTGGTTTCAAGAATTCTGCAGGTACACACAATCCATTTGCAAAATTTCTCCAATTAGTACATTTTTAGTAAAATTAATTTCTTAATAATGTGCAAAAGTTCATTAAAAGTGTGTTTGGATGTGCCAATCTGTCGAATGAGAAGTTTTTAATAAAAATGTTTGTAAAGCATAGCTGAACTAGGAAACTAAGTATTCTCTTCTTCTTCTTGCGAAAAACACAGAACTGACCTTGCTCTAATGATTTGTATCTCTTTACAGGCAAGTGGACAAAGATTGTGAACTCCTGGAGCTGGAGAGGATCATGGATTACAGTCTTTTGGTTGGTATTCACTTCAAGGATAGAGACAAAGATAAGCCACATGCATGACGCATTCTTTCACATAGTTGCAGTTGTAGTGTTGTAGATATATATTTCAAGTTAGGAGACTAAAAACTATCTTTTATGATTACAGACAGCAGCAATCCTGATGACGAAACGTCTCATACTACCGCTGAAGATTCTGATGAAAATAGGTAGCTTATATTAAAAACACACATCATCAAACACAATATACATTGAACATATTTTGACCCCTATTATCATCATACGAAAGAATGGTTATATTGGACTTGTACCAGTGAAATATATATAATTCGACGTCATTCAAACCTGAACAAAATTATGATGAGATTAATTTTCACCTTATATTAGCATACACAATATATATTGTTTATGGTGAAGAGATAAGAAGTATCTAACATATCACACCGGTGCTTTCAATCTCCAACTGAGAAGCCTTAATTTCACCAGATGCAGAACATGACAGTTTGTCTCTGTTTCAGCATAGCTTGCTTACTACATCGACTTTAACCATTGCATTCACTCTGACATTGACCTCTGAGGACTAACCTATATACTACTTGTGATTTAAGCAGGAAAACACCATTAAAATTAGGAATTTGCATGCCCTCAAGGGTGGAGAACGTTGCGAAGAATCCTGATAGTGAATCTCCGTTCCTTGGTGAGCCCACAGGGGAATTCCAAGATGTCGTGTTGTTCTTTGGAATCATTGACATACTACAAGATTATGATATTAGTAAGAAGCTTGAGCATGCTTACAAATCCATGCAATATGATCCCAACTCCATATCGGCCGTTGACCCGAAGCAATACTGCAAGAGATTCAGAGATTTCATTTTTAAGGCTTTCGCAGATGATGTACAAAACTAGTTAATTAACAAAATAGGGACACGTTTAGCTGAAAAGATTAACAATTCTTTGGTGGATGTTCTTTTACCACACTGTAGTAATATTTTTGTAGGTGACATCATTGACATTGTGTTGTAGATGCATGATAAACACTTAAATAGCGAAGGAATTCCCCTTTTCTTGTGAAGTACTTGTGGTTACCTCAACTTCTGGTTTCTTCATTGTTTTGATGACGTACTTGTCAGCATTACCAAGGTAGTAGAATTTTGTACTCTGACCAAGTGATGAAAGTTCCCTGAACGTATCATACCCACTGATGTAGATCATGTAATCTGCAGGGTCGACATTGAAGAACTTGCGCAAGGTCTAGGAGAACAGCACACAAGAACAAATTAGCATCATATTGGACAGAGGAAGCGGCAAAAGGGGACAAGATCATACTAATGGATGATACAGGAAACAAGCTAAAGCAACAAAGAAATCACAGTAACTTTGTATCATGAAAGTAATAGCCTCTAACACTGTTTGATCTGTACATATAAATGGTTCCGCGCTCCATGAAATTCAGAAAATATACATCTTGAATTCTTTCGCAGAAACATCCACATGACCATCAGTTTGCTGGATCTCCATGTATTCTGAAACAATGTGGAGCTTTTCCACATGCTCATAAGGATTAGCTGTCGCCAGGAATTTCCATTTGGTCTCGTTGAAATACAAAACTATCTTTCCGTGCAAGTAGTATCTCATGTCATCCTACCATGGTAAGCTGCGCTCCTTTTTGGGTGGCTGGACTAGAACTAGCCCTTTTGCTAAGATTAGCTCCCCGCAGGGCTACTTGAAATGCATAACTTATATCAGCGAAACATGGCTCATAACCAACTCCAAAAGATATCTCTCCCTTCTGGAAATAGATAGGTAAATTAGAGTACATTTTCATTGCTGGAGTAGTACCACTGGCAGCACCGTGCCCTTTCGCCTCCTTCCAATATATAAATCTTGGTGTATTTGGGGTAGAAAACATGTTGCCACATGCATGACGCATTCTAATTGCATAACTAAGTGTTCTAAAATGCAAATCTAAACGAGAAGGGGAATATAACATTTGTGCATCTGCATCAACAGTTATTCATGTGGAGTAGTGGCAGCCCGGCCAGTTAGCTCCTTGAAAAAGTCTCTCAGCATATATGAGGGACCGAAAAGGCGACCAAAGGGAGGGTGAATGGGAGCCGATTTAAAATTCTTGCAAACGGAAAAATCGACTTAGTCCCGAAGTACACGCCCAACCCTAGAGTCCTAGGCATAGTGTGAGATGGACGCCGGCGATGCTCTCCTCATGGAGGGCGATGCTGAGAAGCAGCCGGGCCTCGCGGTGGCCGTCCGGGATGTCGACGAACTCCTCCATGCTGAACACCCTCTCCATGGCGACGCGCTCGGGGTCGTAAGCAAAGACCTTGTGCCGGCCCGTCGCCAGCAGAACCTTCCGCCCGGCGCTGCAGAGCGGGACGACCACCTGCTCCTCGACGAACTCGTCGCTGATCGCCCGGGGCAAGTTCTGCAAGTGGATCGAGCAGCGCATCGACCACGAGGCGCCGGCGCCGCCGCCGCTCCATGTGAAGAACGCGTACCTCTCGGCCTCGACGCGGAGATCCACGACGCCGCACAGGGAACCGTCGAGTTCGGCGAGGTTGCCGACGCGCCGCGCCAGCCACGGCGGCATGGGCACCCACCCGAACTGCTCGGCGCCAACGGAGAAGGACATGACGGGCTGGTCGGCGCCGGTGAAGCTGTCCAGCTAGAGCAGCCAGTAAAGGGACCCGCCGAGGAACACCGGCGGCAGGCCGGCCACGAAGCTGGCCGCGGGCGGCGGCACCCGCCCGGCGCAGGGGCGCCACCCGCCGCCCGGGGTGCACACCTCGCAGGCCATCTCCCCGATCGGCCTCTTGAAGAGCCTGACCGCCTTGTGCTCGCCGGTGGCGGGGTCGAAGCCGAGCCCGGCGCTCGAGAGCTCGAAGGGCGTCCATGGCGGGAACCCGTAGTCCCGCACGCCGACGCGCATCGGCCCAGGCGACCGCGTAGCGGCGGCCCGCGCGGGGGGAGGGAGGGCGACGTGGTCGCCGGTCGAGAGGTTGAAGACGTAGTACCTCGACTGCGATGCGTGGGCGTCGAGGACGAGCGTGAGGCCGCGGCACGGCCTCGGGGGCAGGACGGCGTGCTCCGCGCAGAGGTCGCCCACGGTCAGGAGCTCGCGGGCGGCGCGCGGGGCCTCCCCACCGCGAAGCGTGCAGGTGTACATGGAGGTAGTGGCGCCGGCCGGCACGAAGAAGAGGAGCTCCGGGTGGCGCGCGGCGGCTGATCCGGCGCGGTGCGCCAGGACAAAGTGCTCCGAGGTGAGGGCCGCGTTCCACGCGCGGCAGACGGCCCGGCAGCGGCCGGCGGCGGCGGGCGGTAGGCGCGTGAGGATTTCGTCGACGAGCAGCTCGTCGTGCAGCCGTGGCTGCGGCCCCGACATCCTGGACGACTTTTGCTGGGGATGATGCTTCGTGATCCCCAGGCAGCATGTCGAGGACTAGAGAAAAAGCTGGATCGATCGATCGATATCACAACAGTTGTCATCGTCGGATCGGATTCGCATGCGTGCCGCTGCCTCGTAGCAGCCTGGGGGAGATCGGACTCGTGTGTTGGTGTCGGACTCGATCTATTATCTTAATTAAAAAATGTTAAAACAAACCACCATGTTCACTTAGAGAGTTTAGAAATTCTCACGTTAATCTAAAAAGAGAAGGATCTGTACCATTGGATTTTATGAAGATTTAACAGTTTATATTATTCTAAAGAATCCATACACATAAAAATTCATATTGGATAAAAAATTATATTTCCTATTAATACTCGGACTCTGTTTTCGCGTCATAAAAAGTGGATCGATACTAGGACTCCACCTTGAAAGGTAACATGCTCTGTTTCTAGCTAGGATAAAAAAATAAGGACATATCAGCTCAATGCATGTTCGTTTTGGAAAAAAAACCAAATTTCCATTGCTAGGGTATGAGACAGACTCTAATACGTATTCTCACACTAATAATATATAAATAGAGCACAATATATCGGTAAAATCAACTTTATCTTGCAGGGACACATTCTCTCAGCCAGATGGCCAGAGATTCGTCAACTAAATTGTCAAAATAGAATTTTCTAGCTGAAAGGATTAGTCCATCTCCTCTCTGCCAGATCGCCTTCTCTCGGCCAGATTGCTAGGGATTCGTCAACTGAATCACAAATATTTGGAGAGCGCCAATAAGCTAGCACATGAAGTTTGGACCAAGATTAGTGCATCAAATATGTTACCTGGATCAACACGCTACTACATAAGTTTGTGATATAAAAAGATCATCCACAGTTCTTCACTTTTTGTCAAATTTTGTACATTGCTCCAAAGGTTATGTCTAAATATTTGCACAATTACTGAAGGATCAACTACGCTCATCGACAAGAGGAGAAAGGTACTATCCCAGGATGCTACTCAACATCATCAAATAAAGGATGCACATCATACGCACAAATAAAAACAGCAGATCGAGTGGTACACCCAACATTTAAAGCAACACGGAAGGCGATGAGTTTTCTAGATGGTGACAATGAGTGGATTGAGTGCATAGAGGAAGTAGCTGCCCGTGCAACAGGAATACAACAACACCAGCTCTTCGCCACTATACTAACACACTATAAGTAGCAGAACCAAAAATTGCTATGGAAGTTGACCTGGGAAGCACTCTCAAAAGATATTCAGCACAAGCGAAGAATTAAACTTTCCAACATTGCAGTTGACTGCTTCTCAGAAGAAAGCATATACTTTGACAGAAATAGAGAAACAGATGAGACAATCAAGAAGGTCACTAAATGATTGCCAAGCACAGGTGATATAGAAGAACTTGGGAAATAGATTGATGAAAGAATGCAGATACAGCCTAAGGGTCGAAAACTTGAGCACTATAAACAATCTTAACCTTGAGCTGAAAAAAAGCATACGACGATATAATGGAGTTTGTCGACAAAGGACTAAAAGGACTAAGAAAATAAATATTCGTCGATAGCTATGGTGGTACATGTAAAACATACCTATGGAGAAAGATCATGACGAAGCTACGATCCGAAGGGAAGATAGTACTAGCCGTCACATTGTGTGGTATAGCTGCTCTTCTACTCCAAGGTGGCAGAACAACACACTCCAGATTCAGAATTCCAATTAACATAACAGATGAATCAACGAGTCAAAATAATGTGCGAAATCAAGCAAGGAAACCCTCTCACAGAATTGCTCAAGAAGACCTCTCTAATTATGTGGGATGAAGCTCCAATGGCAAACAGAAATTGCATTGGGGAACTAGACAAAAGCCTTAGCGACATACTCAGATTTAACAACGAGAACAGCGACAAAAAAAATACTCGGAGGGATGACGGTTGTGCTAGGAGACTTCTGCAAATCCTTCCTGTTATTCCCAAAGGGAGGAAGATCACATTGTGAACGCATATATCAAGCGCTCATATCTCTGGAACCACTTTGCAGTTTACAACCACACAAAGAACATGTAGCTCGGAAGTATGTCTAATGATAAAAACAACAGGCGGTCTAGGATTTTGCTTGAGTAGAGACTGAATATGGGTGATGGGATTACAACTCATAATATAAAGGAGATGAGTGGATCCAAAACCCAAGTCACCTGATGCTAGACAAAGCACCTATTCAGACCTGTTTACTAACTACCGAGACCCAAAATTCCTTGAGGAAAGAGTATACTATGCCAAAAGAACGAAACGGTAGATGAGATAAATGAGTACATAATGAGCCAAATAAAATGTGAAGAAGTGATGTACCATAGCTCAGACAGCATGTGCAAAGCATCTACATGCAGTAGCATGAAGCATATGTACCCAACGACAGTTCTCATCAGCTTGAAGTTCCCTGAATCCCAAACCATGAGCTTAGGCCATCTCCAATGACGTGGCCAAAGAGCCGGCTGATGTGGATGTGAGAGGGAATAAAATAAAGAAAATCACCGGATGCATAGTATTTAAAGGGATACGGGTCAGTTTGTCAGGGAATAGGAGTTTACGGAGAGCTGTGCAAGCTCATCTCTTGCAGGCGCGCTAGCGCGTCATTCTCTTCTTCCACGTCGGAGAAAAAGCTGCATGAGCTAGTTTCGAGTGAACCTTTGGAGGTGGCCTTAGGCTGAAAGTCGGCCGGCCAGTGATGCTTCTTGGAAACATCAACCAGTCACCAGCTTTATGCAATGGTATAAAAATAATAATAAATCAACTTGGAACACAAATATATCAAGGAAAAAATAATTGCAGGAACATAGGTGGGCCAAAAAGTATACATACTTCGCATCATCATGTCGCTATTCATGCTGAAAAGAAGGCAAAATACCCCTCTGTCTGCTTCCCAATGACCATCATCAATAAGTGGCAGGGTCAATCTCTAAACACGGTTGGATTATATTTGCCTAAACAGATTTCTCTACTATGGTCAATTATATGTAGCATTATCTAGGGTCATACACAGGAAAGGGCTGAAGGTGCTCATGGGTGACTCTGAATGTCAGGGACAGAATGAAGCTAAAAACATTGTGTACAAGAAGATCTTCTAATCAATTAAAGAAATATAGTGTAAGCACCTTTTCAAATACATGTCAAATTTTAAATAGCGAACTCTTTGCAAATACATATATTCCGATGCAAAACTATACTTAAATATACGTGCATCAACTTGAAGTGTAATGTGCACGGTTGAATTGTATATTTAAATAAGTTTGTCCATGTCGGCTTGCGGCTTCCTGCTCTGGCTCCTGGTGTTGAAGCGCATGCTGATGTTCGGTCAGGTTGGACGGCAGCAACTGCGAAACTTGCTACGAAAAAATAAAACATCTCTTCTTTGGTTTTTAAGCGCCGACACCGGAGCTTGGGCCGGAGCCAACAACCGCACCCGCTTAATCCACAGGCGGCAGAGCCAACACAAGCAAGCGGGACGAGTGCCTGCAACTTGGCGAGCGCGGACCAGGTGCAGAGTACAGGTAAGGACAGGGAGCAAGGAGGTCTGGACGAGGAGGGAGATAGGCCACGCCCCCATAGAACTCCTAGACTGACTGTGAGAGAGGAATACTACATCCGCTTGCATTGTGCGAGAGCCACAAGAGCGACGCGAAAAGCTAATTTGCTTGGATCCACACTGAGATGTCCTGATCAATTTGCGCCCTTTAGATCTTAATTTCTGAATTCATGGATGCTCTGGAAGGATTGGGGAGGGAGGGAAGGATGGGAAAGGGGAATGATAGAGGAAGACAGCTGCCGGCCGGAAAAATTATCAATGCGCTCGCGTGACTAATTAGTTAGTTGGGCTGCAAGCACCTAACAAATCAAATGTTAAATACATTTAGGCCAAATATTTAATAACAAAATTAATTTACAGTTAAAGAAACATATATTTAAAAGAACAATTTTTTGGATGAAATAAGATAAAATTAAACTAGGGCAGTCATTTACTCTAGCAAAGCCCCCAAAAATTTTAGCTACGTGGACACAGATAGCTTTAGGAGGAAATATTTTTATCCATATTAAACTAACATAAAATAATTAAACAATAAAACTTTGACAAATTTAAAAAAATTAAAATGATAGAAAAATAAAACTAGCTGCCCGCCCTATTTTTGCGGGCCACCGTGCTAGTTATTACTAGAATATTAGATTTTTTTGGCAAAACAGAAATCTCAAGGAGGCTATAGGCAAACTCATCCATCGCTCCAACATGTTTAGTGCGATAAAAAAGACTACTTTATCAAAATTTAGTTTGTGACGTGCTATTATTAAATTATTAACTTTTTTGGCTATACAAAATTCCCTGGGAGGTTCTAGGCAATAGGGGGCCTTTCTTCGTAATTAAAAGAAGAAAAAAAATTCAAAAATACTCACTCTAAGTTTGAATTATTTACAAAGGACATTGCAAATATGTTAGAAAAATATATCTTAATTTTTCTCCAGTATTTTGGTAGCTTAAGAAATCTAATAATAAATAAACACTAGAGATACAATATCATACAAAACATAATGTTGCAGAATTGATAATGTATTTTTCTAACACAAAGATATGATGTCCTTTATCACGTTGCAAAATTTGAAACTGAAACAAAATTTGTGCGTACAATAATAAAAAAGAGAATTCTTTTTGAGGTGTAAATTATAACAAACATAAAATCGCTGGAGGGAGTAAATTTAACCTATTGAAATAGTTGGAGGGAGTACATTAAACTAATTGTTAGTTTAAGGAGTTACCTATATACTCCGTACAAGCTAAACTTGAGTGGAGTAATTTAAACTCTTTTCTAAAAAAGAAAAAACAAAACAGATAATTCATCTCTCCTACAGAAATGAGTGATTGACGAGTGGGCCATGGAGCAACCCTAGGACACCTGCTCTCCTCACCAAACTTCCTCCGCAACAAAACAAAAGAGAAGAATTAGCTGTCTCGCACACGCTCCCCTGCTTCGTCCTCCTCCTCCGGTCCAAACCCCAAACCCTCGTCGCTTTCCCCACCTGCTGCGGCGGCGGTGGCGGCGCGGCCATGGCCTTCCGGCTCCAGGCACGGCCCAGCTTCACGGACCGCAGCGTCCAGGGAATGGCTCGCCACGGAGGCAGGGATCCGCAGCAGCTGGAAGCGCTCATCGGCCGCATTCTCTCCTACACCCACCGCATGCTCCCTTTCCCGCCCGTCTCCGCCGACGGCGACCTCTGCATCCTCTTCGACGCCGACGGCGGGGGCGTCGACCGCCTCAGCCGCCTCCCCGACACGCTCCTGTGCGACATCGTCTCTCGCCTCCCCATCAAGGACGCCGCGCGCACGGCGGTGCTCTCCCGCCGCTGGAGCCCCATCTGGCGCGCCGCCCCGCTCGTCCTCGTCGACACCCACCTCCTCCCGGCCGGCGACGACGAGATCCCCATCGACCTCGACCACGCCCACTCTGACGCCGTGGCCGCCGCTGTGTCCCGCATCCTGGTCGCGCACCCGGGCCCGTTCCGCTGCGTCCGCATCACCTGCTGCTACATGGAGGAGGACCGCGCCCGGGTCGAACGCTGGCTCAAGCTCGTCGCTTCCAAGGGCGTGCAGGAGCTCTTCCTCATCAACCGCCCGTTGCCGCTCACCCTCGACAAGCATCTCCCTGCCACCTTTTCAGCAGGGTTTACCTTATCGATAAATTAAAAATATCGGAGGTTGGTGATAAACGGGAATATCGGATATATCGGAATTCTATCGTTGATAGAGAATTTTTTTCGGACAAGATTTAGAGAAAAAACTCTCATTTTGTGTAGAAATGAACTTAGATTTTTTTTTCAAACCATCTAGCCTAAAAAACTATACATAATAACGTAGAAAAATGAAAGAAAATAGCCGGTAGGGAGACATATCTGCTACGTCGGTTCTCACTAGAATATGAAGAATTGGATGGTGGAATAAAAGCAAATGAATGGATTAGTATTAAAAGATGGTTACATGCTCTTTTTACTCGTTATAGTGGGTAAAAAATATGTGCACAAACTTGTGGGTTAGTCGAATAGAGTGCTAAATTTAAAACAATGATATTTTTAGATGATAAACTAATATCGGAATTATCGGAAATCTATCGGTGATAAGGTGAACCCTGTTCTTCAGCATGACGGCGCTCACCCGCCTCTACCTATCCTTCTGGAGGTTCCCGGACACGGCCGCCCTGCCACGCCACGCCGATTTCCCCTGCCTCCGCGAGCTCGGCCTCTGCAGCACCGTCATCGACAGCGGCGAACTGGAATTCGTCCTCGCCAGGAGCCCCGTGCTGGAGATCCTCAACATCGAGGGCCACATGCTACCCGAGCTGCGTCTCCGCATCATCAGCCAGAGTCTCCGGTGCGTGCAGATCCACGGGTCCATGGTGGACAGCATCACCATAGTAGACGCCCGGCGCCTCGAGCGGCTCCTTCTAGGGTTCCGGACAAATCAGGATTCCTGCTGCAAGATCAAGATTACACATGCCCCAGCACTGAGCTTGTTTGGAGAAATTGAGCTGGGAAAGGACGAGCTGCAGGTCGGCAACACCATCATCAAGGTGCTTTGGATTGCATCTCTCTTCTCAATTGTGCTATGTTTGATGCCAATGTGTTTTTCCCCTTTAAGAACTGTGTCATGCTCAATTGTGTGCATTGGCATTGTTTTTTGCATTGCAGGCTGGGACAATGGTGAATCCAAGTGGCATGTTGCTAGCTGTCACGATCCTGGATCTCCATGTCCGTTTTGGAGTCCGCAATGATTGCAAGATGCTACCCACAATCCTCAGATGTTTTCCCAACATGGAGACGCTGCATATTCATGTGAGTCAGAGACTGATCATTTCATTTGGCTTTGATTTGCATCAGCATCTACTAGCATAAGTCATGTAGTGAATTTTGATTTTGACTGGTTTAACTGATGTGCAGTCCAAGAAAACTACTGAATCCACTGGCAGGCTCAGCATCAAGTTCTGGAAGGAGTCTGGTGCCATCAAATGCGTCACATCGAGCATTAGCATGTTGCAAGTCCATGATTTCCGAGGGGACCGGATTGAGCTTGCCTTCCTCAAGTTCTTTATTGAGAGTGCGCAGATGCTAAAGGTGCTTGTGATTGTGTATGCCAATGGGTGTTTCAGTTCAAGGGATGAGGCCAATTCTAAAGTGAAGGCTCTGTTTGCTGGGAGAAGGGCCACACAATCCTGTAAAGTGATGGTCTGTGAGAGTAGGTATTCTGAAGGTGGTAGCCATTGGCACTTCGAAGAAGGCTCTGATTTCTCTTTTGATGACCCTTTTGGGAGCATCGGGTGTAGTTCCTTTGGACTTAGTCAGTGGTCTGTTTAAGTTTCAGATGCAGGTATTGTTCTGGGATGTTTGAGTTTCTTTGCTCTTTCCTTTAGAAGATTCAGCCAGTCTCTTACTAGTAATTCAAGATCTTGAGCCTTTGTGTTGAGGTTGCTAGTAATATCATCCATGCAAAAGACTAGTGCTACATCAACAAATGTTGCTTTCTGGATGTCATCCCTATCATTTGTTTCTGCAAGGTGGCTTCTGATGTTGATAAGATGCATAGATATCTCTTGTTTTCCTTACTTTGTTCCATGCACTTTTGTTTAATTTCTTGCACAAACTATCTCGCCTGAATGCCTGATTAAATATGCAAGTTTGAAAAGTCAATCATTTGTTATCTTTATGTAGTCTGGTTTCGTCTAAGGTCAAACAAAATTTCTGATGTGACGAAGCCCCTTTCAGAAGTACAGAAGTTTGACCTACCTATATATTTCATAGGAGTAGCTTCATATTTCTGGAAGTGGTTACAGTCCTATTGCAGTATCTACCTGCAAAGAAACATGCTATATTATTGACATATGTTTTATGAAATTAGTAGTGGTAGCTTTTCAGTTGTATGTGTTTTGTTGCTTCTTGCTAATTTTCTATGGGAACACTATGGACTATAAGCATCTTATGTCACTTCTTTGCCTACCTGCAGCCTGAGATTGGATAGAGTTAATTAAGTATCTGTATTTATGTCTGGTTGATACTGGAGCTAGCTTTTGATTTACTAGCACAGAAATTCTTTCCATATGGGGATTTGGTTGCTTACAAATTCTGCATCCTGAATGATAAAGCAGTGATCTATCTTATCAATAATTATCAAAGCTTACTAAGACCTTCCAACTTAAATGGAAGCTGTCATTGATTAATTGAAGTGTGCATTTTGATGAATGTACAGCTCTTGCTCCATTTGTTTTTGCAAGGACTAAGGAGTATTAGGGTTTACAAGAATTTTAAGAAGTGTGCTTTGACCATTGACTTCTCTTATAGTGCATGTTTGATGAGATTTTGTACAAATGATCTAAGATACAACTATGCATTAGTGGTTAATATAAAAAGCAAGGAATAAAATGAACGAGCGTGTGCAGTTCTGCACGTGCACGTACATGCATGTACGTGCGGCGGCCGAAGTACTCGGCGCCCACGTACATATACGACACCACGTACAGGTTGACACACTGCCACGTGTAGCCAGGCCCGCGCGGCAGCCGGCACGGCCTAGAACATTCTAGAAGCATCAGGATCTCTGAACTCAACTTCCTCACCGCGGCAATGAACTCGGCGTGGCTCGCGTGCGTCATCTCCACCTCATCCTCACGCACGTGTGTTGGACGACACCCTTGATCAGGCCCACGGTGCAGCGAGCTTTGTTGGCCACGATGCTTATCTAATTATCGTCCCGTGTTGCACGCCGTGCATGAGTTTTCCGGATTTTTCTCAACTGAATGCGGCGGCGCCGGGTGAGGGAGCATGGTGCAACGTGTACCCTACCCTCTGTTTGGATGCGCGCTAGAATCCTAGCGCTAGAAGAGAATCTTTCCCGCATGAAGGACTGAATGAAGTCTATTTACAAAATTTTTTTAGGGATGGGTGTAACTTTTCGCGACGAATCTAATGACGATAATTAATCGATGAGTTGCTACAGTGATACTACAGTAATCATCCTCTAATCGCGCGGTCAAAGGCCTCGTTAGATTCTTCAGGGTCACTAGCGCGGGGGTTCTGGAGTTGGTTCTGTAAACTAACTTTATTTGACATCATAATAAACGGTCAAAGTGTCACTATTCACTAACGCACTACGAAACCAAACGGAGCCAAGCCACCTATCCCTCGGTGCGAGGGGGTTCCCTTTTTTTTACTCGAAGTCAAGAAGGCAGGGCAAGGGGTTGGAGAAGGAGGAGCCGAGAGCCAAGAGGGCAGACGCCGCGACGATCTCGCCTGCGCCATCCTCTTCCTCGTTGAGCCCGCAGGGTCTGCACCACGCCGGCGACGACCTCGCCACCATCTTCGTCATCCTCGTCGTCTGCACCAAGTCGGCGGCCGCCCTCGCCATCTCGTCAACCTCGGGCTCGCCATCAGCTGCCAGCTATGAGCCGGGGTCGACGACCACATCGGTGCCGAGCAGAGGCCAGAAGACAAGTCGAGAGAGCAGGAAGGAGGCCATGGCATCCCTGTTCATTTTCGGGAGTGCAACAGGTTGATTTTTGCCTTCTCTTAATCTTCTTTACAGATTGCATGCACACGTCCACCACTGGCCTTCGTCGATCCATCGTCCGTCCGTGTCGCCGAGGTGCCGTTCCAGCATGTTGACGGTGGAGACATCAAGCTGATGATGAGAGTCCGGCCGGCGACGACACCCCGCCGCCATCAAACCCGGCTGCCGTCCGGCGACGACGGCGCCGCGAAGATACTGAGGCACAGCCCACCGGCCGACGATGACGGCACCGAGCCGCCGCCGCCGACGCCGGCATCGCGAAGACACTGAAGCGCGGCGCGACGAGGCCGGTGCTGCGCGACGAGGCCGGCATGGTGCCGCCGCCCACGGTGTCGCCTCGAGAACGCCGTAGCGAGATGCGCCGCTCGACGGCGCCGGCGAGGCTGACGTCAAGCTGCCGCAAGATGCCATCACGCCGAGGCCGAGGAGCTGCGTGCACGAAGCCGAGAAGTTGATCTGCATCTTGGCGCATGAGTACGAGCTCCGTGCAAGTCCAGGCTGCCACAAGTACAAGACCAGCCACCTCGTGTTGTCGGCAAGAAGCTAAGAAGCTACAGGCCCATGCATGGCGTGAGAAGCTAGGAAGCTAAGAAGAACAAGCTGCATCTACGTATTTGCATCGTCAACACAAGACTGAAGTGTTCTGCAGACGGGAATTTTCCCGCAGAATCACTTCGCCTCCAATCTGCTGCCGCGACACTTCATCAACTCCGTCTAGCTCGCCGACTCTACATCGATCATCCACATCTTCTATGATTACTACGACACCGTCCGCGACCGACGAGGCCGGACGACTCAGGCGGGCGCCGCTAATGTCCCAGCGACGTTGCACGGCTCATGGACCGACAAGGCCATGGATGACGCCGATGCCATCTACACCACCACTACCACACATGCATGAAGAACGCGTGCGAAGACTGATGATGACGTCCACAGCAGCTTAATCGGAGGTGCTCCAGCAAGCTAGACTTGCGGAGGTAATTAACCGGGTGCTTTCTGAGGCCCCGGGAACCAGAAGACCACATCGCCCAAGTTAGATCTGCCCAATGGCAGGCTATGGAGCGCGCATACATATTTGGAAACATGTATTTGTATTTTCAAAATATGAATAAATATGTGTTCCATATCTTTGTCTTTCTTTTGTGTATTTTCTATATACACTAGCACGCCCGCACCTTTATTTTCCACGCAGAGAAAATCTCGTGTGATATTTTTTCTCCCTAAACAGTGCATCATATGAATTGCTACAAATGCAACAGATTTCTGAAATACAAATATATTTGATATAACTTTTGTACATGTAAGCCCCCTTGTTTAGTCCCCTTCAAAGTTCCATACATGCAAGTAGGAGTTTTATTCCTCTTAGGATTCTACACTCAAGTTCTCAAGTCCTAATAGACTTAGAATTGCTGATAGCACACCTCTCTTGAGTCCTAGTCCAAGTAGGATTTGAGTCACCACACAGCATGGATTACAAACAATCCCAGATCCGTGTTGACTTACTGCTCGAGTTCTTAAGCATGCGGATTTTATTTGTTTGCAGATTCTTTGTCCTCAATGGGTGCCATGTATCTAGCTAGTTAGTCAGAATTACTTATCTAAAATGCGTGAATGATTAATGTAGATGCAGACATGCATTTCCTGTGAACCATATTATATTATATATCTTCGACTGTATAGCTTAGTCTAACTAGATGGACATCTTGAACCTACTGTGACTTGCCTTGTTATTTATTCTTGGGTCTGTGTATTTGAGTTTTGCACTTAACTTCGCAACATAAACTGGAGCTATTGCTGCTTTTCCTTTCCTGTCCTATGAGCATGGTGAGCTCTAAGTGCTGAAGCCAGTGGCACTACACGTTTATGTCAGTTATAGTAGCACCGTACATGTTATGCTCAAGCTGTTAGGTGCAATTTCGTTATTTCAATGACATCACTATGGATTAAGCATCTTATTATATCACTTGTTTGGCAAACCATGTCCTGACATTTTTTATACAAACTGTAGAGAAGTTACCAATTATCTGTCTTTAGGCTGGTTCCAACAGCGGGTCTGCAGCCCCAGCCCACAGCCACAGCCACGTCAGCGCCACATCAGCTCTCGCCAGCCCACTCGACCCCAGCGCTCCATCAGTCAGCCTGCAGCCTCAGCCCACAGCCACATCAGCGTCACGTCAGCTTCTCCATTCCAGACTTAACCATTTCAGAACGCGTTGCTCTATGATTTAAATTGACACAGCAAAACCACTTTATTAAATTTAAAAATTCAGAAATTACATAAAAATTCGAAATAAAAATTACACGACAATTTATAGATGAGTTGGGGACAAAATTTGTGATTTTTTGAAAAAAAATTCGAATTTTTTGGAGTCCAAACGGTCAAAAACGGTTAATTGCAACGGCTAGCTGACGTGGCGCTGACGTGGCAGCCGTTGGCCAATCACAGAACGCCGCGTGGCAGCCGACCGGACGCGGGGTCGGTACCGACCGGCCGGGTCGGTACCGACTACCGCGCGCGGCTCCAACGCCGGTCGGTACCGACCGCCCGGCCGGTCGGTAGCGCTACCGCCCCGCGCTCTCGGTTTCCGCGCTTACCGACCGGCGCAGGTCGGTAGCCGGGTCGGTACCGACCGGCGGGGGTCGGTACCGACCCCCGTTGGAACCAGCCTTATGTTTGGTGGTTATAACTGGAGGTAGATTCTTAGCTACTACTATTCATGCTGCATTGCCATTTTCAGCATGCTTTGATTCCGCCTCGCAACACATTTTTTGTTGCTTTGCTGTAGACTTTCTCTTATGCTATGAAATGAGTGTGGTGTTGTGCAGATTTGGTTGATTAATCATGCACAGGCACAGCAACTCAACAATTGTCAGATATATCCTTTGACAGCCTTTCCAGTTCTTCTAAAGTGAATTTTGAATGAACTTGTGCAATTTTGGTTGTTTAATCAGATGAGAGGCATCCAACACAATTTCATCTGCATGTTGTTCCATCCATCTGCAGTATATTTTTTTGACCTGTGATTTTGTGCCTCCCGTTTGATTATGCGCATATCTTGGTTGCATGCATGTGGACCACGATCAAAGTTTGTAGTCTGTCGTATGGTCTTTGTGGCTTCTTTGGAATCAACTGATGCAATTCGCATGGCGGCGATTTGATTGTACTTGCGCACCCTGTTTGAAATGTGACGTCTTTGGCCAACTGCACAAGGTTTCTTTGATTCTTGCATGCTCACATCAACTGTTGCTCGTCTGTTCATCTGAGGCAGCAGTCATTATGTGCGCAGTGCATTCTGGGCTCATGCTTGCATTTTTGCATGCAGTGCGTGTTTCAGTTCAGCCTGCAATCTGAAAGAAATGCATCCATAGCATCCCATCCATGCCTTGTGGCTCTATAATCAATTAATTATGCACTGATAGCAAAGCATTGAATTTTGAATGATGTAATTTTCCATGAGAAATGTTCGTTGAAACAGTCCATGTCGAATAAAATGGTATGGTCGGTGATGCTGTGTGAATGGCTGAATGCAAAGGAGTTCCATGCGAGCTATGCTTACTAAAGAAAATTGTATCCTTGACTTTGATCCCCTAGTTTTTCCGGTCTTCGTAGAATGCCTCCGATCCTTCGTCCCCCTGGCCTCTCTCTGCCTATAAACAAACGCTGCTTGCTTGTTCCTTCCCTCATTGTCGTCTCACAACCCCGCGTTCCATCGCCAGCAGCAATAATCAGCTGCCCAATCTTCTCCGGCCCGCCGCCGTCGTCTGCTGCCTTCTCCTAGATCCGCCGCCAATGCCGCGGACGGGGATGGGGCTGCCCTTTCAACGATCACGGGCACGGCGGCTGGATGCTGCCGAGGAAGAGGAGGTGAGGGCAATAAAGCGGCAGCGATGGGAAGCCTGGCTCCGCGACACCGAGCCGCGAATACAGGCGAACTGGCGGGAGGTCGACGAGTTTCTGAACTGGCCATCCTACGGAGTCCCGGCCAACAAGATGGCCATCCTGGGCCTCTGCATGCCGAGGTGGTGCGACCTCGTCAGGGGGGAGCATCGCTGCGCCATCTGCCTCGAGGACATGGAGCCCCGCCAGAAGTTCAGGATGATGCCCTGCTCCCACTCCTTCCACCAGCTCTGCATCTTCAACTGGCTGCTCATCAACCGCCTCTGCCCCGTCTGCCAATTCACGCTGCCGTCAGATGAGGATCAGCGCCTGTCGGATGGGCAGGCAGCACACTCGTGCAAGATGGAGGCACAGACGGAAGCAACCAACCCACCATGAGCATATCGGCATCGACTGATCGATTTTGATTTCTAGTGCAACTCCATCTATGCTACGGAGCACTTCAATTCATTCATGTCTGGCATTATTTATATTATTAGCTGAACAAATACTTGGCAATACAGATCACTAGCATTGTAACCCTTTTATTTGCCACATCTCCGATTTTAATTTGCCCGAATCTCCCTCTATGCAGAGGTCGGGAGTGTCTTCAAGACATCCGATCATCTCGATGTAATGATGAGCTAGAAAATTAATAAAGCTTCCTTAGGTGGTGTTTGGATTCCTCGAATGTTTCGATGCTAATTAGAAAGTTTAAATATAAGCTAATTATAAAACTAACTAATTTCATAATTCTAGACTTTTTCACGAGTCGAATCTATTAAATTTTAAACCTAATTGATCTATAATTTGCACATCTTTACTATGGCATCACAAAGGCTATATCATGGACTAATTAGTCATAATAGATTCGTCTCGCGGAAAAATCTAGGATTATGAAATTTGCTTTATTATTAATCTATATTTAGTACTTGTAATTAGCATCGAAACATCCTATGTGATGGGGCTTATTCGGAAACCAAACCAAGCCTTAATTTATCTGAGGTGGTGATGAGTAGCTGCTGCTCCTTCTTCAGCGCAAGGGCTGGCGGACGCTTCCCCTTCCATTGGCAGAAAGGCCAAAGAGATCCCGGATCCAGCAACGGCAGGTTAGGAGTGGCAGAGGGGGAGAGAGAGTGCGAGTGAGAGATGCAACTTGCAGTGCTTTAGAGCTACACTTTTACCAGTGATTTAACTCATTCGATCAATTAAGCATAATCTGAACTGAACTATTGACATGTGATACATCACATTTTTTAGTCAAGATAGGATGGAAGCAAGATGTTGTAACATTGTCTGGTTTTCTGAATGTTCACTTGCCATTTCGTTCTGAAGAAGTTACCATTCATTGTAAGTTACCATTCAGTGTGTCATTCAGTCTTGGGTCAGGACCTATATCATGGTGCAGAAAGAGACAACCCATAGTGGCATTATCAAGTACTGAAGCTGAGTATTGATCAGCAGCAATGGCAGCTCAAGAAAGCACCTGGCTTAAGCAATTGATGGAGGATCTTCATCAGCTAACGGATTATCAAATAAGGATTTTATGTGACAACTTATCCTTTATACGTCTGGCAAAAAATCCGGTTTTTCATGCAAGGACCAAACACATAGAAGTCCACTATCACTACATAAGGGAAAAAGTCCTTGAAGGTGAGATCAAGATGGTGCCTACAAAGATAGATGAGCAATTTGCTGACATCCTCACAAAAGGTCTTAACAATGTAAAATTTGAGAAGTTTCGAGAAGCATTCGGCATGGTCTGCAAAACAAGTTTGGATAGAAGTTTGCCTTGAGGGGGGAGTGTTGAGAAAGAGCGCAAGACAAACTTCTAGAGTCTTCTTCGTAATGTAAGAAAGAGATATTTTCTATAGAGCACTCTAGAATTAGTAATAAATAAATTTAGAAAATGTTAAAATGCCTAGAAATTCTCTAGAAGGGAACACTTGTCTAAATATCATGCCCTCCTTTGCCCTATAAATAGAGACCCCCCTCCCTTGCCATGGCATCCATCCAAGAGCATGGTAGATGAGAAGGGTGAGTGCTAGGATAGCCACAAAGAGAGAGTGTGTTGTGTACTCTTGTGTAATACTATTGTGTTGTAATAAAACAAGTTTTTGTAAGTGTTAGTCTCCTAGTTTCTAAGTATTTAGTGTATAAGTTGTGATCCATCGTAGGTTGGCTCTGCCACCAGGGAACACAAAGGTCTGGGCTTCAACGTAGGAAGGCTCTGCCTCCCGAAAGACAGCTTCATCTGTTGGTAGGCTCAGCCACCCCGAAGCAAGAAGATGGCTCTGCCATCTAAAGGACCTTATACACTAAGTAGCTAGAAATTGAAAAGACTATCTGACTCTAGAGTGAGTTGGTGTGTCTTAGGTGTAGGTTCTCAGCTTAGTTGGTATTAGGGCCACCTCGATTCCCAACAGACACAAAAAGTTTTGGGATGTTGTAAAAGGTAAAATGTTGGACTGCTCTCACATATTTGGACCTAAGAAAGTAACTTTTACAACAGTTGTGGAGGGAACCTTTCTCTTCAATATAAGCTACACAGAATCAAAGCCATCCGGTGCACCAAAAGCACATCAAGTGTCTGTTATCACAGATGGTAGGGAAGGATGGAACTATGGATTCAGGAACAGACACGGCTTCTATGAGTTTAAGCACAAGCATTCTGATTACATAGTACATCTAGAGCGCGTAATGATTGACATCTATCCGGACTACAGTATGGAAGAAATAGCACCATTTGGTCATGGAAATACTCTCTTAGGACTTCCAGCGGTCCAAGAATCTTGTAAGATACTTTCAGAATTTGATGGAAGCTCATCAACATCTCCCCAAACCCACGTTGCTTGTGGTGTTATCATCAATTATACATGTGAATCATGGAAGTTTCAACTAGCACACCACTGGAATAGACTGTCCATCAGTACTGGGAATTTGTGAACTTTGGACTATTGTGACCTTCTGTTGTCGCCTTGCCTAAAGTAGTGGAGCAAGCTCAGCGAGGCTGAATTACATTATCTCATATACAAGTTGTGCTCACCAGAAAAGAACGTGGAACCACGGCTTCCACTGTTACAGGGCCTATTGTCTGTTGAAGATGTGATAGACACGGTTGTTGTTCTGCTCATAAATAAGGCACCTAGGCCAGAAAAGTCATTCCAAAGAACCTGGAACTGGTCTCTTGTGGGAGAGAAGAGTCTCTACTCCAGAGACCATCATTACCCAGTAAGCTTCGACTTCCTGAAAAAGTGGCCCTATCATCCCAAGGTATGATCCCTGTTTGGATACTGCTACACTATGCAATTCAGCTTCCACAATTCAACTTTTGATCCAAACTGTCCACGTTTTCATGACTTGGCTATTACAATATATAGTTCAGTTTAATCTAACAATTCGGCTTCTATAATCTTAATGGCTCCAAATGGACCTTAGTCTATCATTGGAAGCAACCGGACATGGCTGGATGGGGGTGATCCTACTGCCTGTGCTCGGCAGCGTTCCTACTCCCACTGTCTTACGATTGAAATGGGAAAACATTTGAAATGGGAAACAAGAAATTAAAGCCAAACATGACTCAAAACACACAATACACAAATATTTATTTGTTAATTGTTTGATTTACTATGTTTCTGTTTAAAATAGGTTGCATCATTTAGACCGTCGAACAGAGTAATTGACCCGACTAAGGTTGGTGAATTTGCTTACAAGGTCCAGTCTTCGGGAATTATCTCACGAAGTATCAAGAAAAATCCAAAGCTTGTGTTACCGCCGACACCACATTCAATCATCAAGCCAACATGTGCTACTACAGTGAACATGCTCAAGTGGTTGAAGAAATGAATTTGTTGGATCATCCTGATTGGTCTAATTTGAAATGCCGATGGTGCTGGAATGTGCAATCTTTCTTTTCTGCTTGGTTGATCTGCATTCTTAATCAATTCTTCCAACTTTTTAGAGAGAGATAGAGATTCAGATTATTTGATTGCCAATATGATCGCAACCTAGAGAACAGATAATTCTTCAAAATGTACATCTGAGGTGCATATGGTTTAAGACCCTCGTGCCAGACAAAATCCAGAAGAATTCCAATCCTTCCCTTTTCAGTAGACTGAAAGGAATGTTGTGTAAATCAAAAAGATAAATCTATGATATTTATCACTGAGTAGTAGTCTTTTATTAGAAATCTATGATATTTTTCGCGATCGTGCTTGGGCACATTTTAAATGAAACTTCTGCATAACATGTAGTTCCAAGAAAACATGATGTAAGCTGTATACTTACAGATTCGATAGCAAAAGACAAATACTTACACCACTTTTCTGTTCAACAGCCCATAATATTGCGCCTCTAGTGCCTCCGGTAAGTCATAGTGATACAGATTCGCGTAAGGTGTAATGCCTGTCAAGCAGAGTAACCTTCAGCATGAAACTCAAAACACCTGCCAAGATGTAAATAAAAGCATTTCTAGCATCGTTATTTGAATGTTTACCTATCTTCAGCATGTAGTACGCCACCTCTTTCCAATTCACTTTTCCAGTCCCATCTGGAGTATACAACATCCCAGATGTGGCATGCAAAATTGGAGACCATGGTGGCCGCGCTGGAGAAGCTTTCATTGACTGGTTCGATCACATGACGGCTCTCCAATGGGGGAGCGACAAGCTGGTGGGCGTGTAGATGCTGAGCTGGGAGCTCGCCTATCCTTTTGCTGGGGTGACCGGACCGGGTTGATTAAAACTCTTGTAATGTCAGACCGTCTGTGGTCTCAGGATGCTTTAGACGATGTAAACATTTGGTCCAGTTTGCAATGCAATTTGGACCGGGTTTCGTCCCTGGTATTCTTAAAAGTATATAACAACCGGTAGCGCCTTCTAGCCTAAGAGGGGGAGGGGGTGAATTAGGCAACTAAAAACTTAGACCTATGGCTCCAACTAATTTGCATAAAATTAAACTAAAACAAGTTAACTAGATGTGCAACTATGGTTGTTCTAATGTGAAAGCCCTATCCCAAAAAAACTTAGCAACATATAGCATTTCCTATCAAGAAACTACTCTATGAAAGTAAAGTCATATAAATTGCTAGTATGAAATGCGGAAGCTTAAAGAGCGGGATAGGAGATAGCAAACTCTTGATGCGGGTGTTTATCCCGTGGTTCGGTTAGCCACAAAGGCACACCTACATCCACGTTGTTGTAGCACTCACTAAGAGTATTGCTACTCGGCCACCAAATCTCTTCCGTGAACACAATCACTATCAGTTTGGCCCCGGATTCCACTAAGGAGCTTTTCCACAAAGGATGGGGTCTCCACGTCCCCTGCACAAAATGTCGTTGGCTCTCCACACCAAGTCGGAGGGTCACACGATGTTGCCGGCGAGCCTTCAAAGCTCCAAGGTGCCGGCGCACCGAAATCTTCTTTTGCTTCACTAGAGAACCACAACACAAGGGCTCAAGGCCTTGCAATCTCACTGACAAAGAGCTAATCCTTTACACAACACTCTCAAAGTGTGCTAAGGGCTAAGGATATGAACACTAAGCTCTTGGATGGCTTGGAGTGATTCTTGGGTGTGTATGTGACTTCCTTGAACTCCGGCAAGCTTCAAATGGCCGGGGGATGCCATATATATAGGCCTCCAAGTCGTGGAGCCGTTGCTCCAACGGTCAGTAGAAATCTGCGTACCATCGGATGAACCGATGCTTCTGCCAGGGATGGCGTCGGTTCATCCGGTCACTCTATGCAACTGAAGTAGCCGTTGGCTTCACTGACACAGTTGCAGCGACTCCAGAGACCATCGGTTAGACCGATGCTTAGGGCGTCGGTTCAACCGGTCACACACAGCAACTGGACTAGCTGTTGGGCCTCCCTCTTCTGCTGACGTCAATGCACAGATGCTATGCTCCGATGCCTCGCCGGTTCAACCGGTGCTGAAGACTTGGCTCCTGCGCGCTTGACATTGTCTCTGGAACATGGTACGTTGAATGCACCGATGCCTATCTTGAATCCGTCGGTTCAATCGGTGCTTCACTTGATCTTCACATGATCTCCAGAGGCGCACAGACTTATGCCAATAGCCAGGCCGTCGGATCATCCGACAACCATTGGATGCACCGATGCCTATAGCATCGGTTATTTTGGTGCTACTGATTTCAGTAGAACTCGTCCAATTCAACGTTTCATTGAGTTATTTCTTCGTGTTTTGTTTTGCATGGCCTTTTTACTTCATCCCTGGGATCTAGAAATGTTCACTTAACAATACCATTAGTCACATTGATTGCGTTGTCATTCGATCACTCGAAATGGCATAAATGGTGCCATATTCGTTACAACATCCCGTGGCCACAGTATAGTTTATTAACACCAAGAAGAACAAATATAAACAATGAAAAACATAACCTCGAATGACCAATAAGGAATAATACTTGGGAATATACTTGACCACGAGATTGAAACCCGGTAAGCATCAAACCCCATGTTTTTCATGATATTCACGTCCTCCTGCATGAATGGATACCGTTATTTTTTTAAAAAAAAGTTAAAGGGATAGTCATGTCACAGCTTCTATATCACAGAGATATATCCGGCCATTATTACAAAGTTTTCCGCAAAAGGAAAACAGATTACAAGCAAAGCCTAAAGGGATACTGTTATTTTCTTCTTAGATCCAGAGATCTTATTCCTTTTATTTATAAACATCAGGGAAAGCTTTAGCAACTGAAAACTAGAGTTTATGGACTTGTAAACTTGGAATTTGCCCCAACGTATAAATAAAAATTTATTCGCATAAAAAATGTCTAACATGTCATGGTTGGATAGGAAAATTCTTTTTTTGAATTCAAATGTTAAGCACCCAAAACACAAAAAATTGGATTCAAATTTCAAATAAGAGGGGAGAAAAGGGAATTTGTTGTTGAAGGTCAGCTAAATCAATTGTGGAAGGAGTTAGCTGATGAGATGAATAACCTTTTGACAAGGGTCAAAAGGTTATCTGACGGAATGCTGCTTAAGCAAATGCTGTCTTAATTATTGCAGACGTGCTCTGTTGTTGATGCGCTACATTGCTGCGTTTGGGGTTCGTCTTGTTGAAGAAAAAAACATTTATTTGACAACGAACAAACAGTGTAGTCGAGCTGATGAACGCTAGGTCCCCGGGGATCTTGAGGAAGGCGTACGGCCCAGATGCTGGGCCCGCGGCCGTCCTTGAGCGCCATGAGTCTTGTCAATATGGTGTGGATACAATCCAAACACCTTATTTACCAAAATTTGCATCATGATCGACCAAATTTTGGCAAGGCTAGTTGGAGAATAAACCAAGGAATCAAGGATACCATTAATGTACACCGAGTAATATTGCGACTTGCGAGATACATATTACTCTTTTCGTATCATTTTACTTGTCGTTAAGAAAAAAAAACTTTAGTTCAATTATTTGATCTAAAACGTTATCTATTAAGATATGAACATAGACATACTACCTCTCTTCGGTAATACTTGACGTTGTCAAAAATTTGTATTGAAAATAAACTGAAGAGTGATGTTCGAACGACACATAGACAAAAACGGAGGGAGGAGGTAACTTTGTGATGCACTGATGCATGTTCTCAGTGCAAAAACGCTCTCGCGGAGCAGCGCCTCGATCCGCGCATCCTTGACCACAACTGCACCTGGCTTCCTGCTCCCGCCGGCGCCCTGGTCATATTCGCCACGTGGACGCCGCCGCCATTCGCCATGCCGCCATGCTCTGAAGCGGAGGGGGGACCCCGATCAGTTGATCCCTTCTCGTTGGTTATTATTACATGCACCGATGCGGGGAGCAGCTGGTGTAGGCGACTTTTTATTTTTTTTATTCGATCCATTTTTAAGGACGGGACGCGACGTGACCCGCCCAAAATTTATTTTTGGAGGCGTGTGAGGCAATAACCCGCTCCTAAAAATAGCTTTTTTTAGCAGCGAAAATTAGGTGCGGGTCCGGAGTCCGTCTCTAAAAATGATATTTTGACCGTCCTTATAAATGTTTTGTGTAGTAGTGCACCGGGACGGGGATGGGGCTGCCCATTTGACGAACACTACCTGAGAATGTTGGAATTTTTTGTGGTAAAAAACGCCGAAAATCCAGAAAATGAGAAAACGGGAAAAAGGGGATAAGAACGCCGTTAGATCCCGTTCCGCGCCCTGATCGGATGCGCAACCGTACACGTGGTTGCGGCCCCAGGTCGCCCAGCGCCATAACAAATAGTGGGGCCCGGGCTTTGGAAAGTCAATCCAACTGAGTCCAAACACTAGCCGCCCCACTACAACCGTCCGATCCGTGGCGGTGCTGGAGCCTCCTGAATGCCGTCGCCAATCCGCCGCCGTCGTCCCTGGACAGTGCCGGTGGCGACCCGAAGGCTTTCGGTACCCGCGACGAACTTCTTCCACTACGCCGGGTACATCTACGGGACGACTACGGCTCCTACGTCGCTCTCGTCCCCAACCAAGATGGCCAGTGCATCCGCTACGCCCGCGATGCCACTTCTCACCGGTCTAGATCTAAACTCATCATTTCATTTGGGTTGTGCTCATGTTTATTAGGTGTTAGATCCTGGAAATGTTAAGATCTAAGTCATGTTTTTCCTACATTTGGTATCTTTCGCCTAAGCACCTACTCCGTGAGCCTTTAGAACCCTAGATCTAGTCAAGTTTCAGATCTTGGTTGTTTTAGTTCTCGGTCTAAGTGTGTTAAGTTCTCGGTTCAAGTTTTAGTTCATGATTAGTGTAGATCTACGAGTCCTGAGTCTAGATCTCGCATGAAAACCCTAGATCCGAGAGTCAGAGATAAGGAATGAATAGATCCGAAAGGAAATAAACTCAGAAATGCAAAGAAACATTAGATCCATAGTTCCCACCCATGAGAAAGCCAAATCCCCACTCAGAAACAAAGGCCATAAGATTCAAGGCATTAGAAAAGCCCCACGACGGCGCCCGGTTTCCTCTAAGTAAAACGTACTACCGGGCGCACGTGTGGTGCATCGCCATGAGATCGCGCGGGGCACAGAGGCTCCCGCGGCGGCGCACCACAAGATCCATGGGGTCAGTGGCTCCCACGGTTGCACAAAAAAAAAGATGGCGCCGCGGCAAGGCGAGCCGCGGATGCGCCGTCGGCCCCATGGCTGCCACAAGGCGCCGAGACCGGCGGCGCACCCACGTCCCGCCGAACCACGGATGAGGATGTCGTGCCTAAGAACCGCAGGGACATGAGAGCTGGCCAGCTATGAAGCAGAGGCGTCGACCGAACACCACGCCGGTGGGGGCGGTGCTCCCGCCAGCACCCGCATCTGCAGGGCATAAGACGGGCTCGTGGAGCACCACCGCCCGCCGATGAGGGCAAGGGCGGCGCCATGGCCGGCGGAGGCGCCATGAGGGGCCGGCGCACCGGCCGCTGGCCATGCTGCTGCGGCGGCTGCTGTGTGGAGTAAGGGGAGAGGAAGAAATGAGCTAGGTTAAGGTTTCCTTGGATGAGATTCCTTTTTATACCTCCGATATTCACGGCGGACCATCGGATCAAACCCTTTCCGATCTAACGGCTCAGATCTGTCGGCCGGGGAGGGGGGGGAGCCGCGTGGGCCGAATTGGCGGCCCCGTCGCCGGCCCAGGCGGGTTGGGGGCGGGGGCGACGCGGCTGGGCCGAATGGCCGGCCTGCCCGTCGGTTTTCGGGCCTTGAGTCCAGTAAGCATTAGGCCCCCTTTCCATTATTACCTTTATTAGTTTTATGCATTTCTTATATTAATTTTCAATGCTTTTAAGTTATAAATTCATATGAGTAATAAATGAATTTTATTTTTGAGCATCTTTGCATTGAAAATTATGAGAAAATTATGAGTTGCTATTCTGAGTAAATGAAACCAACGTGAATTTTATTCAGAATTGTTTAGTTTATTTTGAGCATTTATTTAATTTCTGACCAACGTTATTATTAAATAATTGCCATGAGATGCTTAGTATAAATTTAAGTTTATTTTGCTTCTGCCCAACGGTGATGCAAAGTTTATTCATAAGTTATTCAGTTCTTTTATTTGCTACTGCCAAACGGTGTTGCAAATTGCTCTAAGTTATGATTTATTCTGGCCAACGCTGATATAATTCATTTATTTATTATGTTGTCATTACTGATTAAACTCTATTTATTTTCTTATACTCAGATCCCACTCCCGCCAGCATCATAGCTTATGTCAATGGTGTGGAGAAGCTGTCAGGCGATAACTTCGCTAAGTGAGCAGTGAGATCGAGCTGATTTTGGTCATGATGGATAAGGATTATTTCATGAGAGACAAAGCTCCTGTAGAACCAGTTGCACAAGGGGATGATGACACCACCCTTGCTGAGCGCACTGCTGCTTATGAGAAGGAAAAGGAGCGTTGGGAGCGCTCTGACAGAGTTGCTCTCATGGTCATGGGTTTGACCATCAGTCCCACTATCAAGGGAGCTCTTGAGAAGGAGCCTAAGAGTGCTAAGAGCTTCATGACGAGCATTGAGGAGTACTTCAAGGGATCTACAAAGTTCAATGCGAGTAACCTCCTATCCCAGCTCATGTCCGCTAAGTACAATGGACAAGGTAATGTCAGGGAGCACATTATGGGGATGGTGGACATCCGGGATAAGCTTAAGGACCTGGATTTCCCCCTTAATGATGCTACATTGCTTCACCACGTCATGATCTCCCTCCCGCCAGTTTTTTAGCCTTTCAAGGTAAACTACAATGGGACTAATAAGCAGTGGGACATAACCACACTTGTGTCTAAGTGTGCTCAAGAGGAACAAAGGCGTCGCTCACAGCACCCTGAGCTTGTGAACCATGTGAGGCAAGATGGTTCTAAGAACAAGAATAAGAGGGTCTTCCGCTCCAAGAAGGATAAGAAGGGTAAGAAACCCAATGATGGTCCTAAGCGAGATGGCCCCATCTTGTGTTTCCATTGCAAGCAAGAGTGCCATATCACAAAGGACTGTGACCGCTTCAAGGAGTGGTGCATTAAGAATGGTAATGACGACTTAATTTCTACAGTCGATGAGTCCTTTTATGCATACTTCCCATTAAGTACTTGGTGGATTGACTCAGGTGCCACTGTTCATGTTACTAATTCCCCACAGGGATTGTCTGGCGCGCGAACCATAAGAAGGGGGAATCGAAAGCTCCGAGTCACAAACGGGGTTGAAGCAGAAGTGGAGGCTGTTGGGACTCTTCAGTTATCACTTCACAGCGGCTTCACTCTTCATTTATTAGATGTCCTTTATGTTCCATCCATTCAGAGAAACTTGATTTCTGTTTCTAAGTTAGATCGAGATGGATATTCGTGCACTTTTGGGAACAATAGATGTGTAATAAGTTGTGATGGTAATACAGTTTGCTATGCACCTTTACATGATGAGCTTTATTTATTGTCCCAAAGTTATATCTATGTGATGAATGTAAGAGATATCAACCATAAGTGCAAGAGAGGTAATGAGATTTCGTCAAAATTATGGCACTCACGTTTAGGCCATATTTCGAAGGGAAGAATGGAGCGTCTCATTAGAGAAGTGATACTCGCTCAATTAGACTTCTCTGACTTAGATCAATGCGTTGATTGTATTAAAAGAAAATTTGCAAAATAAATAAAAAAGGATGGAGCTAAGTGCAGTTCAGGATTATTAGAATTAATTCACACTGACATCTGCGGTCAATTTAATGTAAGATCAGTGGATGGGTTTAGTTATTTCATTACCTTCACTGATGATTTCTCCCATTATGGTTATATTTACCCTATAAAAGAAAAGTCTGAAGCACTTGATAAGTTTAAAATCTTCAAAGCTGAAGTAGAAAATCAGCATGAGTTGAAGATCAAAGTGGTAAGATCAGACAGAGGGGGCGAATATTATGGGAGACATGCCATATATGGACAAATCCCCGAACCCTTTGCTAAGTTCCTTCAAAAAAATGGAATAGTAGCTCAGTATTCCACTCCTGGTGAACCTCAGCAAAATGGAGTAGCTGAGAGAAGAAATCGCGCCCTAATGAACATGGTACGCAGTATGCTCAGCAACTCTACATTGCCAGTGAGTTTATGGATGGAAGCGCTAAAGACTGCCGCACACATAAGTAACCGTGTTCCTAGTAAGTCAGTCCCTAAGACTCCTTATGAGCTCTGGACTGGTAGGAAACCCCGCATGAATTATATGCATGTTTGGGGTTGTGCAGCAGAGGTGAAATTATTTAATCCATCCCTTGGAAAATTAGATCCTAAGACAGAAAACTGCTACTTCATTGGCTATCCGGAAAAATTAAAGAGATATAAATTTTATTGTCCTAAGGGTACCACTAAATTTGTTGAGACAAGGCATGCTGTCTTCTTAGAGGAAAATGGATGCACTGAGCCTAGGCAAATTGATCTTGAGGAAATGCAGACTCATGAGCCCACTCCGATGACTCAAAATTATTATGTGCCTATGACTCGTTTTACAACATCGACTCAGGTAGTTGATCCTCCAGAAGTTAATGCGGAGAGAACACCTGCCATAAGTGAGCATGAGGATGTGCCTGTAAATAATGAGCATCAAAATGAAATTGTGGAAGAGCCTGCTGAGGTCACACAGGATCAAACCACTAACGGGACATTAGAGGTTCAGCAAGAGCAAGAAGTTGAACCTGTTCCCGCAGTGGAACCACAACCTCTAAGAAGATCAGGACGAGAAAGGAAAACAATTGTCTCAGAAGATTTCATGTATTTAAGTGAAGGACACGACATGGGGAAGGTTGATGATCCGAACTCGTTTAAGGAAGCGATGAGTAGTGAATACTCCCACAAGTGGATTGAGGCCATGGAAGAAGAGCTTAAATCCATGAGCACAAATAAAGTTTGGGACTTGGTAGAAATTCCTGATGGAGCTAAGAAAGTAGGCTGTAAATGGGTCTATAAAACTAAGTATGACTCCAAAGGGTTCAAAGCAACACTTGTGGCTAAGGGATTCACACAGAGAGAAGGAATTGATTATACAGAAACCTTCTCGCCTGTCTTTCTTAGCACATTTATGGCTCTAGTAGCACATTTCGATCTCGAGTTACATCAGATGGACGTTAAGACTGTGTTTCTTAACGGTGATTTGCATGAGAGTGTATACATAGCGCAACCGGAAGGTTTCGTTATGGAAGGCAAAGAACAGTTAGGATGCAAACTAAAGAAATCCATTTATGGATTAAAACAAGCGTCCAGACAATGGTACCTTAAGTTTGATGAAGTAATTAAGAAATCAGGCTTCGTTGAAAATGTAGTGGACAATTGCATATACATTAAGATCAAGGGGAGCTCTTTTATCATTCTTGTGCTTTACGTGGATGATATTCTATTAGCGAGCAGCGATAAGAACTTGTTGTATGAGACAAAAGGATTTCTCTCATCGACCTTTGACATGAAGGATCTCGGTGATGCCTCTTATGTTCTGGGCATTGAGATACACCGAGACAGGTCCAAGGGTGCGTTAGGACTATCTCAAAAGGCATATATAGAGAAAGTCCTTAAAAGATATAATATGCACAAATATTCAAGCACAGCTGCTCCAGTTGTTAAGGGCGATAAGTTTGGGCAATTTCAAAGTCCCAGGAATCAATTAGAAATTGATCAAATGAGAACGATTCCATATGCTTCAGCTGTCGGAAGCATTATGTATACACAAGTGTGTACTCATCTTGACTTAGCATTCATTACCGGGATGCTTGGCAGATTTCAGTCTAATCCAGATATGGACCACTGGAAAGCCGTTAAGAAAGTTCTGCGTTATTTGCAGGGCACTAAGGAATACATACTCACATATAAAAGAACTGAGAATTTAGAAGTAGTTGGGTATTCAGACGCCGACTTTGCTGGTTGTGTTGACACTAAGAAGTCGACATCAGGTTATGTCTTCACACTAGCAAACAGAGCGATTTCATGGAAAAGTTCCAAACAATCACTTACAGCAACATCTACGATGCAAGCTGAATTTGTGGCATGTTACGAGGCCGTAGGGCTAGCTATGTGGCTTAAGAGTTTTATTCCCGGACTAAGAGTGGTAGACAGCATAAGTAAACCACTAAGATTATACTGCGATAATAAAGCTGCAGTTTTCTATGCTAACAACAACAAATCAAGTGGTGCTGCCAAGCACATCGAGATTAAGTATTTTGTTGTGAAGGATAGAATCCAAGATCATACAATTGAGTTAGAGCATATAAGCACTAAGGAAATTCTCGCGGATCCACTAACGAAAGGCTTACCTCCAAATATTTTTCATGAGCTTATTGCCGGCATGGGATTATCGGATAGCCTGTGATCTTGGAAGGGTCATAAGACAACCACCACCTATTAGATTGAGTAGTTTTATGCATCGTGGACAACTGTGTTGCAGTGGGATTCGTTCACTATTGTAAATCAATGTCTCTTGCATAACTCTACTTTAAAGTATGGCATTAGTTATCGGCCTTTAGACCAAAGGGGAGAATGTAGGAATTTTTGGTGGTCAAAAACGCCGAAAATCTAGAAAATGAGAAAACGGGAAAAAGGGGATAAGAACGCCGTTAGATCCCGTTCCGCGCCCTGATCGGATGTACAACCGTACACGTGGTTGCGGCCCCAGGTCGCCCAGCGCCATAATAAATAGTGGGGCCCGGCCTTTGGAAAGTCAGTCCAACTGAGTCCAAACACTAGCCGCCCCACTACAGCCGCCCGATCCGTGGCGGCGCTGGAGGCTCCTGAAGGCCGTCGCCAACCTGCCGCCGCCGTCCCTGGACAGTGCCGGTGGCGACCCGAAGGCTTTCGGTACCCGCGACGAACTTCTTCCACTACGTCGGGTACATCTACAGGAACGACTACGGCTCCTATGTCGCTCTCGTCCCCAACCAAGATGGCCAGTGCATCTGCTACGCCCGCGATGCCACTTCTCGCCGATCTAGATCTAAACTCATCATTTCATTTGGGTTGTGCTCATGTTGATTAAGTGTTAGATCCTGGAAATGTTAAGTTCTAAGTCATGTTTTTTTCCACAGAGAAACCCTTAATGGTAATGCGTATTGATGGCCATTGGTAATGGGCAAAGCATCCGTTTCCCTTTTTGGGTTACAAATGACTCCACAAAAGTAACGGGCATTGTGTTAAATCCCCTTCTCCAAAGTGTTAGGGTATACTGCTGGAAACCATCCAATGCCTATCCTGCTATTGCCAGTCGCGATAATCGCCCTGCAATGCAGAAGCGAGAGGTTTTCCAATCATCTGGATTTCACTTGCTATCTGACCTGACCAATCATGATCTCACGCCACCACGAGACAATGCTATACGTATTTGCTATTCTTTGAACACAAAGAGGTTAATTAAGTGGAAAGAACAATCACAGCTGTGGCAAGTTACTGGGAAAAATTGCCCCCCGGGAAACAGCAGATCGACCATACATCGCGTTGGGCTTCGGAGTCGGAGCCGAGTTGTAGTCGGATTCGCATGTGCCGTGCCGCTTCCCGCGTTGCGTAGGAGGGATCGGACTCGATTTTCCGGCCTTCGTAGAGTGTTTCCCTGGCCTCTCTCCGCCTATAAATAAACGCTGCGTACTTTGTTCCTTCGCTCATTGTCGTCTCACCCTGCGTTCCATCGCCAGCAGCAATAAGCTGCCCCTAGCTTCTCCGCTCGCCGCCGCCATCTGCCTTCTCCGATCCGCCGCCACCGCAGCGGACGGGGATGGGGCGAGGTCGAGGAGTTCCTGAACCGCCCATCCTACGGGGTCCCGGCCAACAAGATGGCCATCGTGGGCCTCTGCATGCCGAGGTGGTGCGACCTCGTCAGGGGGGAGCATCGCTGCGCCATCGCCTCGAGGACATGGAGCCCCGCCACAAGTTCAGGATGATGCCCTGCTCCCACTCCTTCCCCCAGCTCTGCATCTTCAACTGGCTGCAGATCAACCGTCTCTAGGGGCGGAGGTAGAGAGAAATTGAGAGGGTGCGGCACTTCATAGGATTAGAAAATATGCTTGATTTTCAAGCAAATATAATCAAAGTTTAAAGGTAATTTGATATTTTTTGGGTGGGTCCGCACCCACAACTTGTAACTTGGCTCCGCCCCCACACCGCCTCTGTCCCGTCTGCCAATTCGCGCTGCCGTCAGATGACCTGTCGGATGAGCAGGCAGCACGCTCGAGCAAGATGGAGGCACGGGAAGAATCAACCAACCCACACCCACCATGAGCATATCATCATCGACTGATGATGGATTTTTGTTTCTAGTGCGTGCTCCATCAAACTAACATGACGATTGTAGTTGTATGAGCTCAATACAAGTAGAGTGTGTTTTACCCGCAAAAAAAAAAAGTAGAGTGTGTTTTAGAGGACAACTATATATTATTACAGTAATATTAACTATTTTAGTAAAAAATTGAAAGACCAACTATTTTGGTAAATTTGACAAATATATAAATAAGCATGGCATAGTAGCAGGTTGCTGATAGCTACCTGCAGCTGCGGATTAGAGGGGGCGTCTATTCCTCGCACCATCCCATCACAGAAGGGCTGGTCGTGCCCGCCCCGCCCTTGCTCCCCCGCCTCCCCTGCCTCCTGGGCTCCGACGCCGCCCCCAGTGTCTCCGCCGCCGCCCTCCCTAACCGAGCTCGTCGTCACGCGCTGCCGCCTTTTCCTCGCCCCCGCCGACGGCAGCGCCCACCGGTTGTCCAGTCCCACCCAGCTGGCGGCGCAGCGCGTCCAAACTGCCTCCACGCTTGGCCGCCGCCGCCCCGACCCTCTCCTCTATGGTCGGCGGCCATGAAGCCGCCCCACCCCCAGCAACCCGGGATCATAAGGCCACCGCCGGTGACCTTGCCGGCGGCCGCTGTGCCCCCTCCCCTACCTCGAGGGCTAGGGCGGGCGCCGCGCACTTCTCTCGGAGAAAAATCACGCGGATAAGAGGGGCACTATTCGAGGTAGCACGCGGTACTGGCTGATGAGTCAGTGCAGAAACAATAATACTGTGGGCCGGCCCATGCGCGCCTCATGAGAAGATGTACAAAAGAGAGATTTGAAGTAAATAAATTTATAATTTTCAACCCAAATATCAAATCAAATTTTCAAAATATGATCCTAGTTGACTACATTTTAATAACTTTTAAGGTGTAGCCTTTTCCTTCAAGAGTAACAAATTTATCGTGAAGCCGGAACAATTGTTCCACGTTCAAAATAAAAATAATTGTGAATCTGGAACGAACAATTTTTCCTGATTCAAAATAAAATTGTTCCATCTCAAAATTTTATTCCAAATATAGTTAAGTGCAGTATTATTTTAAAGATCTCGTTGTTACAAGCACGATGATGTAATCAGAGATTAATTTGGATCGTTGATTAGAAAATTATGAATTTTTCAATTGAATTCTTCTTTACACGGAACCCAAGCACCGAGGAATCATGGGCCTGATGCGGTGAAAGGTGAAAAGAAAAAGGAGGAATCATTTGGGCTAGAGAAGCTACTTGTTGCTTGAAAGCGTCGGAGTTGGGGGCCGAGAGGCTGTGGCCTGTGGGCCGTCCGCCCGTAACCATATATGTATGTTGGGTTATATGGGCCATGAGCCCGTCAACCACAACTAATCAGCCCACCAAACAAGACTGCAGCAAACCCATCGCGATCTGGCCGCTGCCGGCGCCGCCCGTCCCCGCAACGCCACCGCCGCGCCGTCCAACGCGACGATGCGGCACCTCCTCCTCTCCCGCCACCTCCTCCGCCGTCGCAGCGGCAGCAGCAGCCCCACCGCCCACGACCACCGCCTCCCCCTCCTCCGCGCGCTCTCCTCCGCCCCCTCCCCCGTCTCCTCCGACGCCGACCTCCGCAAGTACGCCGGCTACGCGCTCCTCCTCCTCGGCTGCGGCGCTGCCACCTACTACTCCTTCCCCTTCCCCGCCGGCGCGCTCCACAAGAAGGCCGTCCCCTTCAAGTACGCGCCGCTCCCCGAGGACCTCCACGCCGTCTCCAACTGGAGCGCCACCCACGAGGTCCACACCCGCGTCCTCCTCCACCCGGACTCCCTCCCGGCCCTCGAGGACGCGCTCGCCGCCGCCCACAGGGAGCGCCGCAAGCTCAGGCCGCTCGGGTCCGGCCTCTCCCCCAATGGGCTCGCTCTCTCCCGGGCCGGAATGGTCAGCCTCGCGCTCATGGACAAGGTGCTCGACGTCGACGCGAAGAAGAAGACGGTCACGGTGCAGGCCGGGATCCGTGTTGCGGAGCTAGTTGACGCGCTCCGGGAACACGGCCTCACGCTGCAGAATTTTGCGTCCATTAGGGAGCAGCAGGTCGGAGGCTTCATTCAGGTCAGTTGTTAAAAAAAAAACATCAACCGTCTTACTTCCATGTTCCAATGAGACTGTTTTCTTTGTGTTTTGACTAGGAATACTAACAAATTGAGGCTACAATGAGAATTGGCTACACGAGTTGGTGCAAATTTGTTCAAGGTTGGATTAGCCCCTTCAATTAAAATTGCCTAGAATCACTAGTCTGTCAACATAGTAGGATCAAAATGAGTGTTCCAGAGTTTACATAGTGACATTCGTTTTACCGGCAGTTTCTTATACTGAGAAAACTCTCCTTATCCTAATGGCGGGGAGCTCCAATTGTAGCCAGTCCCACCTTTGCAAATTCTATAACTGTAACTTACATACGGAGTTCTGGTCAATTAATCTACTTCTATTAATGCTTCAACGCAGGTTGGTGCCCATGGCACTGGTGCCAGATTGCCTCCCGTTGACGAGCAAGTCATTAGCATGAAACTGGTTACCCCTGCCAAAGGGATGATAGAGTTATCAAAGGAGAAGGATCCTGAGTTATTTTATCTTGCTCGCTGTGGACTTGGTGGCCTAGGTGTCGTTGCTGAAGTTACTCTTCAATGTGTAGAAAGACACCAGCTTGTGGAACATACATTCGTTTCCAATGCAGATGAAGTTAAGAAAAACCACAAGTAATGTTTCTTGGTGTCAATCTTTATGTACATAGTATATACATGGTTTGCCTATGCAGTTGTTACATCCTCAGATTTCTTCCTTTCTCCCCTAACGCAGGAAGTGGCTCTCAGAAAACAAACATATTAAGTACTTGTGGATTCCTTATACAGATACAGTTGTTGTTGTCCAATGCAATCCTCCATCAAAGTGGAGAACCCCAAAATTGACATCAAAATACGGAAAGGATGAAGCATTACAGCATGTTCGCAACCTTTATCGGGAGTCACTGAAAAAATATAGGTGCGTACACTTGTTATGGTTTGATAACCCAAGTTTTAATGCATCTTTACTTGCTATTCTCTTACTGAAGAATCACAACAGATTTTTCTCTTACTTCGAAATTGAACTGACTTTAATAATTCATTGTACTCTACTGTTGTTGTATCCATTCAGATTTTAGCTTGTTCCTACCCTATTGCAGTCTGAGTCTGTTGATCATTAGGTGTTCTTGCCTTTATTGGACCTCATGTAGAAATAAGATGTGATTCCAGTTATAAGAGTTATAAGAGTTATATTTGTCTGATGAGTGATACATGAGTTATTGCTATGTGTGTTCTGATGGTGCAGTAGCACCTGCCAGGCATTGTCAGCTGAAAGACAGTAGTAAAAGTTTTCTTTGCTTAACTACTCTTGGAGGAAGATGTCATTTATATGTAACATTTGATGGATGTTTTAGGAGTTTCTACAATTGAATTAAAAAAGGGGGTGATTCCCTTGCCCTTTCACTAAAAATATTGGTGATGCAAGAAATGTAAGTTGGGGATGTTGTGGCTACTATTTAGTTAATTAGTATACAAACATAGAACCTACGAACATTCAGTTCCTTTACTTTTAACACATGCACGGAGAATCAAATTATTATTTTACGTAGTCAAATACCATACACAAATTCTGTTGGAGCCATTTTATCTACTCAAATGAAGCAACTTTGAAATTATGTAGTTCTCTGTGAAATTTTCTAGCTGTATTCAGCAATGGTAATTGGTTTTTTTTTCGCTTACGCCACCTTATAGGTGCTTTTCAGAACTGAAACAGAAAGTAATGACCCAGAAATAGATACACTTTCATTTACTGAATTGAGGGATAAGCTGCTTGCCCTTGATCCACTGGATAAAGATCATGTGATGAAAGTCAATAAAGCAGAAGCTGAGTATTGGAAGAAGTCTGAAGGGTATCGTATGGGCTGGAGTGATGAAATACTGGGCTTTGATTGTGGTGGGCAGCAGTGGGTTTCTGAAAACTGCTTCCCCACAGGAACCGTAACAAAGCCAAGTATGAAGGATCTGGATTATATAGAGAAGTTGCTGCAGTTGATTGAAAAGGAGGATATACCTGCACCTGCACCAATTGAGCAGCGTTGGACTGCCCACAGCAAGAGTCCAATGAGCCCAGCATCAAGCTCCGAAGAAGATGATGTGTTTTCATGGGTAATTAATTTATTCCTGTTCAATAGTTTTTTTTTGTATGCTCAATCTGTGCTTCTGTTGCCATCCTTCATCACCTACCTAAAAGCTCTTTTGCATCTCATACTAATCTGTTTGTCATTGATTTCTGTGCTGGATAATTTGGTTTGAAAAGTGATACTTTACAATTCGATTGTGCTCTTGTCCTCTTCTAAATATAATATAATATAATAGCAGGAGTTGCTCTCTTGCTTCCTACTCTGACAACTGTACGGGGAAGTAGCAGAATTTGCTCTTTTGCTTCCTAGTTTAACAAATACAACAACAACAACAACATAGCCTTTTGTCCCCAACGAGTTGGGGTAGGCTAGAGATGAAACCCAAAAGACACAAAGATCACGGTTCAGGCACGCTGATAGCTAGTCTCCAAGCGCTCCTATCCAAAGCTACCTCTTCTGAGATATTCCAATCCTTAAGGTCTCTCTTAACCGACTCGTCCCAAGTCAGTTTAGGTCTACCTCTACCCCTCTTTACCTTATCGACACGCTTTAGAACCCCACTACGCACCGGCGCCTCAGGAGGCCTCCGTTGGATATGTCCAAACCATCTCAACCGATGTTGGGTAAGTTTCTCCTCAATTGGTGCCACCCCTACCCTTTCCCGAATAACTTCGTTCCGGACTCTATCCTTTCTTGTGTGCCCGCAAAACCACCGCAACATCCGCATCTCTGCTACACTCAGTTGCTGGACATGTCGCCTTTTTGTGGGCCAACATTCAGCACCATATAACATCGCCGAGCGAATCGCTGTCCTATAGAACTTGCCTTTTAGCTTTTGTGGCACCTTCCAGTCAGAGAGGAAATCCTTTCTTTTGTATAAGTTATATTACCGAAACTGTTCCACTGTATCTTCCCCATGTTTCTGAGACAATCACTTACATTCTGATACAGCTGCACATTACAACTCTTAACTGCTTTAGAAAGTTCTGCACCTCTCTCTTTTGCACCTATGTGTAAACTCTCAGTGGCCAACTAATTGGGATCTATGCAGGTTGGTATTATAATGTACTTGCCAACATCAGATGCTCGCCAAAGGAAGGAAATTACAGAGGAGTTCTTCAATTACAGGAGCCTGGCGCAAAGTCTCTGGGATGATTATTCTGCATACGAACACTGGGCCAAAATTGAGGTACCAACGCCCTATTGCGGATTTTAAGATTTATGTAGACATCATTTCAGTTCTTCAGACTTTGTTGAACACATGATTGTAAATAACATCAATCTGGTTAATTTCAAGAGAATGACCTCTTTCACTTGCACGCATACCTGGCTTATTTGCAACAAATTTCATGCGTGGTGACTCTTCTGCCTCCATTTCTCCCTAGGTTCCAAAGGACAAGGACGAACTAGCCGAGCTCCAGGCCAGGTTGAGGAAGCGTTTCCCTGTCGATGCATATAACAAGGCACGCATGGAGCTGGACGCCAACAAGGTCCTCTCAAACGCAAAGTTAGAGAAGCTGTTCCCAGTTCTGGAGCCCCTTCACCAGGCAAAGTAACGCGTGTGCTGAAGAGTGAAGACACGTACCTTGTCATATTCTGCCGTTGATAAACTCAGCAGTCAGCACTGTTGGTGGAATGGTGGTTTACAGACTTGTAGAGTCCTGACTTCTGAGATTTTGTTGGTGCCGTCACATTTGTAATTCTATCCGTATCTGTCATCATGGTAGTATGATCTGATCGAACATGAGTTATTCTAAACATTTTGCAGATGAAATAATGTAACAGAAAAATACAACAATGATCACAAACTTGCTCTCAGTTTATTACTTGGTAGTCGGTACTAATTTCCTTCAAGAAAGTAGTTGGTACTAACACATGGAGAAATTACATGGGGGCTGGAATTGAGTAGGTTAGTCAATTTCCAAATTTCCCATCAGGCCCATCTCGTTCCTTTTTGAGTATGTTCGTTAGTATTTTTCTCTCATACTAAACCAGCATCAGCTATCAACTAGACAGTAGTACTTTTCTCTCACAATAAATTAGCAACAACCACCTCAGCCAACAGAGTATTTGTCCCGCTGGTCGCTCCCCCAGCCCACCCAACACAAGAAATGAACCAGTTCCTCCCCTCCCAGCAATCGGCGCTCACCATGGACTCCGCGGGCAGCACGGCCGCCACCGCCGCGCCCGCGCCCAACGGCGCCGCAGACCGCGCCGCGGCCATCGACGACGACGACGGCGTCCCCGAGGTAGCCGCCTGCATTTCGTCGATGATCGACCGCGGGGGCAGCGTCGAGAGCCACCGCCTCTTCCTGGCGCGCCGCACCACGCTGGAGATGCTCCGCGACCGCGGGTACAGCGTCCCGGAGGAGGAGCTCGCGCGCACCCTCCCGGAGTTCCGCGCCTGGTGGGCCGACAAGCCCGAGCTCGAACGCCTCGCCTTCTCCACTACTCTCGCCTCCGACCCGTCCAACAAGGTGGGGTTTTTTTTTCTTCCTTCCCCTTTTCCCCATGGTTTGTTCCTCCGTTAGGGTTAGTTAGATTCATGTTCTCCTAGCCCGCCATACGAACCACATTCTTGTCCTGACAATTAGACCAGGCTTTGTGGTCATGATTAACAAACCTCCCACAATTACTCATTAGTGTAGTGGAATCCAGTTTGCTTGCTGGGATATGCATTGCGAAACTGAAGAGTTAGGTAGATACCCTTTCTCACTGATTCATCGTTCCTCGCTGTTTTGTTGATTTTAGGTGTGATTGTCTGTACGTCTAGGAATATTATTGTTCCTGTGGTCATGATTGAGGGTTAGCACCATTCTGCAAGTAGAATGGTAAAATGCTTAATTTATCGTGTATGTATCTAGAGAAGGTTGGTGATTGCATACATAGGTGATAGGTGTAGTAAGACTGCTTTTCTCGCTTATCTTTTTCATGCATAAGGTGGTTATTTACATCAATCGTTCTTGTTACAGATGAGTAAATAATAGATCTTAACTATGTGTTTTGCAGGTGAAAGTTGTGTTCTGTCGACCGGAACCTGTCAAAATTGCAGTTATCCGGGAGATTTATAGTGGAGTCAAAGAAGACAACTTGTCTAGACTGATTCTGATATTGCAGAGCAAAATAATGTCTAGAGCCAAAGAATCTATTAAGGAGATCTTCCCATTTAAAGTCGATACATTCCAGGTTAGGTTTTGTCTAATATTGTTGGATGCTCTTCACATTTCGTTCGGTTTCTGTAAGTAAAGAACTTTGGACTCTATTTGCAGCATTGTGTCTTTCATCTTGTAAATTTGATATTTTGTTGTTTTATCTTATATTAATATTTGTATCCAAACCAATGTGCTCCTCCAATGGTAGATCACGGAATTACTGGTGAACATTACTAAGCATGTCCTGAAGCCCAAGCATGAGGTGTTGACTGCAGAAGAGAAGGCCAAGCTCCTGAAGGAATATAATGTGGTGGATTCACAGGTATGTTCCTCTATAATTTGTTGGAAGTTACTGCTTTGTTGTACAGGCATTGGAAGTCATGGTGCCACGTCAATTTTGTAGCCTCCTTTTGTTACATCTTGTTGAATGCAATAATGCAGCCTGGTGTGGCAATAGGCTGTTGCTTTTCATTATACCTGCTGAGTTACTGCAACACCATAATTTCAACACTTGATCTTGTTTGCAGCATGATCATGGCCATAAGGGCACTGCAATACTGCAATTTCTGGATGTCATGATTGAGACTAATGAATTATGAAATTACAATGCGGAGTGCCTTGGGTTGATCACATAGAAATGTTGATGATAATTTGATGAACACCATCACTTACATTGTGCTCACTTTGTTGTTGTGTTTATGCATTTTTCACTAAAATGTAACTTCACGACATTGAAACTGACAATCATCCCATATTTTGTACTAATGTACTGAGAGTGCTGTTATCATATAGAAGAAAACTTGTTTAATTGCAATTGCAAGGTCAAATTTGTTTCACTTTCTATTTATGTAGATTCTTATTATATATTGCAGGCTCCTTACATAATGATATGCAAATCAGAAACTAAAACTATGTTTATAGCTGTCGTGGTGATAACACATTTTATTTATCTTGTTAGTGGATCCTTAACATGCCTGAAGTGCATATTACCCTTGTTATTAACTTGGGTGTTTCCCTTGGATATTTATTTTGACAGAGCTAGCTCTGTTGCAAAGCAATTTCGGGCCACTATACTGAAATTGGTGCCTGTATCTTTCAGTTGCCTCGCATGCTGGAGACTGATGCTGTTGCTCGCTACCACGGCCTTGGCAAGGGAGCTGTTGTTAAAGTTACATATGACAGCGAGCTTACTGGGAACCATGTGACGTACAGGTGTATTTTCTGAGGGGGCATGGGTTTCCGCGGATGATGTTTCTCGTAAGCGGTTAGTAAAATAACTTCGCGGCAGATGATACTGCCCTTCTGTAAAAATAACTTCTCGGCAGATGATACTGCCCTTCTAGGCCAGTGTAAGCACTCTATTATGTAGGATGAGGTTATCTGTAACTGTAAGGTGTTGGTAAAAATTGCCTCGCAGCAAAGTTACTACCCTACCAGGCGATTATATTATCCTAGTGATACTTGTCTCCAGTCTAATCTTATAAACATTAACAAAACTAATCCTGTCGTGAGTTATCTCGGTTAGTTTCGAATGCTTCTTGAAAAGTTTTGGCGCAAGATGTGCCCAATGACCTATTAGTTAGGCTCTTATCTCAGCTTTCCTCTGATAACTGAATTTGTTGCAGAATCACTTGATTCTATTCAAGAAGTCTATAATATTTTGCAAATGAAGGGTTGACACCTGTGTTACAAATCAGTAGGCCAAAATCTAAGTAAAACAAAGAACAAAGGGAGAAAAGGGGGGTTAATTCTCCTATAATCAGCTAACTGTGCCTTGATCTGTTTGTCTGGGGCAAAACTTCGTCGTCTTCTGCCTTTCTCTTGCGGCTGTTGCTGTTATCGCTGCTGCTGTTGTTCGTGGGGTTACTGCATTCGTTGCTGTTGCTGTCGCTGTCGCTGTCGCTTTGCTGGTGCTGTTCCTGGTGGTAGTGCTCCTTGCATCTGCTTTTCAGTATGTGGGGCTTCAGCTTGCTCATGTCTGATAGCCGCACTGGCTTTAGGAAAAATTCATCTGCTCCTTCCTCCAGGCATCTGATTCAGAACATCAAAATCAGAAATGAGTCTGGGATTTCTCTTATGATAATAAAGTATCATATACAAGTAATAAATGCAAATATAAATTTCGTGTGATTTTATATTTCACAGTTTTTTTTTGTAGATATCATATCTTTTGATTCTTTATTCGACTCACTGTCCTCTCAAGTTTCTTTAGGCCGCTTGTATATCGTGCAACTAGAAATAGAATAAACCCGGACAAAGACGAGTGGTGCTAGTGAGCTGTCTGCATCAACAAAACCTGTTTCATGGATACGGCAATATGGAAGATCTTCATGATCGATATGCGTATCATTACATATCTTTTTTGTTATTTTTACACCAGACACGTCGAGATTATACTAGGACGGTGTGAGCTGTGTCATGCGTGGGGCGGTCCCTCTATTATACAACACATGTGACGCCAAATCATTAAGGATTTGGAGAGATTCCCTTGTCCAATTTGGTCCCAAACATATTCATTTCTATGTTTCTTATCGGTATTCATTTCTATGTTTCCATGTAGAAGAAAGGAACTTCAACTCTCCAAAAGTTTTCAAACCGTGAAGTAATTTTCTGAGCAAGAGCAGGTCATCTGTCATCCAGAAACATTTCTCTTAAATGACGAAGTTGTTTTCCTGCTTATACTCAGACACTCACTAATATTTCTGCACGCTTAGCTTTGATTTGTTCTTTCAAAAATCAGGAGATGATCTGAAACAATATTACAAAGATCCATAAGAATTCTCACCTATTGATCCTTGAAGGAATGTTCTCGGACGACATGATCACCACTGGGATATCTCTAAGAGATGTTGATTCCTGCTTCAACAAAACAAGCATATACATCTTTAGATGCTTTTGTCTTCAGTTGATCATCGATGGACCATACCAAGAAACACAAACAGAGAATACGGTAGCTACCTTGATCTTCTTGAGCAGATCATATCCCGTCATTCCAGGCATGCAGTAGTCTGTGATGATCAGATTCACCGCAACCTCCTGATCATCCACAAAAACAGTAGCAGAACCAAAAACACATCAGAAACCTTTCTTCAGACTAGGAAAGGCGCTGCACATGGTTTACTGATTTATTTGTAGTCTCATAGCAGGAAGAGGAAGCCCATCTCCTTACCAGCTGGTCTGCATCCGAAACTGGTGGGCTGCTGTCCTCGCCGTGGATCCCCAGGAACTCCAGCGCCTTGCTCCCGGAATCGACAGTGGTGACTTGGAAGGAAGAGGTCTTGAGGAGCCTCTCGATGAGCTTCCTGTCCAGGAGGCTGTCATCCACGGCCAGGACATGGAACGGGGTCTCTGTGGCCACCGCCATGGAAGAAACAAGAGAGCAGATGTTCTCCTGCTCGTGTGTCTTGCACCTGACTAGGAGGAGGAGGAGGAGGATGCTATGCTACGAGCAGCTGCAGAGCGGAAGAGTTGCAGAGGAGACTAAAAAAGCAGGGAGGTATGCGTGCTTGGCATGAGAGGCTTTGTTTGCCTTTTGAAGGGTGTGGTTGAGTTGCTGTATATATACAGGCACATGAAAGGATTCCAGGAGATATGATGGAAAGTGAAGGGAGGAAAGGGGCTGTGACGACTAAGAAAGAAAAACCCAGCGCGTGGAGAAAGCAAGATCCGGGGCGGATTTGCTCCGAATCTTGGAAGGAATTGACTCCATCTCCACTGAAGAATAGAATAGAAGTGATGGCCACCCGGGCAGGCAGGCAGGCAAGAGCATACCCTCTCTGTATTCTGGAGCAAGCCCTTGGACCATCAAAAGGGGCCCACCATTTCCTCTTGTTCCCTCTCCCTTTCCCTGCTGCTGCTATCGTATCTGGCTTTATTACTCCATCCTTCCCTGTTTATAAGACATGATGGAACATGACACGGTTTTCTAAACAACACTTTGATCATTTATTTATTATATATTATATCACTTTTGATTATAAACTTATAATCATTGTAAACTATATTTGATTATGAATCCAATCATATGAAATTTGCATTATAAAAACAAAAATTTAATAGTCAAATTATTGGTCAAAGATGAGAAGATTTGAATTTTGATATATGTGTATGCCTTATAAACGGGGAAGGAGGGAGTAGTTGGTTCCGAGTTCTTGGTTTGTCCGCTTGCTGTGCTGACCGGACGAAAGGGTGAAAGATACGGACATATCGTTTTGGCGATCTGGTGAGTTGTTTCTTGAGGTGTGTGGCCTCCCAGTTCGCTGCACCAAGTTGTTGCAAGTAAACAAGAAAGAAAGATTTGCTGCCTCCGAAACCACTTGCTTTGTGATCCCGAGAGATCTCCAATCTGCAGGGACAACAGTGCTCTGCTTGCGTTGCGCAACTCACACGTACTGTATGGTGCGCTTGTTGTTGCTGCTGCTGCACCATTCTCAACCTGCAGATATCTCGGGTAAAATCAGGCCACGCAGCGATGGTGTTCTCGAGTTCTGAAATGGGACACAGCAGCAGCCTGCAGATCCAGCTGATGACGACGACGATTCTCGCGGCTGTCAGCAGCGTAGCGACGACTTTTGCCCGTGCGGTCGAATCCCCAAGATCGCAGCGGGTAGCCTAGCAGATATGGAGGTGGAAGAACGAGTTCGGGGAGGGGCCGCGATACGACAGATCCGCGCTGTCGCTTTCGTGATCGCATTGCTTTCAGCAGCTGCACGAGCGGCAGGACTGCAGATCGCCGCGCGCCCCGAATCGAATCCGCCCTCCGATCGCCGCGAAAGCGGCGTCTCCCGGCGCCGGCGATACGCTCCGGATTTCCCCCCGCTTGCGTCCACGCGCCCCCTGCTCCTCCTAGCCTTTTGGCTTTCGCGGTTGCTGCGTGGGCAGGCACGCGGTTCTCCCAAGCGTGTGCTAGGCTCCACGCCTCCACGGTTGGGGGGCATGCGGGCTTCGGTTGGCGCGGCCACGTTGGGCATTCTGATTCAACGTGGCATGGGAGATTCTGATCCGATCAAGCAAATCATCATCAGGCCCAGGGGCGATTCTGCTGCACCACGAATCATGACACGAGACGCTGGCAGATCGCAGCACAGGCGGGCACCAAAATTGCACATCGCGATTCATTGCCGCGGCCAAAGATTTTTTCTTTCTTTCTTTTGAAAATGAGTTTTTTTTTAAAAAAAAAAGAGCGATCAAAGCTTTTTTTTCTTTTGAGGGAAAAAGGAGCGATCACAGCTACCTGTACAGTTGTACGCCCAACAAGGAATTTCTTTTTTTTTTCTGCGAGAGCCCGACAAAGAAATCAGACAGCAGCAGCGAAAGGGGGAAAAAAAGGAGCAGACGGCTGGGCTACATTGCTAGTGGGCCCGTGCAAGCCCAGGTTAGCAGCAGGAGGAGGAGGCGGGCCCAAGCAGGCCGTGAACTGGGAAAAAAAGACACATGGAGCAGAGAGAGAGAGAGAGAGAGAGCGCAACCACCTCAGCCCGAACTAAGACAAACACGCGGCCCGGACGTGTTTATGGCCCAACCTTTTCTTCTCGCTGTGAAGATGTCGTCTGGTGGGCTTCAGTCACCATCTCCAACAAACAAAAGAAATCAGCGGGTGATGTGCCGCGATTTTTTTCATAATTACTCTAATATATTATTAAAGTAACATTGCATACAAAAACTATATTCCCACCGCACCACGTATGTGCTAATCGCAAGTGATAGATAGGTAGATTGTCTCAAAAATATAAACTGCTACTACCCGCAAAATAAAATAAAAGAAAATCGCAACCGATATAGTGCATTCCATGTTCATGGCGTGACCATCACTACTATTCACAATTCCCAATTTCTGCCGCACAAGGTGGTATATTATTTTTGCACATGTTCTTGGCTATGGCTCGTGACTAGTGCTGATTTGCTGTGGGAGAAAAATACTGTTGGCTGATGCTGATTTGGTGTGAGAGAATAGTACTGTTGCTGGCAACTAGGACAACAAAGTGTGTATCCAAAGTACAAACATCAATTTTTTTTTGCCAAAGTGCTTATTTTAAGTAAAAGGTAACCTCTATTTCCTTTTTTACTAAAAAGAACATTCCTCGGCCTCACATGGTGGGTGTGGTTTCCTTCAGAAATACTAATAAGGGAAAAAAAACCGAAGTGGGCCCCCCTATTCCCCTATTTCTTTTTACTCAAACATTCCTCACCCCTTTTCACCAACATGGCCACACTGCCCCCATACCCTGCCATGCACGCCCTTTTGGACCAAAGCTACATTATTTTACAAACAACTTTACTATCCAACTCCCAACAACTTAATATTCTACACCAAAATCTCCAACTAAAATATAATTTTGACAAAAAGAATTATCAAGAGTCTATACCTACAAATATAGTACCCCCCACAACACAAACATGCCCTATCTTGGTCTCTTTGGTGTCAAAGATTCTCTCATCTCTCTCACTCAATCTCACTTCCCGACACCCGCACGCGCTCCCTCCACTGATCCATCCACTCGCTCCCCACCCACGCCCACGCCCACGCCCACGCCCATGGACGCGAGCGGGGCGCCGCCGCTCATCCTGGCCGCCGCGGCCGCGCTGCTCCTCGCCGCGGCGCTGGGATGGCTCCTCGCCGCGCGGTCGTCGAAGCGCGGGTCGGCGCGGCTGCTGCCGCCGGGGAGCACGGGGCTGCCGCTCGTCGGGGAGACGCTGCGCCTCATCTCCGCCTACAAGACCCCGAACCCGGAGCCCTTCATCGACGACCGCGTGGCGCGCCACGGCAGCGGCGTCTTCACCACCCACGTCTTCGGCGAGCGCACCGTCTTCTCCGCCGACCCGGCCTTCAACCGCCTCCTCCTCGCCGCCGAGGGCCGCGCCGTCGGCTGCAGCTACCCGTCCTCCATCGCCACGCTGCTCGGCCCGCACTCGCTGCTCCTCACCAGGGGCCCCGCGCACAGGCGCCTCCACACGCTCACGCTCACCCGCCTCGGCCGCCCCGCGTCGCCGCCGCTCCTCGCCCACATCGACCGCCTCGTCCTCGCCACCATGCGGGGGTGGGAGCCCGCCTCCACCGTCCGCCTCCTCGACGAGGCCAAGAAGATCACCTTCAACCTCACCGTCAAGCAGCTCGTCAGCATCGACCCCGGCCCGTGGACCGAGAGCGTCCGCCGCGAGTACGTCAAGCTCATCGACGGCTTCTTCTCCATCCCGTTCCCCTTCGCCCACCTCCTCCCTTTCACCACCTACGGCCAGGCCCTCAAGGTGCTCGCCCGTTTGCCTTTCGTTCCCCCCGATTTATTCTGTCCGTTGCGCATTGCGTTTCCTCTCAAGGTGTGATTTTTGGTTCGATTCAGGCGAGGAAGAAGGTGGCCGGGGCTCTGCGGGAGGTGATAAGGAAGAGGATGGACGACAAGCTGGAAAATGGTTGCGCGAATGGGAAGGAGGATGACAAGATTGAGAAGAAGGACATGGTGGAGGAGCTTCTTGAAGCAGAGGGTGGGAGCTTCTCCGAGGAGGAAATGGTGGATTTCTGCCTGTCTCTGCTGGTGGCTGGCTACGAGACGACGTCCGTGCTCATGACCCTTGCTGTCAAGTTCCTCACCGAGACACCCACTGCGCTGGCGCAGCTCAAGGTATGCGTCGTGAGAAATTTGCTTGCAAATTATCAATTCTTTGTTGGAATGTTCGGTGGTAAGCACAATCCAATCCTGGTGCACGTGTGGTGGTCGGTACTGTCAACAGTCAAATTAGCTTGGACAGTGGGTCAGATTAATACGCCAACTGATTTCATATGTTATAATAATCGAGGGTTAGATTAACTTAATCTGTCATACGTCATCTGTTGCAGTCTTGTCCACCGGAAAATCTGCTCCCGCCGGCTTGTGTTTTCGCTCGAAATCTAGTGCAGATTTTTAAATTCGGATAACAGTTTGTTCACTGTAAGGTTACTATCCAAGTCATTGAAAATTATACTCATCCCTTATATGCCATTAGCCCCACATGTCATAGACACAAAAAAATTTCCTCAATATGCCATTCAGGGGCACACAATCATCCTGCAATAGGCACTAATGTGATGTTACCTATTTTCTTATCTTATTGTCTACCACTCTAGAGTGAATGAACACAACTCCTACTGATTTCTCTCCAGAAGAAAAAAAAAATCCTGATTTCTTCCTGGAACATGTTTTCTTGTTTGTGCACAAAGGTGCGTTATTCCTTCCCATTTCTGTACTTGGAAGTGTGCCAACGTTATCCAACCCAACGGCTGAAAGTAAGAACCCCAGCAAATGGGACCGGTTAGGAATTTTGAGCCACCTAGTGAAACCTTTGTTTTCAGTATTTGAAGTATTCCATATAATTGTACCTCGTGGTCCAGACCTTATTCTGCTTCGCCACATGTGAGTTTGATTCCAGATATTTTCTGAATTTACAGGAAGAGCATGAAAATATCAGAGACGTAAAAGGCAAAAACCAACCTCTGGAATGGAGCGATTTCAAGTCGATGCCATTTACACAATGTGTAATATTTTTGGAGTCTTTTTTTTCGAAATTTCTTTATTTATATACCATTGCAAAAGCAAAATGCTGTCTAGCATTTTAATTTTTACAAATTGTACTACATCATTTAAAATGAACATTTGAGCCATAGTTGGATTTTTTACACTTTGCAGGTGATAAATGAAACATTGCGTGTTGCTAACTTAATTAGTGGGGTATTCAGGCGTGCAAACACTGATATACATTTTAAAGGTATTCTAATAGAAACTTTCTTCAAATTTCCCAAAATTGAACCTGGGATATTCATTCATTTGTAACATTCTGTTTTGTTCATTAGACTACGTTATTCCAAAGGGCTGCAAAATATTTGCTTCATTCCGAGCTGTGCACCTTAATACTGAACACTATGAGAATGCTCGGACCTTTGATCCCTGGAGATGGCAGGTACTTGTACTTACCTCAGATTGCTTCTGTTCTGCTTATTTTCTGCTGCGTGTTACATACTGGCTTATAAAAAAGTAAATATTTGCATGCTGAGTTGCGTATATTTAAAATGATTTCTCTAAGAAATTTATTCAAACCAATTTGTGGTTGCAATTGTGCAGAGTAAGAATAAACTCCAGAGCGCAGTAGGGGCCAGCTTGTTTACTCCCTTTGGTGGCGGACCTCGTCTGTGCCCAGGCTATGAGCTTGCCCGGGTTGTGGTTTCTGTTTTTCTCCATCGTCTTGTGACGCGCTTTAGGTAAGGCATCCTTATCTACCAAGTTTCTACACTGTTTTTGGAGCCATAGGATGTTGATAATCATATGATGGAACAACAATCTATCTGCCTCTTGCCTACTGGATGCCACTTTGATTGAACTGTGCGCTTATGAATCTGCAGTTGGGAAGAAGCTGAGGAAGATAGGCTTGTCTTCTTCCCCACCACCCGAACTCTCAAAGGATACCCCATCAATCTCCAGCGGCGACCAGATTCTGTTTTCTGACCTCACATTAGGTTGCAGTTACCCTTATGGTCAAAGCAAGAGTAAGCATAGATAAGACAACCATCCCCATTAGTGAAACTTTCCTCTCTCTTTTTTTCTCTCTCTCTTTTATCTGTAACTTGGTACAAACAGCAGTCAGCAAATTCGGTTCTGCTTGTAAAATGACCCGAACTGCTATGCAATGCAATGCGTACTGGTTACAGGTAACACTTTGCCGTGCATTATTTGGCTATGCTAAGATCCAGCAAAGATCTTGCTAGCCGTTATATCGCTGTCGTAACAATTCACAAATGCTGTGATGATTTTGTACAATTTGGTGGGCAAGATGCTATTCTATAAGCAAATTATTCGGAAATGGGAGGGGCTTGTCGCTTAGATTTGTAGCGATCTTTGTCAAGCACATCAGCATCAGGAGCAGCTGTGTTAGTCTATAAACATTTCTGTATCTGTCAGTTGCCCAGTGGAGATCAACTAGTGTTTTGTTCTGTTCAGGTCTCCGTGCATTCATCTATTGCTAGTAGTAAATGCTGCTCCAAACCTGTTGCACCGCAATAGCCTGTGCATGTGCCTACAGTGTGCGATCAGAAGTTCAGAACAAAAACTGTATACATTGAAAAGAGCTACCTGCGCAGAACCAGTAATCCCCTACACGTCCTGATGAACATGGCATGCCGTTGCCCGCTTGAAGTTGAAGGGCGCCCAAAGCATTGCCCAAGCTGCCCAGGAAACAGTGATGGCAGCAGAAACAGGGAAAAAACTGCTTGGGTATGGTGAAGGATGGAACGAACCACGCATCGACAGCGACCTTGGCCTGGCCAACCTGGTGTGGGCTCGCCGCTCGTGCACGCCGCCCCCCTTTTCGGTGTGGTCTGTTAGGCTGTCGCGGTCGCGAAAGGGAAGGCACCGTCGTGCCGGAGCAATCATGCAGCCGATCGATATGATCTCCCCGCCTTGTTCGTCCGGCCGGCCGGCCGGCGATCTGCTAGCTAGCTTTCAGGGGAGATGATTCGATCCAGGAGGATGCTTCGTGAAGATGAAGGCATTGCGTGCATCATGTGTCCATGCGTGGAAGATGCTGATAAGATAGTAGTAGCTAATTAATCTCAGTCTGCAGTGAGCTAGCGATCACAGTATTGTTGTGCCATGAAACCAAAGCTAATCAAACGAATGGGCCGTGCACGGCAAAAAAGAGGATGGGCCCGGTGGCCAGCTTCGCATGAAATCATTGGGTTCTGTACCACCTGTGGTCTGTGGAGTGTGGAAGCACCATGCATGTTGCCGGGATCCACTTTGCTGCACAATGCAGTGGCTGCTCCTCATCCACATGCATAGCTACGTAACATGCGTGTTCATGATTGCAAATCATCGCAACTCGATCTACTGTCTCGTGTTGCCGACATGAAGCTCCAAACAACCTACTGCACACTCCGTCGTCAAGCCTGTGTCAGACTGTCAGGTTCAGATAGGAGTCGATGACAATGACGACAGTCAAACCAAGCATCATATTTCAATCTTGTGACAGATTCAGATTAAAGATTCAGAAAGCGTCCACAATGCACAATGAGACTGACAACATACAACTATGATCACAGGCTGCAACTTTCAACTGATCAAACCATCAGCACCGCCGCAAAGCGCCCGTATCAGCGAGCAAGGAATCAAATCTACACACTTTTGAATCAGCTAAGCCAGCCATCTAGTACTCTTACAAGAAATCACGCGTGCACGGCGCAGATACTCGTCATCAGATGCAGACGTTGCATTGCTCCACGAACACGACCGGACATCATCATCCCAGACGCGCCGCCTGTTGGGGTTGGCCGCCGGCCGCCGGCGTCCTCGTCCGCCCGGGTGGGCAGCATGAAGCGGCAGAGCGGGCTGAAGCTGCTGACGGAGAGCCACTCCACGATGCAATCCCCGTGGAACGTGCGCGTCCCCGGCCTCCTACCCCTCCAGGCACACCGCGCAGGACTCCTCGCCGTCCCCCATTTCCTCCCCTCCCGCCCATACCGTCGTCTCCGGCAGGCCCGCCTGGCCACGGCGCTGACCAAACCGGCCACTCGAGAACCAGGCCGTGAAAGAAGCGGGGGTCGAGTCGTCGTCGATGTCGACGTCGACGCTGCGATCTCTCCTCCAGGAACGTCCATGTCAGAAGCAGCCCCAAAGAGAAACACCCTGCACTAACAGCTTCAACAATGGCGAGGATTGGATGAGCCGATGAGATTGAAACTGCACTGCTGTCTGCTAGAATCCTAGAACAGTGGCAAGTGCCACAGGCAGGCAGGTCCCCGGCCCGATGGCGACGGCGGTGCGCCCGGACACGGCAGCAAGGACGCCCCGACGCAGAGCTATGGCGGTGAGCAGGCGCTGCAGTGCAGAGTACTTGTGATTGCTCCGTCGAGCATCCCGTTCTGTGGATGCGCGTTCCATCTCGAGCCTGGCACCGGCGGCGCAGGCGGCAGGCGCACCGGGCTCGCCGGCGCCACGCGTGGCCGTCCTGTCGCTGTGATGGCGAGGGAAGGGGGGAAATGATGTAAAATAGGAGATTTCCGAATTATCTCAGCCGCACAATCCTAATCGAACGGACGGAAGGGACCCAGGGGTGGACGGTATTTGAAATACCGTCCGCCCCCGGGGTCGAAGTGCCGTCCACGTCCGCCCCCTGGGTCGCCTTCCGCGGCTTGCCGGAGCGCCGCCGCGTCTCGGCCGTCGACTTTGCCTCCTTGGGAGCTCCCCGCCGCTGCTAAATCATGCGCCCACCATGGCCTCTGCTGGTCCGATGAGTGTCTGCACCGCCACCCATGGCCGCGGCGGCGGCGCACCTGCCGTCCGATGGGCGTTCGCGCGTCGCGCTCAGTGCCATCGTGGATTCGCGGGGACGGCGTCGTTCTCCGCAGCGGAGGGTTCCATGTCGGAGCGCCCACGGCCATGGTCTCCGTCGTCTAGGCGGCGGGTGAGGTGGTTACTACTGCCGCGGGCTGGTCGGGCCATGGAGATCGATGGCGGCGCTGGCAGAGGACACGGCAATGATTGTTTGTTAAGTAATATTCGACTCACAACAGGAATCCGTGATCTCGACACCAAACTAAACTAAAAGGAATGCCAATTGGAGATGCGAGGGATCGAACCTCGAGCCTCTTGCCATGCGTTGTGCACAGTGCTCTACCAATTGAGCTACATCCCTAATTTTTTATTTACCTTTGCATTGTAATTATTTTTTATTTTTATCTGCTAATTAATGTAATTACTTGCACCCACAACTCATGTGAATCGACAATGGAACAAAAAGGAAAATTCACTGCTTGCTTCAAGAATCAGATGCAGTCAATTTGAAAGCTGGGATGCACTCCGATGTCCCATCTTCTACGTGTGAACACGTGCTGAACTTCCGTCGCTGCCTCAAATAAAGTTAGTTTGCTTGGTTATTCACCCAAAATGAAAAAAAAAAGGTTGGTTTGATTGGTACAGGATTAGACCGCGTAGGTGTGATCTCGTTGGAGTTCCTCGTCAGGTTTCTTCTTCGGATCGTGCCCGCTTCGTATATTCCTGCTGAAATTCATACACTTGTTCTTGTTGTTGCGGAGTGGTGTGTTTCCTTGCTGACAAAATAGAGCCAATTGATTGTCTAATCTTAGAACATAATAAATTTTGTTGCATGCGTTAGTACCATGGAAGAAAGGGAAAACTAAGATATTGAAATTGTTTTTTTCAATTATTCCTTGTACAGCGTGTAATGAAAAATCATACCCAAACTGTTGCTTTCCCAACATCGATTCGTCTGACAGCATCCATGAAGGACAACGATACAGATCCAATCAATAATATCCATTCTTATTCGTATTTCGAAAAATATCCATTCTTGTTCCGATATAGTTTCACAAAAGAAATACGGTAGAACCTTTTTGTAAGAAAAAACACCCAACACATGAGTCGGGAGTAGTGATTTTACAAGGTTCACTACAAAACGGTTGCACACCCTAAGAATAGGTGGAAACTATAAATTTCTTGCCACCTTCTTTGGGATTGATACATTTATTATCATTGCAAGGATTAATACTACCATTTCTTTTGCATTGAGAAAAAGTTAAAAGAAAAACTTATTCTTGCTATCATGCATGGAAGAGAAATCAGAAGAAAAACTCTTGGAGATGCGAAGAGTTCAACCCCGTACCTTTATCATGCATAGCTTAATGCTCTACTAATTGAGCTATAACCCCAACTTTATCTTAGTTTTGCAAAATAATTAGTTTATATTTTTTCTATAGACAGAAGATAATTAAATAAAAATAATTTTTGGAGATGCGAGGAGTGGAACCCCGAACCTTTATCATGCATTTGAAATGCTCTACAATTGAGCTACATCCCCAACTTTTTGCTAACTTTGCAGAATAAATATTTTTATATCTCAACTTTTTCTTAGTTTTGCAAAATAATTAATTTATATTTTTTCTATAGATGGAAGATAAAGTAAATAAAAATAATTTTTGGAGATGCGAGGAGTTGAACCCCGAACCTTTATCATGCATTTGAAATGCTCTACCAATTGAGCTACATCCCCAACTTTCTTTTAACTTTGCAGAATAAATATTTTTATATTTTTTCTGTAGATGGAAGATAATAAATACTAAAATATTTTTCTTTTGAGATGCGAGGAGTTGAACCCCATACCTTTATCATGCATAGATTAACGCTCTACCAGTTGATCTACATCCCTGACGTTTGTTTTCTTTCGTACTATAAAAGACTTTTATATTTTTCCAGCATGGAAGAGAAATTAAAGAAAAGACTATTTCTTTGGAGATGCTAGGGATCGAACTGAACCTTGCAGCTTTATTAAGCGTATATTAACCTCTACACATATTGTGCTGCATAGATGCGTTGGGTATTATTCACGTGTAGTATAATAGATTTGTCATTGATTGATTAAACCAATCAAGAGTTACGCAGTACAAAGGCCCACACGAGCTAAACTATATACCCTCCTTGATTTATGGAAACCGTATCAACAAAAAGATATAGTAGGCTCGATATGCATGAGATGGCCACGTGCAGGACGGCAATATCAGGCATCATCTAACAAACAGATCTATGGCCTTGTGCTGAAACCTATTTGTTTGTTGAGTAAATTCCTTTAATGCCGCAGATATTTGATCGCTTTTCTCGGTGCCATAAATTTTTTTGAATTGTCCTCAGTACCATCACTCACTACTACAAAAACGTTGATTTGTCCCGATTGGGAAACCGTTGTTGTCCCGGTTTCCCAACCGGGAACGCCAGTCCGGGACAAAAGGGGGTGCCCTTTTGTCCCGGGTCTGGCAACCGGGACAAAAGAGGACCTTTTGTCCCGGTTGGTAACACCAACCGGGACAAAAGGTGCAGCCAGCGCCCACGTGGCTGGCGCACCCTTTTGTCCCGGTTGGTGTTCTTTTTTTTTTTTCATGTTTTTCTTTTCTCAATTCTTTTTCTATTTCAATTATACTTTTGCATTTCAATTAAACTTATGTATTGGAATTCAGTGTGTATGATCTCCACTAATATATACATATATATAGTTACTTATATAATATTTGTCCTAGATAGTTTTCATATATAAATTAATTCACTTATATATATATACACATATCTATACATGTGAATTCCTTTACATATGAAAATGTCTAGGACCAATATTATATAAATATATATATACACATATATATTATTGGAGTGCTTATATATATAATACATACATACTCCATCATATTTGCATAGGTATATTCGTTCTTAATTACATAGTAGAATTCGCCTTTTGGAAATTTAATACATACAGACATACTCATAAATAGAAATTTAATACATAGACACACATATATATTTACATAGTTATATTCGTTCTTAACTACATATATACGCGTATATTGTCATATTTGCTGTGATTGTCAATATTAGATATTCCATCATAGTAGAATTCGCCTTTTGGATCGAGGACTTGCTCAATAATAAATCCGGAGAATTGTTCTTGAATCGCCATAATCTTTTCCTCCGGTATGAGTTTATCGCGCATCTCCCTGACCTATGGAAAAAGGGGATAATTAATTTTGACTAATTAAAATACGAGTTCAAATATTAACAAGTTTTTTACTTACTTCCTCCTCCCAATCTGTCCAGCCCTTTGGAGGACCTACCAGACCATGGATGTTCTCGCATACATAGTATGCGCACAATACAGTGTCTGGTTTCTGCCTCATATACTTTAAGAGAGAAGAAATTATCAGGTATTTACATGAATATATAATAAAACTAATGAATCGTGCAACAAATCATCCAAGTGCGTACCGGAAAATCTGTCTTGATCTTCAATTCCTTGTCAAATTTGCCTGGATGATTTTTAGCGAATTCTTTCCAAACCCTGTGCATGATTAGAACAATTATAGTCAAGTAACAAAGTGATTCAAATTATCGGTCACCGACGGAGTAGTGGTAGAATTACTTTTTCATCATGTTAAGAAGATTTTCGTATTGTTCTGGAGGTCTCCTCAATGAGTCCATAACCACGAGTAGGCTCTTCTCGGGAATTATGACAATTAGGACCCAGTGTTCACTGCAAGATTATACGGAGGCAGTTCTTGGTAGTTAAGGTTTAAACAATTCGATTACAGAATAGAAAGAGTTAGACGGAAGGAATCACTCACGCAAAGTTGTAAGGAAACAATATCATTTGCTTGTTGTGATGAACGCTTATGTACTTGAACAAGTTTTGGAATATCTCATCGGTATTGTCGCGTAGAAGCCTCCAATTACAAGTAATTGGGTCGATGAAGCCGAGGTGAGAGTATCCCTTTCTTCTGCAAGTATGTATCTCCATTCTACATGATACCGAATAAATCAAGAGATCAGTATGTTGAGATCATGCAAAACAATACGTAAGGAGACTAAAATACTTACAGAACCCACAAGCCGACCATAGAGATGTCGAGGGCCTCCTGATGGAATAGTTGGTAAATTTCTTCCCAGTTTATCCATATAATGGCCTCCCCCCGTAAGAAATCGTCATCTTTAATCTTTGCGCCCTGCATGAAGATGCAATCGGCCATCGCACGCATGTAGTGCTGGTGCAGCTTATACATTTGCGTTGGAAGCACAGACACTACTTCGGGGGGTACAAGAGTTTTGCCGATCTCAAACGTCCATTTGACGACCACATCGGCCTTTGGAATATCTTCTCCCCATGCAATCTGAGCGGCCGTCAGGTTTGATTCTTTCAAAAATGTAACAAAGTCTTGTTCTTGCGTCGTCTGTCCCACTACGAGAGGCTCTATTGATTGTTTCTTTTAGGCTCCGAGCTGTGGAACGTCAGACGACGACGACTTTGATTGTCTCTTCTTTTTCTCAGTAGTTTTGATAATTGTGTGTTCGTAGTCTGAAGGGGGGTCTCTCGGAATGAATTTTCTTTATTTGCTTCGCACATTCCCTTAAAAAATTTCAAATCTATCGGATTTATGACTTTCTCGGGCTCCGGCTTCGGCTTCGGCTTGAAGTGCTCTTTAACTCTTTCTTGAGTTATCCGATCACATTCTTCAAGGCTCATGTCCCAGGGTTTAATAGGAGCCTCCTTGGTTTTCTTCTTCTTTTCCTTCTTCTTTGGAGGCTCCTTAGCCGGTGCAGCTACCTTCTTTGCCGACGGCCGTTTCTGCTTCTTTGCCGGCGGCGGAGGGGGTGACCGTGGAGGCGACGGTGACGCTTGAGTGTTCATCGGTGCATGAGATGATGGTGATGGAGAATGTGCCGGTGAACCTTGCCGAGACAGTGCTGCCCTTGGGGAGTTTTGCGGAGATGCCGGTCTTGGAGAGGCATGCTGAGATGCCGGTCTTGGTGTTTGATCATCCGACTTTAGGACAATGTAGCGCTTATCCCATAGGATGTAGCCATGAATGGCTTCTGCTAGTGTTCTCTCCCCATCGCCTCCAGGAATATCAAGCTCGAGCGTCTCCCAACCCTGGCACACCTGCTCCACGCCAACTCTTGTGTATCTAGGCGGAATTTGCTGCCCGTGGTACACGTCGCCTGGTTCGGTTGGCATGGCGGTACCGTACGCAACAGTGAACATTAAGTTCTTAACGGCAGTCTGCAGGTCACAAGGTGTCCGGTGGGTGATCTCATCCACTGGAAATCGCTGTGGGGCCGACGCTTCAATTGCGGCCTGGATCCCCGTGGGCTCGGCGGCGGCGACGTCTGTGGAAACGCAGCTGCTTTTCCGCTGAGACAGGTGATCGGCTGCGACACTAGGCTCTGGAGGCAATGTTTGCGCTTGCTGTTGCTGGCTCATTGCTACGGCCACTTGGCGTTGAACCTCTTCCTCCAGTCTTTGATCGTGTGACATGAGCCGTTCCTCTAGCCTTCGCAAGTGCTCCTGCTCATCATTCTTTCTTCTTTGCCGGCTTCTATATGAATCAATGTAATCCCTGAACCCATACTTCCACGGAACCACGCCTTTGCCTCTTGTGCGGCCCGGATGCTCTGGATTCCTAAGGGCGTAAGTTAGCTCGTCCCTCTCTCTATCCGGCTGGAATGTTCCCTCGACCGCTGCTTGTATGGCCTCCTGTAGTCTCTGGGCTGCTCGCTGGATGTTTGGCCCATAGATGCAGTCACCAGTCAATGGGTCCAAGCTTCCCCCTTGACCATAAAACCAGGTCCTTAACCTTTCAGGCCAGTTCATGGTCGCAGGTTGGATGCCTCTGTCAAGCAGATCCTGCTCCATCTTCTCCCATTTGGGTACTGCAAGCTTGTAGCCTCTTTGGCCTAGAGTGTGATGGTACACTTTCTTCGAGGCGTTGTCTTTGGCCTTCTGCACCTTCTGAAGCCCAAGCTCTGAAGACTTGTATTCCACAAATGCATCCCAGTGACCCCTGAGCTTTTCGAGCTCGCCGGTAAATACGGGTGTGGTCCCGGTCTTGATATATTTCTTCTTCAAAATTTTCTTGAATGATCGCAGCTGTTCGGCCATCTTACTCAGGGTCCAGCGCTTGCATATCTCTTCGGATTCAGCTGGAACCGTTAAGTTTTTCTTAAGCTCCCGCCAGCACCATTCTTTTTCTCTTTCGGGTACCGCATCCCGTTCCTCGCTTGGATTGGAAGCTTTCCAGAGTCTGAAGCTGATCGGGATGTGGTCCCTGACAATACATCCGGATTGTCTTATGAATTTTTTGGTGGCAGCTTCTGGAGCAAATTCTCGTACTCACCTCGGTAGAGGATGCAGTCGTTGGGGCATGCATGTATCTTTTGCACTTCCAGTCCCAAAGGGCAAACAAGTTGTTTGGCTTCATACGTTGTGGCAGGCAATTCATTGTCCTTAGGAAGCATTTTTTAACAAGTTTGAGTAATTCACCAAATCTCTTGTCGAATACACCATTTGTCGCCTTCCATTGCAGCAACTCCAAGGTGGTGCCAAGTTTCTTAAATCCATTTTGACAATCTGGGTACAACAACTTATGGTGGTCCTCTAACAACTTCTGGAACTTCAACCTCTCCGTTTCACTCTCACAGTCTGCCTGCACATTGTGCAATGCCTGCCCCAGATTGTCGCTGGGATCATTTTCTGCTACATCTACTTCGGGCTCTTCCATGGGAATATCGTAATTGAATGCACCGATTCCAGCATTCCCGGGAAAGTGGTCGTCAAAATCTTCTTCTTCATTGTCTTCCATAGTAACCCCCTGTTCTCCGTGCTTCGTCCAACAAACATACTTCTTCATGAAACCATTTGCGAAAATGTGGCTGTGTAGGATTCTTGAAGATGAGTAATCCTTGTTATTGTTGCAATGAACACACGGGCAGCACATAAAACCATTCTGCTTGTTTGCCTCAGCCACAGACAAAAAATAATGCAGGCCATCAATGAATTTTTTCGAACGTCGGTCAGCATTGTACATCCATTGCCGGTCCATCTGCATTTTAAATAAATCGATTTGAATTCTTTACACGTATCGAATAAATAAAATATATCAAACCTAAATTAAACTAAATGTAACATAACATGAATAATTAAAAGATATGCAATATCCATCATACATCTTGATTAATTAAAAGGAGTACTTAATCCATTACAGAACTTAACAAAGGAGTACTATACATGAAATTTAAAAATTCGGTCAACAACACATAGGTTTTCAACCGTCCTTGCGTTGGAACGCAGAATGCTCTAACGTATTTCTTGCTGGCGCAGAAGAAGATGGCGGAGCTGAAACATCCGAGTTTGGTGGTGACGAACCGTAACGCCGCAATAAATCCTCAAGATCAAACGGAGGTTCCTCGCCCCTTGCCATGCATTCTCTATATTCTTTTTCCAAATAACGGAGCGCTGCCCTATGAAAAGCATTCTCTATATTCTTTTTCCAAATTATTTACTATTACAATTACAATGATCAGATTAATAACTCTTGTAAATAACAATGAAATCATATAAAAAAGACGAAATGTATCATTAATCCTCAAGAAATCTCTAATTAATTGAAAGAATTCTCTATAACTTCTAATTACTTTGACACCCTTCAGTTCCAGGAGTACACTCTTTTCAATATCCAGAAACCCTTTAGAAGAAAAATAAACCTTTATTTCTGAAAATGTATATGTTAGTAACCTCAACCCTGCGGTGATGACACAGCCTTTCGGGGGGACACGGTGCGGTACAAGGATGTCACCAATCGGCCAGTCGCAGCACCAACATTTACGATTAATAGGCACAACACTTGGCACAGGCAGCATGCTTGTTGATATGCTCTCAGTACAACAACGGCAATGCTGACTGCGTCAAATGCTGTCTTCTTATCAATCGGAAGTGCTGGTGATGCGACCAACCGATTTGCGACGTCCTTATAGCGCATCGTGTATCCCTGAAAGGTAGTGCCATCACCGTTGGATGGAGATTAACGACGTATACTTGTTTCGAAATAAAGATTTTTTTAGTTTCTAGATGGTTTCAATGTGAGCCTGATTAAATACATCACTAGAGTGTCAAAATAATCCATTCATAATACAAAAAATTCTATAATATACTCATTTCATTAATTCATTCATGAATAAAAAAATCAACTATCCACAATATGGTCATATATACAAGTACATCACATGAAGTGTCTACACTCATTCAAAAAATTTCTACTATCCACATACTCATCTAAATCTAAAAGAAAATCACACCTACATATGCAATCTAGCTAGCTAAATGTCCAAGAAATGAGCTAGCTACACATTTTCTCCATTTCTAAAGCATGAAATGAGCTATACAAGCCAAGGAAGAAGAGAAAAACAAGCCCCAAACCTTTAGCGCCGATGAATGGACGGGGAATCAAAGATCTTCACAAATGTGGTGAAGAAATGAGCAAGAACTCCTCTATCCCGAGCCAAGAACAGCAAGAAAACAAGTGAGCTGAATGGCTCGGGCGGGGGGCAGAGGGAAGGGGATAAGGGGCCCAAGGCCTTTTGTCCCGGTTGGAGACACCAATCGGGACAAAATGGGGGCCTTTTGTCCCGGTTGGTGGTTCCAACCGGGACAAAAGGCCCCCATTTTGTCCCGGTTGGTGTCTCCAACCGGGACAAAAGGCCCATGTCCCCCCTGCTGGCCCGGCTAGCCGTTGGACCCGGGACAAAAGCCACCTATTGTCCAGGGCCCAAAGGCTGCCGGGACAAATGGTCTGGAACAAAGCCCTGTTCTGTAGTAGTGACTCAAATTTTGATATCCCTTAGTGCCATTCCATTACTTCCGTCTACGGGCAGTTAACTCAGATGGGAGATGATGACTGTACTTCCAAGGTAGCCAACTCTTAGTTACGTTCCTTTCTCTCCCCCCACCGCAATGCCCCGCGCCGCCTGCGCTATGGCCGGTGCTGAAACATATCAAGCAAGACACTCATTTGAGGAATAATGTACTCATTAAACCCAACACTCCTAGAAATAGAGGAATCTATTATCTTATTGGAAAAATTTAAGGCGTGTACGGTCGCGCCCTCGTGCGACCGCACGATCACGGTGGTCTGTTAGACTGACTCCAATAAGACTGAGAGGCAAAGAGATGGATGCCTCTCGTGAACAGTGTAGAAGAGGTAAGGCATTTGGTGCTGTCTCCAACATATATTGCATTTCTATTGCCGCCGCCCGGAGCTGTCGCCGCCCCGTGCCGCCCGAAGCTGCCACCGACCCCATGCCGCTACTGGAGAGGAGCCCGGACCTGCCGCCGCCCCTGTGCCGCCTGGAGCTGCCGCCGCCCCCGTGCCGCCCGGAGCGTGTGCAGCTCGCACGGGTCGGCCACGACAGTCCATGGCGCCGGCGCCGGCCGAATCCCGGCAGCCCTCCTCCCTCCCCTTCCCGCACCGTGCCGACCCTCCTCCTTGCAGCTCCGACGCTCGCTGCCGCCTCCATGCTCCGCCGCTTGCCCGCTTGGCTCCGCCTCTGCCCAGCCACGCGCCGCTGCAGCTCCTCTGCGCTGCCGCGAGGGCCGCCGTACGGATTTGCCTAGCAGGAGAGAGGGAATCCATTTTTACCTCACCACTCTCCTCGCGATGGAAAATGCTTGCTTGTTTGTCTCATCCGTTGGAGACGGATTATATTTCGTCATGCACAGTATAAATAGAGATGCAAAAATAGCTTTGCATCTCATTGTTGGAGTCAGTCTTACGGCCTGCAAGTGGGTGGTGAGCTGCTGCTACGGCATGCAAAAAAGTACGCTGCACATTTTTCTTTCGATCACATCTGTCAGCTTGCTATACACACGTTTTAGAGCATCTTCAAGAGCTCTTATATCTATGAATAGCTAAATTCCTGATATAGCTATTATGTAAAATAAAATAGCTAGCGAAAAAGGGATGAAATTCAACAGTTTCTCCAAAATCCAAAAAAGGAATGGCTAGCGCTCAACGCTAAGAAAAGATGTATAGTGGCACCTCTAGATAGAAAACGAGGATAGAAGACGAGATAGATAGAGTTTCTGTTGGATAGGAGCGTTTTGTTTTTCTATTTTTTTTTAGAAAACTCACCCAAGATACAAGAGCTCCTGAAGATGCTCTTACATCTCCTTGCTATCTCCGCCGTGTCTCTCTCTCTCCCCCTTTTTGCCTGTCTTTCCTTTTGAATCAAGTTTGTCCATAAAAGCTCCGTTTTAAATACCGATCGCACCATTGTGTTTTACGTAATAAGACGAATAAAACTAGATCTCACTTGCATATATTTTGAAGATATTTTACACGGTAGCAACTTATGTGTAAATTTGAGCTTCAATATTATTGAAGAAGTTGCTACGATATACATATATATAAGTTGTTACCCGTATAATAGATTATATTTTTGGGGCAACTTTTATTTTACATGCTATGCACGTAAATTGATACTTACGTACTGACAACTTATCTGTGTATATTGTAGCAACTACTTCAATAATATTAAACCTAATTTACACATAAGGTGCTACTAGTGTAAGTTAATATACAAATTATCCTAAAAATAAAGTTTTCAAAGTTGCCACAAAAATAAAATCTATTAAACACATGAGTTGCCACACATATAAGATATAAGTTAATGCAAACAAAATCAATCATACACTCATACGCATAAGTTGAACAAAAATAAAAGTTGTTGTACATATAAGTTGCCACCACAGTAAGTTGATATACACATAAATTGCTGCTGAAAAAGAGCATACCCTCATGTAGGTTACTAGTTCAAAAATATAAATAATATGCAACACAGTTGACCATAAGTTACTATTATACTTTAACATAAATTGACAGTCGTAAAATACATCTTCAAAACATACTCAATGTGGGTCTTGTTTTATAGATGTCTTTCCAAAGAATACAACGGTGAAAACGGATTTAAAAATAGATGCTCAATGAGAGAATAATGTTTATTTGAAGAAAATGCACTGATTTCCACTATACAGGTAAGTGATGATGTCATTTGTAAAGCGAGCCGCACACCATAGTATCTTTTGCTTCTTCAGTTTGGTTACAGACCATGTTGCCCCGGAGGAAGGGGGCTGCGCGTTCTGCATGCGTGCGATTAGTCGCGCGATAACACGATCCTATCTTATTATTTGATCAACAAACGGAGCCTCCATGTTCACTCTCAAGGTCTAGAAATTTCCACATTAATCGGAGAAAAATAAAAATTACCCACTACTGCTATTACAATAAAAATTAGCCTAAAATACCCTTATGCCTAATTAAAAATCACCCACCAATGCCATTATGAAAAATTAAACATAAAATACCATTTAGCTATGTATCAGTTACAAATATATACTATTAATAAAAACTAAATCTAACAATAATCAATCAAAATAAAATAATTTATTATTTGGCCAACAAACGGAGCCTCCACGTTCGCTCTCAAGGTCTAGAAATTTCCATATTAATCGGAGAAAAATAGAAAAATAAAAATTACCCACCACTGCCATTACGATAAAAATTAGCCTAAAATACCCATATGCCTAATTAAAAATCACCCACCAATGTCATTATGAAAAATTAAATATAAAATATCATTTAGCTATGTATCAGTTACAAATATATACTATTAATAAAAACTAAAGCTAACAACAATCAATCAAAATAAAATGATTTATTATTTGGCCAACAAACGGAGCCTCCACGTTCTCAAGGCCTAGAAATTTCCACATTAATCGGAGAAAAATAGAAACATAAAAATTACCCACCACTGCCATTACGATAAAAATTAGACTAAAATACCTCTATGCCTAATTAAAAATCACCCACCAATGCCATTATAAAAAATTAAATATAAAATACCATTTAGCTATGTATCAGTTACAAATATATACTATTAATAAAAACTAAAGCTAACAACAATCAATCAAAATAAAATGATTTATTATTTGGCCAACAAACGGAGCCTCCACGTTCGCTCTCAAGGCCTAGAAATTTCCACATTAATCGGAGAAAAATAGAAAAATAAAAATTACCCACCACTGACATTACAATAAAAATTAGCCTAAAATACCCCTATGCCTAATTAAAAATCACCCACCAATGCCATTATGAAAAATTAAATATAAAATACCATTTAGCTATGTATCAGTTAAAAATATATACTATTAATAAAAACTAAAGCTAACAACAATCAATCAAAATAAAATGAAAATAAGAATAATTATCTGCATGATATTATTAAAGCTCAACAAATCAAATTGTTATTATAGGTAGGTCATAGTTGAATTGTTTTAATCAACAATAAGACATAATTTACGATAATGAACAAGATGATATATGGTAAAAAAATAGTATAACCTTTAAGTAAGAATATAACGACATGCAATTTTTTAAATTTTCAATACTAGCCGCGCAAATGCGCGGGCTATACGCCTAGTTAGGCTAGAAACTAAAAAGGCTATCTGCTTTTGGCCGAACACGCTGGAAAGCTGCGTATCAAAAGGCTAATTGTTTTACTAATTGATGCAGCTGCAGTATTACTACTAGCTCACATTTTCTCTATACATGATTATATAAATCAAAATATAATGCACCGTGCCCTGATGCACGTGACTATGATTGCACCATCAAAATAGACCAGAGCAAACAAAAGTCAAAAGTGCTATCTGGAATCCAGTTCAGCGTACCAAGGGAGTAATAAGGATAGCTGAATAATATAGAGCAGCAATATTGCTCCAATAATTTCCCATAGAAATAATTGCCGAGGGAGTAATAAGGAACCCGTATCCTTTGAGCAAGCATCTTGGATTGGATTCTTGGCAGCGAGAAGTGATCCAGTCCAGAGCTCATGTTTCTCCTCAACGATTCGCAGTAGCCGCCGTTCAGTCGGCGTCTGACAGCAGATTCTTCATTTTGCCAGGCCATGCATTCCGGCCAGTTCCTTCTTCAGTCTCCACCGCTCACATCCATGCTTGGCTGAATTTATCCTGATTCCTGAGGTACCGTACAACAAGCTAACCACACAAGCATTATTAGATGAATGAAGGAACCACGCAAGCATGGACTAAGCCCTGCATGACATGACTGACAGAGTTATACGCTAAAGACCCGGAAGAGCATGTCGCAGCGCCGCAACGGCATGCCGTTGAACCAAGTAAAACTACTCTGAGAATGAATGTTGTGAGCTCCGTATAGTGCTTCAGATTGATCTGCTCATTGTCTACCAATTCCTACCTGCTACTAGTTACTTCTGCTCGTTGCATTGCATGATGCAGATAGAGGTAGATGTTATATGCCAATGATTGTCCTCTTCCCTTTTACCCCAAGTGACAAACCAGAACTTAATTCTGCCCTACCCATCCATGTTCTCCTTGATCACCACCAACTCCCTGCTAGCTCCAGGGGTAAGGATACTCATTGCAGTTGCTTGGTCAACAATATGACAGTTTAATCACGTCGTCAGAAGTGCAAGACAATATCTGAACATCTATCTCAAAAAAAAAAGACTATCTGAACTTGGCTGGCAATCGAAGCCTGAATGATCAAAATAATAGGTACGCAAACAGCACAAAGCCGGCCGCACACAGCATCTCATGATAAAACCACTTCACCCACTTTCACTCAACGAGAAAAATAGTACTCAACAAATGGGCGACAAAAGGAGGGATGCAGCTTGATACAATATGAAATCTGTAGTACCACTCAACAAGAAATTTGAAGCTGTTCTGCTTCCAAGATAAGCTACAACTTTCAACTGGAAGCATCAGCACCGCCGTAAGCGCGCGGTCGAATGAACAAGCAAGGAATCAAATCAACGCACTTTTGCATCAACTAAGCCATCTAGTAGTAGTCTTGCAAAAAATCACGCGTGCACGTCACAGATACTAGTCATCATCTATCCCAGCTGGCTTGCCGGCTGTTGGTGTTGGGCGGCGACGGCGTCCTCCTCCGCCTGGGTGGGCAGCTTGAAGCGGCAGAGCGGGCAGAAGCTGCTGACCGAGAGCCACTGCACGATGCACTCCCCGTGGAACGCGTGCGCGCACGGCATCGTCCTCAGCGCGTCGCCGGCCGCGTACCCCTCCAGGCACACCGCGCTGCAGGTCTCCTCGCCGTCGCCGCCCGTGGACACCGTCGTCTCCGGCAGGCCCGCCACGGCGCTGGCCGCGGCCGGCATGCCGCCGAACCGGCTGCTTGCCAACCACGCGGTGAAAGAAGCGGGCGCCGAGCCGTCGTCGTCGACGTCCATGTCGTGCCGCCGTAGAACTCGTGGGGCGCGGTGCGCATGATGCGGGTGCGGCGGGGTCCAGATCCTCCTCCTGTCGCCGCCGCAGGCCGCCTCTCGTGGTACATGTTATGCGGCATCAGGAAACCTCCCGGCGCACGCGCCACCTCCATCTGCACTGGCAGCGCGTACGTGCACGGTGCGCGCCCCTGCTCGTGCTCCGACGGGTGGACAAGGATTCGAGCCGCGAGGTGGAGGAGGAGTGCGCACGCTGCGGCGGCGAGCTCAGGCACGGAAGGCCGGAGGCGCCGCTCTCCTGCGTTTCAGATGCATCGTTGTTCAGCTGAACTGTGTGCGCCGCGCTCTCTCCTCCATGAACAGAGACGGCGACGGCGACGGCGGTGCCCTCGGACACAGCAAGGACGGCCCGACGCAGCCATGAGCAGGCGCTGCCGTGCAGAGGACTCGCGGCTGCTCCGTCGAGCAGCCCGTTCTGTGGATGCGCGCCATCTCGAGCCTCGCACCGGCGGCGCACCGGGCTCGCCGTCGCCGGCGCGACGCGTGGCCGTCTCGTCGCGGGGAGCCGGGGATGGCGAGGGAAGGGGAAAGGAGGTAAAATAGAGAGCGATTTTCGAATTATCTCAGCCGCACAATCCTGATCAAACGGACAGCAGGAACCAGGGGTGGACGGTATTTGAAATACCGTCCACCCGGCGGACGGTATTTGAGGTATCGTCCGCGGCGTCCGCCCCCTGGGTCGCCTTCTGCAGCTTGCCGGAGCGCCGCCGCGTCTCGGTCGTCCACTTGGGCCTCCTTGGGAGCTCCCCGCCGCTGCTACAGCATGCGTCCGCCATGGTCTCCGTTCCCTTGGCTCTGCTGGTCCGCCACCGTACCCCTGGCCGCGGCGCGCCTGCCGACGGGCGTTCGCGTGTCGCGCTCAGTGCCGTCGCGGGGTCGGCGTCGTTCTCCGTCCAGGCGGCGCGTGAGGAGGCCTTGGCCTCTGCCGCTTAATTCGCACTGTGGCTCGCCGCCGATCTCCTTGCCGTAGACGATCTCGTGCTCCAAGCATGACCTTGGAATTGTACTGCTATCTTCCATCACTTGTATTATCTTTGGTTCTTGGTGACTTGCTAGTACTAGTAAGTAGATACAAGGCGTTGCTCCAACTCGTTCTTCGTCGTCACAAATGTATGGTAATATGTGTGCAGTGATGCAGTTTATTTGTCTGGAAAGTGAAAACCCGGATCATTGCCGGCACCCATTGATGGCTCACTGCCAGTCATCCATAGCACGGCTTCGACGCTTCGTCATGTAGTTCGCCCATCAGCCGTTGGGCCGGACTCCCTCTGACTGATCCCTGAAGACTCTATTTTTTTCACGCTAAACAATTCGGACTGCTTGGATTGTTAGGAATTGGTATCCTTTGCTGTTGGAATTGACTTGCTCCGTCAGAGATAGGAACCAGGCCTGAAGAAAGAATTCATTGAGCCATCATCCTCTTCTTCGATGCGGATGTTTCTTTTACAGGTTTGTTCTGCTGCGTGCCTTTTATTGACAAATGTTACACTCAGCTTAAAGAAATTGACAAGTTTTTCTTGAAGAAACACAAAGACCCGGTTGTCAAGAGCCATGATTTACGCAAAAAAAAAAGAAAGCACAAAGGAAAGAGAGACTACGCTCTTGGCGGAATTCTAAAGAGAATGGGATGGCGACCAAAGTTTTGACCAGTTTTTAATTTTGCTTTCAACGTTCTTGTATTTCAGTTTTGCAATAGCTCGAGGCAACACACGTAGGAAGAAAATATACAGCAAGTGACTTGCAATTACTTGTTTGTTGTTTTAACTCTGGGTTCAGGAGACATGAATTAGTCTAAGATGCTGGTTCAAACATTGCGATATTCAGAGTTTTCAGTAAATAGGAATATTCAGAAATTTGTACCTGAAATTGTTTACTACTGAACTTCAAGTAATCGAAACAAGACAGGTAAAAAAATGGAACGCCAAAGATATTCAGAGTGCAATCAGGAAAAAGTTAGAACCTCCATTGTTCTAAAATATTCAGTCTGTTCACATGAACTGAACTCTGAAACCTCTCTTTAAAGTACATGGTTCATCAGATTTCAATGCCTTTATCTCCAGTGAGACATTACATTTCACATAGCGTAGATCTGAATATGTAATGATGGAAAGGTTAACTCCACCAAATCTTCAGTTCAGAGTAGACTGCATGTTGTCGCACTTTTCTGATGCTGATGTTGTCGCATTGGTAGTCCAAAGAGAACTCTAACTGTCATTGGTTTAGATCTGATGAGGAGGAGGATAGCAACACAAATTCAGAAATTCTTCAGTTCAGACTACTTGCTGTCGTATTTGTAGTCCAAAGACAACTTTAACGAGCATTGGTGCTACAGGTATACAACTCAAAATGTAGTGTTTGCACCGTTTCATTTTGTCCTGTATGAAGAACAAAACAACTAGTACAAGCAAACCTGAAAAATTGCTGTGTATTAGTAGCTTTAATTCACAGTCGTATTATTGTTTGTTGCGCACATATTTCTTGCCTGATTTATTTTTGGTCTGGATCCAACAAAAAAGACAAACAAGCAATGGGAAGGTCAGTTGCTGTGTCCTGAACTCCAGCTATTGCAAAACTGAAATCTCAGAACGATCAAAACGCGAAGAACTGAATCAGTTCGTGTCTCTGCTGAGGCCTAGATGCTCGAACTTGGCGTCCATCCTGAGCGCCGCCTCCAGCGGCCATCAAGCGGCACCGTTCTTCGGCGGCGTCAACTGGGCGCCGCGCCGGCGCCGCAGTACATGCCACATCAATGGCGGCGAACGCTCGCACAACCCCTGACCCCAGCAGAACCAGTTCCCTCTCGCTGCTCCTGCGCGCCAGAACAGCGGCGCCAAACGACGGCCGGCCGGTTGGCCCGCCGCTCCGCCCGGATCATCAGCAAACAAATCATCATCTTTCAAAAGAAATCAGCAAAGAAGAAAACAACACAAATCCTGAAACAATCCCACCCATCCGAGTGTTATTTAGAATTTAGAAATCTTTATCTTTCATCAAACAAATACTCCTACAAAACAAAGGGCAGAAGGCAGAGACAGCAACCGTGGGCCCGCCATCACACACGCCCCTGGGCCCATGGCCTCTCTCAAACTCCCATCTGTTTCCGTCGCCCCTGTTCGTCACGTCGCGTCGGACGGCCGCCGCCAGTCGCATTCCAATTCCAACCCTCGCCCACTCCACGCCGCAGCACGCGCTGCTCCGCCGCCCCCACCGACCCGGAGGCGGATGCAGGGCCGCCCGTCTGTCTCCTCGCCGGGCCACTAACCGTGCCCCGTCGCCGTCGGCATGTCGCTCCGCGTGAGCGCCGCGCGCGACCGATGCTTAGAGCTGGAGCGCGCCATCTCTGCCCGCGTCCGCTCGGGAAGCCTCGGCCTCGATGACGCCGTCAAGCTGTTCGACGAATTGCTCCTGGTCGCCAGGCCCGCCTCGGTTCACGCCATCAACAAGATCCTCACCGTCGTCTCTCGCGCCCAGAGAAGGGGCTCCTCAACCTCCGCACTCGTCGTCTCCCTCTTCAACCAGATGGCCCGTGCCTCCACAAACAAGGTGGCTCTCGATGGGTTCTCCTACAACATCCTCATTGGTTGCTTCTGCCGCATGGGACGTCTGGAGCTTGGTTTCGCCTCCATCGGCCTCGTCCTCAAGACGGGCTGGAGGGTGGGCACAGTCATCAGTCCGCTTCTCAAAGGTCTCTGTGACGCAAAGAGGGTGGGTGAGGCCATGGAGATATTGAGCCGACCAATGCTTGAGTTTGGCTGCACGCCAAATGTAGTTTCATACAACACAGTTCTAAAGGGTTTATGCGACGAAAAGAGAGCTGAGGAGGCACTCGAGCTGCTCCACATGATGGCAGATGATGGCGGTGGTAGCTGCCCACCAGATGTTGTGTCGTACAACACCGCCATCAATGGCTTGTTTAGAGATGGGCAGGTGGACAAAGCTTATAACCTATTTCGTGAAATGGATGACCGGGGGATTTTTCTAACTGTTGTGATCTTGTTGTGATCTATAACACAGTCATTGATGGCCTGTGCAAAGCTCAAGCGGTTGACAGGGCCAAAGGTGTCCTTCAGCAGATGATTCATAAAGGCGTTAAGCCAGACAAGTGAACATATACTTGTCTTATCCATGGATATTGCTCTTCAGGGCAGGGGAAAGAGGTGGTTCAAATGCTCAGAGAAATGTCCGCACATGGTCATCAGCCAGATGTCGTCACTTGTAGTTTGCTGCTTGACTATTATTGCAAGAATGGAAGATGCAGAGGCTAGAAAGATTTTTGATTCTATGATTGAAAAGGGCCCAAAACCTAATGCAATTACATATAACACTCTGCTCAATGGGTATGCTACCAAAGGAGCTCTTTCTGATATCCATGATCTCTTGGATTTGATGGCAGGAAATGGTATTTCACCTGATCATCACACCTTCAATTTAATTCTTTGTGTGTATGCTAAAGGTGGTATGATAAATGAGGCAATGCATATCTTTGACCGAATGAGGCAGCATGGGTTAAGTCCTGATGCAGTCAACTATGCAGCAATAATCGATGCACTTTGCAAGTTGGGAAGAGTGGATGAGGCTATGCTTAAATTCAGTCAGATGATCAATGAAAGGGTGACTCCTAATATCGTTGTTTTTAGCTCACTAGTTTATGGATTGTGCACTGTTGACAGATGGGAGAAGGTTGGGGAATTATTTTCTGAAATGCTGAATCAAGGGATCCATCCCAATGCCACTTTCTTCAACACTATAATGTGTAACCTTTGCAGAGAAGGACGGGTAAAGGAAGCCCAGAGTCTCCTTGACTTAATGGTACGTGTAGGTGTGAGGCCTAATGTTATCTCATATGCTGTTGACAAATGGGAGAAGGTCGGGGAATTATTTTCTGAAATGCTGAATCAAGGGATCCATCCCAATGCCACGTTCTTCAACACTATAATGTGTAACCTTTGCAGAGAAGGACGGGTAAAGGAAGCCCAGAGTCTCCTTGACTTAATGGTACGTGTAGGTGTGAGGCCTAATGTTATCTCATATACTGTATTAATGGATGGCCACTGCTTAGCTGGTAGAATGAAGGAAGCTATGAAGTTACTTGATGATATGGTTCGAGTTGGCTTGAAACCAAATGCCATTTCTTATAATACTTTGCTTCATGGCTACTGTAGAGCTGGCATGATAGATGATGCAATTAGACTATTCAGAGAAATGTTAAGCAATGAAGTTAGGCCTGGAATTGTCACTTATAACACGATACTTCAGGGTTTATTTCGGTCTGGGAAGTTTTCTGAAGCAAAAGAACACTATCTCAATATGATCAAAAGTGGAATGCAGCTGGACATTTACACGTACAACATAATTCTGAATGGTTTTTTGCAAAAATAATTGTGTTGATGAGGCATTTAAATTATTTCAGAGTCTATGTTCTAAGGATTTTCAACTTAACATCATTACCTTCACCATTATGATTGATGCTTTGCTTAAAAGTGGCAGAAAGGAAGATGCTATGGATATGTTTGCTGCTATCTCTGCCCATGGTTTAGTCCCAAATGTTGTGACCTATCGCTTAATGATACAAAATCTCATTAAAGAAGGGTTACTAGAAGAGTCTGACAATCTATTTTTAGCAATGAAAAAGAGTGGATGCACTCCAGACTCATGTATGATAAATTATTTTGTTAGGAGGCTGATGCGTATAGGTGAGATAGAGAGGGCTGGGGCTTACCTCTCCAAAATTGATGAGATGAACTTCTCACTTGAGGCATCCACTACTTCCTTGCTAATATCAGTTTTCTCGAGGGAGGAATATCGGCACCATGCAAAATCCCTACCTGAAAAGTATCATTTTCATGTGGATGTCAATAAATGAGTGTTGTGTTCAATGAATCAAATTCTCAACAGTGCTGATACATCTAAATGGTACATCTTAATTTGTTGAACTGATTATTCATGTCCCGTACTCTAATTTACTTATGATGTTCTGTTGTCCCATTTGTTTTTCTCTAGAGAAATGCTGCTGTGTTGGTGCAGTTAAGTGTTTATCTCTAGGTAAAATTATCTTTAAGCATTACAGCAGAATCAATTTACAAATTAACTGGCAGCAGTTAAGTCTCTACATTTTGTTGCTTGTTTGTGAAGATACCCTGCACTCACGGTGATAAAATATATGATCTGGACCTCTTGATCCTTGAGGCGATTAGATAGCAGTAGAGTGCGCTCCCAGCGCGGCTGTAGGAAGGTAGGATGCGTATAATGCGGTCGATCGTATTGCAATGAGCCCCTTGGACGGTATATATAGGAGTACAAGGCTTGGAGGGCAAGGCACCTCACCTAGAAATAAGGAAGGCTATCACGGGATTACATCAATTCTAAACTACCATATCTGGAGTTGCCTAATATACTCTAACATCCCCCCGCAGTTGTAGCGGTAGCGACACGAACGGTCAGACTGGAGAACAATGGAGACGTATCCCCCCTGCAGTCGGAATGCCGGTGCAAAAGCTTTGACTGGAGACTCATGCAGATGATAGCCCTTTAGTGCCGTAGTAGCCGAAGTCGAGGTGGATGTGGTCGAAGCCGTGGAGGGGGCGTGGGTCGAAGCGTCGTCGAGGTGCTCGAGTACACAAACTCAGCAGCTTCTTGCCGAAGATAGTAGCAGGACGGTGCGGCAGATGACGATGGTAGACAGCGCGGTTTGCAACTTAGGTCACGCTCAGGACAGGGGTGGCGACGGCGCAGGTTGCAGCAAGTGTCGCGCTCAGATCAGGGGTGGCGACGACATCTTCCTTCAGGAACATCGGCGGCGATGTCCGCGTGAGAAAGGCTGGAGGCACGGAGGCGGATCGAGCGCCTGCTTGACAAAGACCGGCGGCGAGTGGCGCCACCGCCTGAAAAGGCGAAGACACCGGTAGGGTGGTTTGATCACGAACGTCGTTGCTGCAGCCTGGAGGGCGCAACAATAACCTCGTCCTTCGGGAGTGTCGACGATGAACGGCGACGAACGGCAGGGCGACGCAAACCCGATAACGAATCGGGAAAAAACCTAAGAAAAACACACAGCAGCAACAGGGTGACCTCCGGGTACAATCTCGGGTGCCGTAGCGAATTCCTCTCTCCTCCTTGTCTCTTCCCCGCGTGGTCAACACGGGACAGAGAAAACAGAGGAGATTGGAAAACCCGAGCGGCTCTCCTCCGATCGTCAGGCCAAGATCCGCCCCCGCAGCCACGTCTTCTCGAGAAGCAGAGGCGGCGCTGGGGGAGGAAGGGCGGCGGCCGATGGCGCAGGGGAGGTAGCCGGCGAGGAAAGGGCGGTGGGGCGGAGCCCACGACGCGGCGGCCCGACAGCGACGTCGACCGGCGATGCTGCGGCCCGTCCGCCCGACGGCGCGGTCTTGGCTCCTCCCCTCCAGCCGCGCACGCGTGCGGTGCGCAGGCCGTGCGGCGGCACTGGGAGGGGCTCCTCCCCCTCGGCAGCCGCGCACGCGCGCTGTCGTGCGGCGGCGGCGGCGCTGGGAGGGGGACTGGCCTGAGGCGCGGAAGGGGTGGGGAAGCCGTGAGCGGGGCCGGGGACGACAACACAGAGGCGGCGGCGGCCCAAGGCGGGGCCATGACGATGCCGACGAGCGACGCGGCCACGGCCACGGTAGAGGTCAACCCTCCTGCTGCTTGTGGACAACGACGGCGGCGCGGATCAGAGGGATCCGCGGCGCATCCTAGGAGGGCGCTGCCCCCGGCGGAGATCAATCTCGATCTCCCCGGGGGCGCGCGGGTGCAGCGGAAGCGGTAGCGCGGCTAGGGTTAGTATCTCGTAACCTAGGCGTCTGATGCCATGTAGGAGAATAGGATGCGTATAATGCGGTCGATCGTATTGCAATGAGCCTCTTGGGCGGTATATATAGGAGTACAAGGCTTGGAGGGCAAGGCACCTCACCTAGAGATAAGGAATGCTATCACGGGATTACATCAATCATAAACTACCATATCTGGAGTTGCCTAATGTACTCTAACAGCGGCCAACCAGGCATAGAAGACCATGCCTAAGGGAAATGATGTGGATTGTTTTTCTGTATGGCAAATTAATTGTGTCCAATATAGAATTCACAACATGCTAATAGTTTTTCTGTATAATCCTGATGAAATAGCTGCAGAAACAAAAGGACTTCAATTATTCAGCGAATGTTGTTTTTCTTTTGCCTTCTTCTATCTATGCTACTGTCTTGGAGTGCCAACTGATATGACACTGTTACTATTTCATTGACAGGATGTACGCCAACTGCCAATTCCCTTCATGCAATTGCTGTTTACGCTGATTACTCTGTTGTTAGAATGATTAGCGTCTTCACTCTTCAGCACATTTTAAATCTATTTAATTTGATCCAGTCCCTATATATCTGCATAGTCTCAAGATAAGTATGGATCACATTCATAGACTTGGAACAATGGATATAGACCTCTACTTTAAGTAACTCTTACGTTATTATTTGTTGATGCCATCATCCTTGAAGGCCTAAACATAAACATAAACCTTTTTATTAGTGTCTGTGTTCTTCCGGTTAGATATCAAAGAAGAGGATGTCATAGAAGAACAAGTAATTCAGAGGATGAAGATGTAAGATAGGAATGTCCTATGCTATGATAATGAGCACAATTCAGCCACTGAATTAATTCCAGAGATTTATTAGCATATTTTCAAACGTAAGATTTAAAGAATCAAGTTTGCTCAATTTGAATTACCGCGAGAGGATACTCCCCCCTGCGTCGTCTCCCAGGGGGGCGACTCGGGCGGTGCCCCACCGCCCACCGCCGCCAATCCCCCTCCCGGCCTCCTTCTCGCCTCGCCGCCGCCGGAGCAAGGCACCGGAAGTCCGTGTGCTTGCCGGGAAGGCGGCGGCGGGGCTTCTCCCATCGGCCCCGTGGGGCTCCCGCCCCTGGTTACCGCCGGCAGCGTTAGGATTGGTGCCGGCAGTCCGGGGCTGTTGTTCCGGCGACCTGGGGGCCGGATCCGGCGCCCTCGGGGCTGGTTCTAGGCCGCCGTCGGGGCGTGACGGCCCTGTGGCTGGCTGTGTTGGCTCCGGCGCCTTGGCTCTGGCGCCCAGATCCGCCCTCTTCGCGACTCCGTGAGCGGTGCGCCTTCCCCCGTGCTGTCCTCTTGGCCGGATCCGGCCTCCTGGGGACCTGCCTTGCCATCAACGGGGAGGCTCACAGTGGTCCCCGCCCTCCACACCACTGCCACTCCTCCACCTCCTTGCCGTGCTTGGCAGTGGCTATCCAGAGACCTTGGCCGAGTCCGGCTCTCCCTCTGGCTGGCCACATGGTGCTGCGGCGACAGGCGGTGGCGCAGGTGTCGGCGGCGCCTGGCGCGGTGACGGCGGCTGCTCCAGGCGTGACCCGGCTGGCATGCTCGTAGGGCCTCTCCTCGTCTCTACAGAGGACTGTGTCGCGCCATTTGTGCCGAACCTGGTTCGCTGGTGCCTTCATGTTGAGGTACACGACTGTCTTGGAGTTTCCTAGGTGAAAACCATGCTCAGCTCAATGCCGGTGCCGACAGCAATGGCGCCCTCATGCTTCATCTTCCTCCTTGGAGGTGTTGTTCAGGAACTCCTTGCGACCATGCTGTGTTCCGATCTCCGGGTGAAAACCCAACCTGTCTCTGGGTGGGCGATGGCGGCATCTATGATGTCGTTACCTTGTTGAAGGCGTCGCTTTTGGAGATCCTCTCACAGCTTGGAATTCATCTACCTCCAAATCAATGCTGACCAACTGTGTTCGACCTCTTTCCCATGATATTTGCACAAGCTGCTAGGTGATTTGTGGTTGCTGCCAAGATCTTTCCTTCGTCACCGTACAGGATCCTTGATTCCATCGTCTCCCCAAATGCCGGGTTGCGAGACCATGGTCCCCTCTCTTGGATCTCCTCGTGCTCCTATCGCCGGCCCTCCCTCCTTTGAGGATTCCTCCCCTTAAAGGGCATCGGAGGGCGTCGATTGGATCCTGGATGTGCTTCAACGACGACGCAATCACAACTGTCGTCTGTCAATTTTGACTCGGTGCTTTACAGTTGCTTGTCAAACAGGCATTGTCGAAGTGAAGTCTCCTGGGAGTATCATTGGTCGGCGAACAACAACATGCTTTGTCATAGGAGTTAGGAGCAATAATTTGTAGTTTTAAATGTGACTCTTGTAATCTCTTTCTCTTCTCTTTGTACTCTTTTGACCTTGCAAGGTCACGCATGTACTTGGTGCCATGCACCTTCCATCACCGGCTTGCCGGCATCAGTGGAAGTTTATTAAGGTGGGGACCTATCCCCCCCCCCCCCCCACACCCGTGTTTCCCTTGTTTCCCTCAAAAAAAATTTTGAATTACCAATTAAGATTTCAACAATTTCAGGAACCCTGCGTTTGCCATTTGAGTTTTAGCATGAAAAATGATTGTTTCTTCAATCCAAAGTGTATTCCGCAGATATTATGCAACGCGCCACTTTTAACAAACAATGGTTTGGCCTCATCAGAATTCATCTTAACATTTACCTGACCCTGTAACAGCACGCACTGCTAATAAAAACTTTTTTAACCAATATTTTTCGTGGTCTACACAGATCAAATGTTAGTTCACTGCACCTCAATGCATGCCACCTTCAATGAGAATGTACATGTATATAGGTTTAGGTTAGTGATTATCATTTGCTTAAAGACATTTAAGTATGTTCTTCCTACTTTTCACAGGTTCTACAGAAGCACCTCATAAGGTAGTTGTACCCTCCTTTAGATGTTGCTCAGGACATTGGCAGGTACCAGGAGCTACATTTCTTCAGTCTTTACCACATAAATGGTAGTTAATAACCAGCCTTTTGCTGATACACTAGAAACTGTTTGCGGGTAGAGAATCAATTTATATCTAGGTTCAAACTGTGCTATGAAACTATTACTATTGAAACTTCCATTTGTTTAGTTAAATTCTGCAACAATTTGATTTGACAAATGAATATCCACAGCATGTCATGTTGGTGTTTACAAAATACTGTATTAAACATTAGTTTGTAAAATGTTATGTTATTACAAATTTCCTTCCCATTTAGAGAGCATGTATTTATCTATTGTATTTCAGATTTTGGTCTACATGCTAAAATTGAAAAGAATTTTCACGCTCTTCATAAAAATTAAAGTTCTTTTATGAGTTTCGTTATTTTTGCATGTTGCCTGGCCAAACGGTCCTGACACCCTCCTCGGCCCCTCACACCTATAACAAAGTAAAGCCTGGAGTTCCGAATGGCAAAACTCTTGATTCCTGCTTTTTATCTTCCCTCCTTTGTATATGTCTTGGGACCGTTACCCACCGGCCGAGCTCAGGCTGACTACACAGCCCAAGTCCTCAAAAGCAAAGTGAGAGGGTTTTTTTTTCCACAGGCGGGGAAAATCCGCCCCGGTGGGGGTTCGAACCCCCCACCTGCGGGTGCCGCTGGCTGCGCCCAGACCAACTGAGCTAACAACCTTTGGCCTATGCCTGCAACCTATTCCAGTTATTTTTGTAAGTTACTGCAAATAGTGTCATCCTGCTAGATCCTAGCACTGAAAGTTACTGCCTAAGTGTCTGCTTGTTGAATTTTGTCTGTCGATGCTTCTAGCGCTGGGGCATATAACTATATAAACCTCGATCTCCTATTTCCAATTGATTAATTCCCCTTCTATCCTGTCTCAGGTTGGTTTCCTTGTTACGTTAACAGAGATCGATGGCATGCCAGCAGCTCCGCCAGCAGCTCCAGTCGACTAGCTTGCCCATGAGGCCACACGCGTTGATCCCCCAAGCCAGCTGAATGCCCTTGGGCCTTGGGTGGTTGGCGTGGATGGCGAGTAGTTTTGTTTCCACCAAGTATGCTTCCGCAGCCTCATGTCGGGTAAGTACCGCATGGTTCTGAAAATGCTGATAGGTTCACTAATACAACATGAGGTTGAGAACAGAGAACAAAGCCAGTTAAAGAACTATTTTGCAGGTAAATAAACTTCCATTGTACAGCAGCTCCACATTGGTGTCTCCTAAAATCTCTCCAGTTTGTATGTATTGGAGCTTATTTGTATGTAAAATAAACCAATATTCTGTTTTTATGTCTACTTTGTAACACACACACACACACACACATATATATAGGGCACCACTATTTGGACCCCGGGTTCCAAATGGTTATTTGGTACCCAGACCTATCCGACAGCAGCCCAGCCCAGCCTACACGACGGAGCTAGGCACGCGCATGAGACGGTCTTCCCCGAGCAGGTTTTTTCTTTTTTTTTCTTTTTCCATTCCAATTCACGTGGTCAGTTCCTTTTTCTTGCCTTTTTTAGGTGTGTTTTTTGTCACGTTCTTTTAGTTTGTTTTAGCCTAGTGTTTTTTGACGAGACGACGTCCCAGGAATCATGGTTTGAACATGTAGTTTTTTTATGCTTCGAAACCCAAATTTTATATTGTGACTAGTGAGGGGAAAAATTCTCAGACTGAACCTTAAAGATGTGACTTGTATTTGTGACGGATTTTCATTTAAAATGAATCAGTCAAAGCACATATTTCTAATCATCAACCTTTTTTTCACCAAAGACATTTTTTTATGCTTCGAAACCCAGAATGCATCCATACACGTGAAACATGGACGCATGTATGAACACAGGAAAATAAGTTGGCAATAGGATATCAAGTTCCTTCTCGGTACACAATTCCAAATTAGTTCAAGGCATAGCCTCATAAAACTCAGCTTGAACTTCCTCAACCGTTTACAAGATGCTCCTTCTTTGCAACAGAAGTAAACAAATGATAAAAATAATATTACTGACTGAAGCCTCCTGGTATTCATAGATGGGTTCCGTCATCTTGAGCACAATGAAGTACAGCAGCGGGCACCTGCACGAGCACCCGCTTGTACATCGCTGATGTGGCACTGCTCTCATCCTGGTTTTCCTTAGCCTATGCAAGTGTCTCATGGAATCCAAGCCATCGGATTTGGCTCAAAGGAGAATACAAAAAACCATAAAAATCGATCTATTGCTTAACCAAACCAATGCAATATCAAAATATCAAACTAAATGTGAATCTGACATTTCTCAAATATCTAGTAAAATATATGGATCAAGGAGAAGTATCAAATAATCACTTGCTTGGATGAAAAACAATAAACACACGTAACAGATTGTATCAGGAATACTCAACCATAAGAACAAAACAAAGGAATGGCCCACCATTTCTTGGCCGTTTGATCAAAATTTTCTGGAATCACTTTAAACAGCTTATTCAGATTACACAAAGATAAAACAATAAATATAATGAAATGGGCACTTATCAATGTGCAAATAGTTCAATCGACCAGGAAAAATTATGAGTAATTACCTCACCACCAACAACAATAGTTAAGTTAGTGCCTGTTGGAAGAGTCCATTCGGATCTCCTCAGTCCAAGTATCTGCAGAAAAAATATCTTACAATTAATATCCTTCCTGCTAGCAGCATCACATACAGTTCAAGATTTGTTAGATAATCCTGATTGAGCATTCACATCCACATGGTCCAGGTTGCTTCTCAAAGTCCTCACTTGCTAGGCGTAAAATAGAGCCATCTGCATTACGAGCCCTGACAACCTCCAAACGCTGAGTACCATCATCCTAATAAAAGTAGGATGTCAAAGACCATTTAATCTAAAAGTTATAGCCAGTCATCAACACGCAGAAAAAAGATGTGGTGATGCTTAGATGCTCAAAAGGATATAGTAGGCATGTTTTTTTTTAAAAAAAAGGACACACATATGAATAGAATGGTCAAGAGAAATTCTATAGGATTTTGCAACGGTGAAAGCTATCATATCTGGACATCCATCGATGTAATAGGTTTTTCATCGAGTATGCACAGAGAATCTGAAGCGTGCTAAGGAGGCAATGCAATCTGTAGAGGCTGCTTCAGCAGCACCATCTTCCACATCTAAGAATTGTACGAAACATGATGGAATGCATCATGCATCTGATTCAGAAAAGCCTTGGAGTAAAGTCAGAATGTCAGATGCTAAAGCCTGGCAGTTTTCAAAAACCTGAATGCAATGGTATTGTCTGAAACCTACAGCTCTTTTTGTGCAAATGTTTGTTTTCAGTGATCTACAAAATCAGTACCTTATACCAAACAGATCTACAAAACAAACAATGGTATGTTAATTTGGCCAGGTTATAGAAAAAGGAAAAGATAGTATTGCCTCAGCCTCACTGTGATACTGAACCTTAATTTGGCCAGGTTAGAGAAAAAGGAAAAGATAGCATTGCCTCAGCCTCACTGTGATACTGATCATTTCAGTACCAAATTTGCTCCATCCAGTTACTATGGTTATGCAAATGGCAGGGAATCGACACTGACCTGTCCATCAAGGGCAGCAATAGCATCATCCAATTCATCCTGCGTTGCCATAGTTACAAAATCAAATCCCCGCTAACGCCCAGATTCTCGGTCATAGACAACTCTGGCATCAACCACTTTGCCATGCTCGCTGAACAACTGCACCAATCTAGAGTCATCCACTTGCCATGGCAGATTGCCCACATAAATCCTGAAAGGACCACCAAATTGTCTGGGAGGTCTTTCCACACGAGAGCCTCTAGGAGCTGTTTTATTTACAGTAAGGAGCCTTCCATTGATATCCTGTCCACATGAACAGGTAATCAGCTACACATGTACTGTAGGATAGAATCATGAAATTTCGATATATAGCTAGCTGTTCGTACTGACATAGAACTGGGTAATCAGCTACACATGTACTGTGGGGTGTATTACTGAACAAGCGTCGATAAAGTAGGTTGGAGAGGGGCGGGATTGTCGGTGGGGGGAGGTTGGCAAGTCCAGCAATGACGGCGGCTCGGCCATACATACCGCGAGAGAGGAGCGGAGCGAGGAAGAAGTAGCATTCGCGCGGTGGCTTGGCCTGCGCAGCTTGGTCGTACAGACCGGAGGAAGTGCGGGTTGGTCTGCGCGGCGGCCTGGTCACACGAAGGAAAAGGTGAGGACAAACTCACGTTTGAGAGTGGCCGACCGGAGGAGAAGGTGTCGGCGGGACAGGATTCCCCGGCGGGGAGGAGGGCGCCCAGCGGGAGGGGATCGTCCGCCGCACGCGGATGAGGATCAGGTGACGGCAGGACGGGATTCCCAGGCGAGGAGGAATCCAGTGGGGGAAGGACCCTTCCGGCGCCGAGGATATCCGCCAGTGAAGGTTAGCTCGGGATAACGGGCTTTCTCGGCAGTGAAGGAGAGCTCGGAGAGGAGGTCGCTAGGCGGGAGGGGAGCTTCCGCCGCAGAGGTGACGGCCACCGCGCCGACGGGTGAGAGCGCGGCCCGCTCACAGAGGTTGAAGAAACTGGGCGACGCCGGCGGTGAACTCGGGAGGGAGACGCCGGCGGTGAACTCGGGATGGCGACGCCGGCGTTGAACTCGGGATGGCAACGCGACGAAATGCTCCCGGCCTCGCGAAGCAATTGGAGCAGCGGGGTCGATGGAGGAGCTGCGGAGCGGCATGTCAGGAGGAGGAGCTGGTAACCGCCGGGAGGTGGGGGAGGTGGCGGTGGGATGGGTGGGGGGGGTGGCGGGCGGCGGTGTGGGGATTGGAGAACGGCGACCGCGAAACCGTCGGGCGGAGGTGGGAGGCTGGGTGCACGGACGAACCAAACGGGCTCCCGAGCCGGTGCTCCTGTACGCGGGCGGCCTCGAGCCGATGGGTCGGCTTCTCCTTTCCCCTGTCTGCGTTCGGCTCGTTGGGGACTGAATCGTATTTGAACCCCGGGGTCCATATATCAATACTATATATATATATATATATATATATGAACCTCATTTTTACTTTTCTATGATATAATGCCATCTTTACCTATGCTCGAGAAACTACCAAATGATTTAAAAAAACATTCTTCGCCGCAGGGGCATGCGCCAAGTACTAGTTCCTATAATTTGAACTGCGAACTGAACTTTTTCCTTGTGGTTACAATATGAGAGGAAGAATGCTGCTGGTGATCTGAGTACAATTGAGCACAAATGTTTATAGCTCTCTAATGCAAGTAATTTATGAATTGAGTGAAAAAACGTTTGCACATCTGATTGGCCAAAGAATGTTCGTAAAAAGGATGAGCACAGATCAATCAAGTTGCAAAAGGGGAAACGGAAATGCAAACTTCAGCAAAAATAGCACACTGCCAATATATTTTGAATTGGAAACCGTTTCTCCAGCACGAATTAAGATCTTTGCTTTGTGAATCCCTTGAAAATGCTTGCTGGATTATTCATATGCTATAAGACTATCAAGCAACTTTGCTTGTCCATACCGGTGTGGAACTAAATTTCTGAGCAGGAACTAGCATGACTTGACCAGTGAAAGAGATGGCATACTGATGGAATTACTTCATCAAATGCCAAAATTTAGCAATGTTTAAAGTGCCAATATATGCATGTTTGTTGAGAGGTAAACCAAACGCGAGCACATATAATTTCCACCTCAGTTATCTATATATGTCACCAACTACAACTGCTACAAACACAACTTTACATACTGCTACGCTACTACCAACATGCAGTTCGCTTGCCCATGCTGGTGTGGAGCTAAATTTCTGAGCAGGAACTCAAGATTACTTGACCAATGGCTTACTACAAGTTCTCATTTGACTTTGGATGTATGTACGCAGAAAGTGTTGTACTAACACTATGGTAAAGTTGGCAGCAATTTTTTTTTTTTCAGTTTCATGGGCTCATGGTTTGGGATGATGATGAGCCAGTAGCGGTGCTTGTACTGCTTCTTCATCAGAAACAAGTTTTCTGCATTTGTCGTCCTTGCTTTCAGGATCAAGTGTCCAAGCAAGGCAAAAGGAGATTGCCTGTTAAAATATTTAGCATTCGAGGACATCTCTCGGTATTAGTTTCTAGTCACAAAAGGTATCCATTATTAACATTTTCTATCACCCTCAGAGGAATAGAAGGACTGACCAAGAAAAACCCGGCCACAATAAAACTGAAACCTGGGCAATCGAAGGGAGCTTTCCTCTGAAATGAAGTAAGCTGGGAAAAAAAGGAGGTGGAGAAAATGATGAGAGAAAAATACAAATGAAATGTGCTTGTTGCAAAAAAGATATGTTTTTTAAACTAATACACGAAAAGCAAGTGCTTACAGGTTAGTAGAATCATGAATAGAGGTGTCAACAGTATAGCTACAGATTGCACGGTTGCAATAAATGGGCGACAAATAAAGCAATAAATGGGCGACAAATAAAGCAGGGATGAAGCTTGATTACAAATTTCAAATCTCCAGTACCACTCAACCAGAAATTTGAAGCTGTTCTGCTTCCAATCCAAGACAGATCTCACAAAACGCAAGATTCTACAAATAAGTAAGCAAACTTTCATTCATAGCAATGTCATGTCGCAGCAGTGGTGTTCGTCCTCAACCTGTTCCGGCTTGAGCTTACAGCTTGAAGCGGCAGAGCGGGCAGAGACGGCTGATCCCGAGCCACTTGATGATGCAGCCCTCGTGGAAGCCGTGCGCGCAGGGCATCGTCCTGAGCGTGTCGCCGGCCTCGTAAGCTTCCAGGCACACCGCGCAGCACTCTTCCCCCTCGCCTCGCCCTCGCCATGGCCCGCCGCCGTCTCCGCCGGCAGAGCGGCGATGGCCTCGTCCGAGGCGGGGACGCCGCCGAACCCGCCGTTCCTGTAGCCACCGCCGCCCGCCACGGGCTCGCCGTCGACGTACCACTTCGCGACACCGTCCCGCACGATCCTCTCCATCACGTGGGCGTACGGGGAGGCGGCGGTGTCCCGGCGCAGACGGCGCACCAGGAACGCCGGGAAGCGAAGCGAGTGCGTCAGGACGTGGTAGAAGTCCGGCACGCCGCCGCCGTGCGGGGACGGCTCGGCCCACGATGGTTCTGCCTCGGCCAGCACGAGCTCCGGCTGCGGCTGCTCGTCGGCCATCAGAGAAACAAGCTAGTGCGCGGAGGCGGTGAACGGGGCTGGAGCACATTAGATGAGGAGGCGTGCGAGCTTTCAAGTCGACGAACCCAGTTCAGAGTCCGACTCGGCCAGAGGAATCGTTTCTGACAATCGGAGCAGCCAAACAGAGGATTCACAGTCCGAATCCAATTCGTCGTGCATACCGTGCACTGCCACTACGCTTTTGGTTCGGGAAACCCAGAAGGCAGCATGCAACCGACGCCGTTGAAAAAGACAGATTCAGCACGCAGCTTAATTTAAACTGAACAACGGCATCTTATTCACACATACTTATTAGCATTCAGTAAAGCCCAGATCATGATGACCAACCATTTTATGATCGTAACCAATACGGTAGATCCAATAATTAAGTGACTTGTTGTTATTGCCTTAATTGATACAAGGGTTTGTGAAAAAAAAGTTATGCATGTGCCCAAAATTCCTGTCTGTTCTAGACTAAATCCAAAGGAAAAAGTTACTACTCGCCTATGTGGACAGCTCGAGCTGCCAAGTTCGCGATCCAGATCCGCTGATCATACCTTCAGAATTCAGAAGACTGCCCTGCAAAGGAATTAGCTTTGGGAAACGAAAAATGGTGCACAGATTCAAATCTCCGACGAACTATTAGGAGGAACCTGATCCATTCGTATTAGCTCATCAAGGTGAAGACCGATTACAGGGTGCTGCAATAAGCAGCTGAATTACAAGGGGGAACATCCGAGAGAAGCTGCGATGCCATTGCCAATTTGCCATGGTGGTCAGATACACAGCAGGTCATGGTCATGGTGGGGCACCATTAAAATTAAAACTATCCATCAACACACAAAAAAATCGCTAGGTAGCGGCTCGAGCGTCGTCGTCCGCCTCCGGCTCCACCTCGGCCGGCATGGCGAAGCGGCAGAGCGGGCAGAGGCGGCTGGCGGCGAGCCAGCGGAGGATGCAGTGCCCGTGGAAGCCGTGCGAGCACGGCAGCGTCCTGACCGTGTCGCCCGCCGCGTAGCCCTCCAGGCACACCGCGCACTCCTCCGGCAGGGCAGCCATGGCGTCGCCCGACGCCGGGACGCCGACGAGCCCGCCTGCCCCCGGGAACACGTGCCCCGACCGCACGCTCAGCTCGAAGGCGTTTGGGCCTGCCGGCGTGAGATGCATGGACGGCGCCAGGAGAGCGAAACGTGCAAAGATGTTGGCGAACTCCTCCTCCGTGTTCCTGGCCTCCATCGGCAACGCCGGCTCAGGGTCCGCGTGAGGCTCTCCGGCGAGCGCAGGTATTAGTAGATGGGGCATGCACGCGGCAAGTCCGGATCCGAGTCCGGCTCGGCAGGGGGCGTCGCGGTTCTACTTCGGACGATCATCACAGTGCATTCCTAGAGACATGCATGGAAGATGAACAAAAACGGAAAAATGAAGGGGGGAAAAAAGGTAATCCGGTTCATTGTATTCCCAATCACCAGAAAAAACGACATATTTGAGGTTGTGAAATCATTCAATGGGTGGACACAGTAGACCCTACTATTATTTCCTTATTGAAAGTATGGTCTATAACATACAAATTGTACACCGCACAGGCCAAAAACTTCATCCATGTTCTAAGCGGACATCCTCTAGAAAGAACGCACAATCTTCACACTGACGAAGGGGAAACCCCAACATTAACCAGCCTATTACTGAAACGAAAAGTCGCTATGAACAGTATTACTGAAACGAAAAGTCGCTATGAACAGTTACTGTTCAAGAGCTCTTACATCGCTCAGCCCATATGAGAATCGGATGACGACGGTCTCACTCTTTGCTTTTAACACGTGTGTTCTCAGATACCTCGCTGCTGGCTTTTACAGCGCCAGCAAAACTGCACATCTTGTTCAGGGCACTCAGGTAAGCTCTGACGCTGGACACAACAACATCCATTGATGCGCCACTCCCACTGCAGTCAACAAGCAGAGAGATGAGGTAACGAATAGCAGAGGGTGTAAAACTAAGGATAACGGATATGAAAGGGCTGTAACCTGAAGGAGCGATTGAAAGAGTGACCAGTCAAGGCATGCTTGGAGTTGTTGGTCACGTCTCCAGTGACAACCACCCGAGTTGTAGCAATTGCGTCAATGCCTTCTGTGACTGAGGTCATACCATATTCTCGGAGAACTGTTGGAATCTGCAGATTGCAAGTCCTGTTAGATTTCTCTTCATCTTGATAAAACAATAGCCAGCGAGAAAATTATTGAGTCGATTCATTAGGTACAATCCTGGGGCACCAGTTAGTCCATTTGTGTTTCTCTAGTTCCAGACTAATAGGAGACAAAGGCAAGCAAGTTAAAAAATGTGGCAGTAACGAACCTGGATAATTTGGTCAACAGCCTTATAAGCTGCATCGACCGGACCTGTCCCAACAGAACATGCTATTTTCTCCTCGCCATCTGGTCCTATCAGTTTCACAGTTGCTGTAGACAAACCAAGTGTTCCACATGTTGCCTGCAAAGGGGTGTGAACAGCATTTCAAGCTTAGCATACCATGTTCCTATTAACCAAAGTTTAGCCAACTGCAGCTCAATTATACCTGTACATCAGCAAGGGACCAGATTACTTTAGGCTGGAATATCTCATCTGACAATAATGCTTCTATGTCCTCATCAGTTACACGCTGCAAAGGGTGAACTAACTGGTGAGTTCCCATGCATAGAGCATGTATGAAGTGAAAGCAACATATTATAGTAACAATTTGATAAACATAGAGCAGGCCCTCCATATAGAACTGTAACGATTCAATAATAAATGTAGGATAAAATGGTGAGATGGCAAAAACAGAAGGTGGAAGTTATTAATCAATGCATGCAGTGTTTAGAAAGATAATAAAAGGAAAAAGTCTAAATTACTCCCCTCAACTATAGCCAAAGTCTGGATAACCCCCTAAACTATCGTTTGGTTCATTTTACCCACCAAACTATGCCCTTTGGTTCAAATTAGCCCCTAATAAAATTTGTCTTCTTCATTTCGCCATGCATTGGTGGAGTTTTAAGTTGAAATTCTACAAGATAATAGTACACACCACACATGTTAGAAAAAATACATCATAATTTTTTATCATTATTTTAATAGGTTAGGATATTTAATAATAAATTAATTATTGCAGTTCAAAATTATATCAAAACTAATGGGGAAAAATTATAACATTTTTCTAAATATGCATTGTGATGTCCACTACTACCCTGCAAAATTTGAAATTAAAATTCAACTTGTTTATGGAGTAACAAAAAAGACAAATTGTATTATGGGGTGAAATGAACTAAATGGCATAGTTTAGGGGATAAATTGAACCAAGTTATAGTTTAGGGGGTTTTCCAGACTTTGGCTATAGTTGAGGGGAGTAAATTGAACTTAGATGGCAAGTACACATTAGCAATAGAGCAAGTACTTCAGAAAAGGCTCACCTTTTTCTTCTCTGCAACCTCTTTGTAGCGTTTAAAGAAGTCCTCGAATTCCTTGTCACTGATTTCATATCCAAGCTACAAGATGAACAACGATGATGTCATCGGTAATGATGATAACTGAAATAGAACTCTAGTTGTGACTAGAAAAAGAAAGAAAATATCTAAGCTTTACCTCCACTAGCTTAGATCTCACAGCATGCCTTCCACTGAAAAACAAGTAAATAAATATTACTATGGATGAGATTATCAACTTTTAAACTAATTTACCGATGTATGCCTGAGTAATTGCATTTGAGCACAAAATATCGAATTCAGCTAACCTAGAAGTCTATGAAAATATATAGACCCAACAATCCTAGAAGCACAAACATGATTAATAAAATAACGAAGACAAAATATCCGATTAAAAATTTCTTCCATGTCAAGCAATCAAGGTCCAGTTCAAGAATATAGCATGGCATATCATAATGATAAAATTACAGAATCTAGGTTGCGACCGTAGTGTACACATGCCACCAATAGGCTGTTAACACTTATTTAGCAATGTTTTCAAATCGGCTGGTCGGTCCTGGTCGCCTAGGGACCGACCAGGCGATTAGTCGACGACCAGGTCGACCTGGTCGAGCCTGGTCGTTCCCTAATCGTCCATATGTCTACATGTTCAGTATATACTATATAGTGTATATATAATTATATATATACAATATAGTATACAGCTGGTCCAAGCAAATGCAAGAAACAAACAAGTAGAGCTGCAGAGGAGCCGGAGCAGCAGCTATGCACACTGCAGAGCAACACCAAGCTACAAGCAGGAAGCGGGATTGCAGCCTTGCAGGAAGGGAGCAAAAGGGGAATAGGGAGCTTACCGTCAGATGAAGATGAGCTCATCTTCAACTTCAAAAGGGTGACGGCGCAAGGATGAAGGGGCTGCAGCAGCTGCCTGCTGCTTCCGCGGTTCCTTGCCAGGGTGCAGGTAGATGCCTCTGCAACTGGACAGCGCCGGGAGAGATGCACAGGAGCCTGGTGGAGTGAGGAACTGAGGACAGGAGAGGATCTAGAGGTGGTGGTGGCGCTGGGAGGGAAAGAGGACGCTGGCCGCCGTTGGAGAGGACGGAGCCCGGGAGCCGCGGTCGCAGTCGACGCGAGAATGGCGATACTCGTTTCTGGCGGCTGGAATTGGGGGTTCCTGGCTGGATTCGCCCGCCCCTTTCTCCCGCTCGCTATTTTAGCCTCAGGCGGGTGTCTCTTGCAACCCTAACGGGCCGAATTGGTAGCCCAATAAGTATCCTAAAGCCCAAGTCCTGCCCTGGTCGACCGACTAATCGCGATTAGTGGACGACTAATCGGAGGACCAGGTTTCTGGTCGCTCTGGTCGGGTCGGTGGTGCTGGTCGGACTTAGAGAACCGACCTGGGCGATTAATCGCAATTAATCGCGATTAATCGGACGACTTGAAAACATGGTTATTTAGTAGCCATAATATATAAGCATTCAAAATGTAATGTTAGCGTGCCCCACCTAGCCAACCCGACCATAAAACCCAGGTGTTATAGTGGGAGGGGTGGGGGCTTTTATCCATAGTACATCATTCCCCCTACGGCGTGCGAGCCCAGCGTAGCCCGCAGCAGGTTCTAGTGCCCGGCGTAGCCCGCAGCAGGTCTCAGCACACGAGAGGCGCAGGGGAAATCGCCCAGCGGAAATGCGTGGCCGGGTGGGTTCGAACCCGGGACCTCGGCTCTGATACCATGTTAGCGCGCCCCACCTAGCCAACCCGACCATAAAATCCAGGTGTTATAGTGGGAGGGGTGGGGGCTTTTATCCATAGTACATCATGTAAGCATTTGGGGCTCTTAGTAGGAGCATGACCACCAGATCAGTAAAAACTACAAGTTGATGAGAGAAATCTCCAGGACAAACATTACAACAGAATATTTCTAGAAGGTGAGCTAAAGAGGGGAAGGCATGTTGCATGATACCTGAGTTTCCCAAGAACAATACCAAATTCATTTGCACGTGTTAAACCAATGTCATCAGGCGATATTATTTCATAAGTTCCTTTATATTTAAGCATTCCATCCTACAAAAAACAAAGGAAACAGAAGAAAATTGACATTAAGAACCATTACAGTCTATAACCAACAGAATTTATGAAAATAGTTAAATCATACATCAATGAGATCATCAGTAATAAAAACCGTATATATCAGAGATTCAGAGTAATGACCACAAGGTTAAGCCAAGACTGATCCCTCACAATGGCCAAAACAATGATTTATTGTGAACAGCTACTGATGAAGTGTAACGGAGCAACCCTATGGATTCATAAACAATCAAGCCACCACTAATACAAATCCAATAAGTTGATGTAGTGAAGGAGACTGCAAATATGTTTACCTGATGAATTCCACTTTCATGAGCAAAGGCATTGGCACCAACAATAGCTTTGTGTGGTTGTACATGAAGTCCACTGTGCTCTTGTACCTAAAATAATTTGTCCATTTGTGCCAGAAATTTCAGCCATCTAAAAAATGTAAAAGAGACCAAAAGGAAAATAAACAAGACAAGAAACAATTTTTGTACCATTTTGCTCGTCAAAGTAATATGTTGGGAATTGATTCCAGTATATAAAGTTATAAACCATCTAAGAGTTCCCCACGACATTTAATTGCCATGACAACCTGAAAATGAGGCCAGAATATATTAAGCATGCACAAACACCCTATCAGACAAATTCATATTCCTTTTCAAAACCTATCAGACCATTTTGCAAGGTACACCAGCACATAATATGACTAGCACATGAGCTCACCTCCTCCAAAGAAGCATTTCCGGCTCTTTCACCAATACCATTAATAGTCACCTCTAACTGACGTGCTCCTGCACGAGCACCCTAAAGTTAAGTCAAATTAGTAACCTGGACTAAGATTTATGCCAATGATAATAAATCATATAAAACATAAATAAATAAGGAAAAGGTAGTACCGCTAATGTGTTGGCAGTTGCAAGACCAAGGTCATTCTGGCAATGGGTGGAAATGATAGCATTTTCAATTCCAGGAGTGTTTGCCTTTATGTCAGCAATTAAGTTCCCAAATTCATATGGAAGGGTGTATCCAACAGTGTCCGGGATATTCAGAGTTGTAGCTCCAGCTTTTATGACTTCCTCTAATATATGATACAGAAACTCTCTATTTGACCTGGATGGCAAAGCAAAATATATCATGCCATAGCCTTATGCACACCAGGGAAAGGTGTCCTTTGTTTGTAACTACTATAAATAAAAAAATATGTGGGTATCCCAGAATGAGCTTACTGTTGTGTTCCTTTTGCACCAGAAAATTGGTAGGCACCAAGTATTACCCTGTTTTGGTTTGCTATAAAGTTGCTTCCCAAATGTAGATAGCACCCACCATCATTTTTCCCACCAACTACTTTGCAAGCTAGAAGAAGCTCGGAATTTAAAAATTATCGATCATTTTGCCTCAAAATCAACTCTGTTCCATTAAATTTGGATTCCTTTGCTGTATAACTGCACACCAGACTACTGGTTGATTTGAGAACTTAAATCAGATTCAGTCCAGATTAAAGTTTCAGGTACCAAATATTTGGGCCTTATTTCTTAGAGCTACGACTCAAATAAATGAAATGAGGAAGATGATGAACAAAATTTACAAGCATTAGTGTTTTTCTAGTGTCAGTAGTGATACCTTCCAGCGTCCTCAGGGCTGAATTCGACATCAGGGCATCCCAGGCTGCGGGCGTAGGCCACCATCTCCCTGGCAATAGCCACTACCTGCTCGGGCGTCTTCCTGAGCTTGTGCTGCATGTGGATCTCGCTGGTGGCGATGAAGGTGTGAATCCTCGGGCGGCGCACGTGCCTGACGGCCTCCCACGCGGCGTCGATGTCCTTCCTGTTGCACCGCGAGAGGCCGCAGATGACGGGCACGTGGCCGTCCTCCCCGAGGGGCGCGTTCCCGACCTCGATGGCGAGCACGGCGTCGAGGTCGTCGGGGGAGGATGCCGCGAAGCCGGCCTCGATGATGTCGACGCCGAGGCGGGCGAGCTGGCGCGCCACGACGAGCTTCTCGGCGCTGGTCATGGTGGCGCCCGGGGACTGCTCCCCGTCGCGGAGCGTGGTGTCGAAGATGCGGACGTAGTTGGGGTCGTCGATGCGGTTGGGGACGTACTCGGGCCGCCGCCGCGGCGGCGGCGGCTGCTGCTGAGATGCCCGGACGGGGCGGGCCAGCGCGAGGAGGCGGCGGGCGCTGGGGCTCGCTCGGACGGCGGCGGCGGAGAGGCCATGGGCGAAGCGGGGGGCGGCGGCGCGGGAGGGGAGGGTTGTGGTTGCGGGATTTTGGGGTGGTAAGCGGTTGGCGATGGGGGCGGGGGTTTTGGTGGCGGAGTAGCTGGGTTTAGCGGAGGAGGAGAGGATGGAGGAGGCCATGGTGGTCGGAGTGAGCTCAGGGTGTCGCTCGTCGGCGGACTCGACACCGGGGGTTTAGGGGACGGTGGCGGCGGCGGCGACTTTGGCTTAATTAAGAGCATCTCCAATAGAGGGACATATCTGGTGCCAACCCTAATTTCGTGAAAACCTGTGCAAAATATGACAAAAAGATTATCTAAATTCATCAAAAAAAATCACACATGTAGATGATATGATGATATACAATCTTGTAAAATATCTTGTTCAAACTCGACTTCGTTTATGACATATAAAAATAACAAATTTCTATCAAATCATTTGGACAACTTTCTGGCTTGAAATTTGTTCTTTTTATATCTCACAGGCGAAGTCGAGTTTGGAAAAGATATTTTACAAAGTTGTGTATCATCATATCATCTAGATGTGTAATTTTTTTGATGAATTTAGATGACATTTTTGCCATGATTTGTATGGGTTTTCACGAAGTTATGGTTTGCACTAGATATGTTCCCCTCCAAAATAGGCCCAAACACATCCCTCGAGCTAAAATTTGGGAGTAAAAGAGAAAAAATTCCCTCCAACAAATGCCCAAAAAAGTTCCCAATTATTCGCACTTCCCTAAGCTGGAGGCAAATTGAGCCAGAAAAAGGGCGCTTCTCCGCGCTCCCAATCCGAGCTTCCCGCGTGCATTTCCCTAGTGGCGTCATTTTTCCCCCTGCACCCTGCACTGCGTTGAAATCGCCCCTGTTGTGGCTCCACAACAGTTAGTGCCTGTGTCGTCTTCAGTCGCCAGGGGTACCTTCCAGGCCATCCAATCACCTCCGGCGGCCGCTTTGGGCGGCCTCGTCATCAACTGTGCAGTCCAGCCCCATCTGCAAGCAGCACTGCCCAGTCGCCGTGGGCAATCTTTGTGGGCAAGCGTGCTGCCATCATTGACCCTGCAACCAAGCAATGAGATAGGTCACCTACGTCAGACATGGCCTTTTAATTTTCAGAGAAAAATTGTATCAGTATCCTGCTAATTGAGGGTGTACTTTAATCTGCAAATTGAGGTTGTACATTAATCTGATGAAGCAATCTCTGCTAGTTGTTTGACACAATCTATTGGTCAAGTAATAAAATATATTGCAAATTGTGTAGGATAGAGAGAGTTAGACTATCCAGTATCAAATTAGTTTGTCAGTGTTCAGGGACAGCAGTGGCTAGTAAACACCTACATGTGTACATGTTTTGTAACTTTCGACATTAGACTTCTTTTGACTCATGTGGCTCTTGTACACTAAGAATATTAAATGTTTGCTAGATTTATTTATAGGGAACGTATCTGGTGCAAACCAAGGATCTTGTGCAAACCCGTGCAAACCTACTAAAAAAATTTTCAAAAAATTCTGAAAAAAATCATGAATGTGCTTCTCAGCTTACCTCATCTATATACAAAATTTTATGGTCAAATTCATCTTACTCTAAAAGTTAAAAAAAAGACAAATTTTCTGACAACAATAATGGTTCAAATGCATCTCAAATTTGTCTTTTTTTAACTTCTAGAGTAAGACGAATTTGACCATGAAATTTTATATATAGATGATGTAATCTGAGAAGCACATTCATGATTTTTTTCAAAATTTTTTGAAACTTTGTTTAGTAGGTTTGCACAGGTTTGCACAAGTTCCTTGGTTTGCACTAGATACGTTGCCTTATTTATAATCTGTCATGATGTTATTCTCTCTCTTGTCATTTGAACAAAAATCATTAGTTGCAGTTCATACTAAGAATGGAAGGAGATGGGTATTACACAAACTTGATGAATGAAACTGAGGAGAACAATGCTGTGCCTTTCGCTTCTAGAAGCCCCCCTGCAGTGCAGCAAGCACCCTGTGTGGGCAATACTGGCAGCACGAGGCCAAACCAGAAGAGATCAAAAAACTTTAGTGAGGAAGAAGATAAACTACTAGTAGCAGCATGGTTAAATGTCAGTATTGATCTAGTGCGTGGTGTGAATCAAACTCGCGGCGCATTTTGGAAGAGAATTTATGATTTCTTTCATTCAAATAAGGAGTTTCCATCAGATCGTAGCCAAAGTTCACTTATCCACCGTTGGTCAACTATTCAAGAGTGTGTCAACAAGTTCTGTGCATCGCTTATCCAAATTGAGGGTAGAAGGCAAAGCGGTGTGACTGTATATGACAAGGTACTATGACATCATATGGCCTTCATTTGTATCTAACATATTATGTTCTTTCAATGTTGTAGCTAACCTCAAAATTTATTCTAGCTTACGGAGGCTTGTGCTTTCTACATGGCAGAAGATAAAGACAATAAGTCATTTCAGTTCATGCATTGCTGGAACCTGTTATGAACACAGCCAAAGTGGCATGACAGGATGAAGGAGTTGGCAACTCAGAAGAATTCACACAAAAAACAGAAGACTGCAGCAGATTCAGTTCTTGGGATGGATTCTGTGGAAAATGGAAATGATGTCAATCGTGATGCAGACCAGAATGAGATTCCTGAGAGTGATGTAGGCAAGAAAAGACCAATGGGCAACAAGAAGGCAAAAGTTCTTTGCGTCGAGGTGGAGGTGATGCATGCACAGAGGCTTTGGACCATTTGTGAGATTAAAGCTCTAGAGATTAAAGAAGCCGAAATGTATGACAAAAGAATGTTAGAAGAAGAACGAATTATGATGGTGAACACTAGTGGTATGCCTGGAGATCTATAGCAGTACTATAAGAGTCTTCGATCTGAGATAATGGCTCGCTGTGGGATCAGCAACTGAGCTTGACTTTGTTAAACATGCATCAACTCTTTTGTTGAAGTTATCATTCCTAGTTTGAACCTATGCACTCATGTTTCTTTATTGTATGAATCATTTTCTTTATGGACCTGTTGCAGTCCTAAATGTTTGAGAAAGAATCATATGCGATTACTGCTACATCAAAATAAGTGTTCTGTTGTCAAATAAATGCATGAGCAATGTAGCATATATAGATAAATAATAAATTGGAGATCTGGAACTTTAGGAAATCTGAAAATTATATTTGACCTCTTGGCACAGTAGCAAATAAAGAAATAAAGTAGTCATCTCAATAATGTAGAAAATCATAAACACAACTCTAACAACAACTTAATATTTATCTGGATGATGTATCCACAAGTGCTCCACAAGGTCTTCTTGCAGTTGATTGTGAGTTTCATTGTCCCTTATCTTTTTGTGCGCCTTAAAAAATTCCTCAAGATCAGGTGTAGGTTCATGGGAAGGTGTAACATTATCACCACCGGATTCAAAACGTTCTTCAGTATCCACTTCTCCCTCATCTTCAATAATCATGTTATGCATAATGACACATGCTTTCATAATGTATCATAGTGTAATATCATCCCAAAAATGAGCAGGACCTCTAACAATGGCAAAACGAGATTGTAGCACTCCGAAGGCCCGTTCCACATCCTTCCTTACTGCTTCTTGTGCTCTTGCAAAATATTTTCTCTTATTGCCTTGGGGGTGTGGTATGGTCTTGACAAATGTGGCCCAAGACGGGTATATGCCATCGGCAAGATAATATCCCTGCCATCGGCAAGATAATATCCCATTGTATAATCATGACCATTTATGATATAATCCACTTTAGGAGCTTGGCCCTCAGCTAGTTTGGCAAATAGTGGAGATCGATGAAGAACGTTGATATCATTGTGAGACCCAGGTAAACAAAAAAAAAGCATGCCAAATCCAGAGATTGTGGGAAGCAACAGCTTCTAAAATAATTGTAGGTTCATGCACATGCCCGCAATACATACCTTGTCAAGCTGAAGGGTAATTCTTTCACTTCCAATGCATACAATCTATGGAACCAAGCATACCGGGAAAACCTCTTTCTTCTCCAAGTGCAAGCAATCGAGTTGTATCGTTATCATTTGGTGATCTGAGGTACTCGTCTTCAAAACCTTCAACAACAGCTTCGACAAATCTGTTTAAACTCTCTATGATACTACTTTCCGCAATACGAATTTTTTCATCCATAGCATCTGTAGGTATTCCATAAGCAAGCATACGGAATGCTGCAGTAACCTTTTGCAAGCAGCTTAATCCTAATTTGGCAGCTGCATTTCTCTTCTGCACAAAGTAGTCATCATGAGCTTCTACAGCATGCATTATGCGTAAGTATAGTTGTCGATGCATTCTAAACCTTCATGTCAATAAAAATATGAAAGCTATATTAGGATTTACTAAAGACAAATATGTACAAATATGAAATTCATATGCATAAGTAAATGGATTTGACAAATATGAACCTCCTTCTGAAGAAAATCGGACTGTATGTAGGTTCTTCCCTGAAGTAATCCTGGTGCAATCTCCAGTGACCCTCTTCTCTCTCACGATCAATTGCTTGATGCCCGACCACAAAACCTCCATGTTTGGGTGCATTGGCACTTTGATAATGATTATGAACAACATGTGCAACATCACAAAAGAATTTGTCTTCCTCGTCCGAAGAAGAAGAGTTCAGAACCTGTTCCAACAGGGATTGATGATGATTCATCACTAATCACGTAACGATGCTGTGCCGGCTGCCGCGAGCTCTATCGATCCCCGATGATGGCCCTCCACTGGTACCTTGCCCGTGTCGTCGGCAGCTCGCTGGACTTGAACGTGCAGTGGCACTGGGCATGCACTCGCCGGCCTTGCCCTACTCCTTGAACGAGAAGCTGTGTACGGCGTGAAAATAGGATCGTATATGGACTAGGCAGGCAAAGCTCGTCAAAGCCCCTGACCCAAGCGGAAGTCAGTTCAACCAAAAGCCATTTGGATGACGTGGGTCAATTCAAATGTACTGGGAGCCAGCTTTTTAGGAAACTCTTGGAAAACGAGGTGAAAATTGGGTCCAATAGATTTGGAATGGCACCCAATATAGACATATTAGGACTTGCTTTTTGGGCCTCTCTTGGAGATGCTCTAAGGAAAGAGAACCGGCGAAACGTGAGCTGGAAAGGGAGATGAGTTAGGTATTCTCATCTGGACGGGTGACGTTTCGGACCTGGTGGTGACCGTGCCGTGGCATCGTGCGTCTTGCTAGTCTGGTGCAACAAAAACTTAGCGCAGTCAGCGTGGCCCGCAAAGATACGAGGCCAACTCATGTATTGCGTGGCGTCTGTGGCGCTCGGATATGCTCGTTTGTGACGTCACATCTACGCCAAGCCATTTTATTAAGTAAAGTTCAAAGGATAGCAGTAATTTTCAAGTAGTTTTAACTTTTCGCCGTATTGTGCCTGCTGGACATGGTTTTCACCGTGACAGTTTGGTTAAGTTTGTCAGAAAAGGAACACATTCAACTTATCCCAATAGATTGTTAACTCTCCCAGTGTTGTTTTACATGTTTGCCTTAATTTTCACCTCATCGAACTCTCAAATTCACTGGCTTCGATATATGGCTCGTTGTGGTCATTAGGCTGAACTTGAGCTTCGATATTTGACTCAAAACCTAGGAACACTGGGCAATAAACTCGGCACTTAACTATTGGCCCAACAACAATCATGAATTGGGCCCATTGCTTCAGAAGTTTGCTTTCAGTTTTTTCGAGCCCAAACCCGACAATTGACAAGTACTCCAGCCATAATCATATGATTATGGCTACTGGCATGAAAACCATCCATTGTGAATAATCTTCACTATATTGTAGGGCAAATGGTACCATATACACGCGTATAATATTATTTTCCTCTATTAAACAACTACCATATATATGCAAATGTATATTCAATCATACCATTTAAATACTTCTACAACCTGTAAACTCCAAGAAATGGCGCCATAACAGAGCCTATCCACAGGCTCCCACCCCTTTCTTCCACCTCGCTGACCGACTTGAAAACCTTTTGAATAGCACCGTGAACACTAATTGCCTCCATTGTTTTCCCATCCTCATTCAACCTCAACGCTATAACCTGACGGCCAAGCCGATTCAAGAGCCAGGAGGCACGTTGGACATGCCGCATCGGCAGCTTCAATATCAATCTCCTTAGCCAAGGGTACGAGATCGACCACTCGGCGATCTTCCCTCTCTTGGCATGGAGACCAACCCAGAACCCTCCTCTAGGGCTCATCTTGATGTTATCCGGAAACCAAGGCAGCCGGGCAACTTCTTCTAGGGTTGAAGCTTTTGGCGTCTTGATCCAGTACCTTAGAATTCTGCCGGTTGTGGTTTCTGCAAGGAGAAGGTAACTGCCATCCGTGCTCATAGCCAAGCCATTGGCGAAAGCTAGACCATCAACCAAGACTTCCACTTCATTGCTCTTGGGGTCATATTTCAACAACCTACCGGTGTTGTCACCGGATATAACAATGTTCAGAAACTCCCTGCAAATGAATTTTAAGTAACCATACAGCCAGCGGACATCTTAGTAATAAAATTTGACGCAAAATCATCAAAATTGATGAGAAAAGAAAACAGTGAACACATGAACTCAAGTTCGATGGTGATCATCTACTCATACCTTCTCCGAAACCTTGTGCTGGTCTCGGTGAAGTAGACGGCTCCGGTTTCGTAGTCGATCTCGATGCCGTTGGCGAAGCTGAAGGGGCGGCTGCCTTGCCACTCCGGCGGCAGCAGCGGCCTGGACACGTTCTCCTCCGGCCCAACCACTCTGAGCCCGTGGTAGGCGTCCGCGACGTAAAGCTCCCCCGTCTCGTCGTGGAACTTGAGGCCCAGTGGACGCCCGCACTCGTCCTCCCGGCCCGGGTCCTGCGAGCCTCTGCAGCCGTCCAACCTGCATTCGGACATCAATGAGCTGCAGTGCTTTGCCTGTTTGCCTTGAATGATCGAGTGGTGGGACCTGTAACTTAATTAATTAATTAGCTCTCTGTTTACATCATTGATATGCCCACAGTCTCACAGATGCTCATCATCACTTATCAGCGCTTCCCTTTCGGTTTTTTCTTTTTGGAATAGACCATTTTACTTGTTTGTAGGCTTTCAGCAAAAGAGTAATACTGAAAACAAATAGCATCAGTGGCTATATGGTTTCTCAGATTTGGTTGACAATTTTCGGCTTAGGATTCTCACCCTCCGAGTCTGCAAAACCCTGAACCTGGTCAACTGAATTGCAAGATTCCATCGCAGTGCCAGGGGCAAAAAGAAAAGAAAACGAGAAGCAAGGAGGTATGTTGTTAAGTCCCTGGAATGGTATCAAGTACCTTTCAATCGGTTTCCACGGAAGAGATGGCACGATCAATGTCAGTTTCACCACCCCAACCGTTAACTTTGAACCGCATCTACAGCGCAAAAGCTACTACACAGTACAATAAGTACCAGAATACCAAATGAACACACACACACACAGAGAGAGAGAGAGAGAGCAAGTTTGCATGATGTTTTCTGTCAAGGACATGGTGTCAATGGAGATTGTGGAGTTAAACTTACGGGAAAAGTCCAAGTTACACCATCGAATTATCGCAAAAGTCCGATTTTCAACTTTCAACTATCAAACCGAATTAGCTATTTGTTTACATCATTGATCTGTCAGTCACAGTCTCAAAGATGCTCATCATCAGCGCAGGGGCCTGAACCTTCCCAAGTGAATTGCAAGATTTTATCGCAGTGCCAGGGGCAAAAAGAAAAGAAAATAAAATAAAAAGAGAAGTAAGGAGGTATGGTATGTTGTTGTCATGCTCCCTGGAATGGTGTCAAGTCGAGTCATTTATACCCAGAACTTTATACCCAGAACCTTTCAATCGGTTTCCACGGAGGGGATGGCACGATCAATGTCAGTTTCAGCCCCCAACCGTTAACTTTGAACCGCACCTACAGCGCAGAAGCTACTACACAGTACAAACAAGTACCAGAATACCAGATGAACACACGCAGAGAGAGAGAGAGAGCAAGTTTGCATGATGTTTTCTGTCAAGGACATGGTGTCAACGGAGATTGGGGAGTTAAACTTAAGGAAAAAGTCCGAGTTACACCCTCGAACTATCGCAGAAGTCCGATTTTCAACCTTCAATTATCAAACCGGATAATATAGGCCATGCAACAGGCAAAACCGAGCAGATTTGGCCCTTGGGTTGTTTTCAAGGTGGGTTTGTACGTTTTAGAAAAATTAAAAAATTCTAATTAGATCTAAAAAAATCAAAACTAATTCATTTTAAATCAAAAAATATGAAGCTAGTATCAAATTTTTTCTAAAAATTGTAACCTATCTATTATTGCTTTATTTGAATCTTAGTTATTCAAAAATAATATACATAACTAAAAGTAACCAAATATTATGAAAATAAAAAATTTGGATCTGAATAACCGGAAAGTATCATGCCAATAGATATTTAAAAAACTTCTGATACCCACTTCATATTTTTTGATTTAAAATAAATAATTTATGAATTTTTGAGTTTAAATTTGAATACTTTTATTTTTCAAAAAAATGGAAAACCACTTTCGAAACCACTTAAGGGGCCAAATTTATCTAGTTTTTACAGTTAGATGACTTTTGTTATCCGGTTTTGTAGTTGAAGGTTGAAAATCGGATTTTTGGGATAGTTCGAGGATGTAAACCGAACTTTTATCTAAACTTAAACCGTGAGTTTTTCAGTCGTTTTCAGCGGGGAATATGGCACAATAGGTGTTATTATACGAAACCATGAATTTGATAGCCCAACCAAAACCGTAGGTTTGAACATTTAAAGGGCGGAGCGCAACGGAGAGCTACCATAATGGATGGAGATGGGCAAACTTACAGTTCCGGCGACTGGAGAGAGAGAGAGAGAGAGAGAGAGAGAGAGAGAGAGAGAGAGAGAGAGAGAGAGAGAGAGAGAGAGAGAGAGAGAGAGTTGGCACGGTGCGTTCTGTCCAAGACATGGTGAGATTATGGAGTTTCAGTCATTTTCAGCAGTGAAGATGGCACGATCAGTGCTATCAGCACCATTAATTTGACGGCCCAACCAAAACTTTGCATATTCGCATCATTGCAGGCAAGGTGCAACAGAGAGAGCTAGCATGATGGATTGATGGATGCAGACGGGCAAAGGAACTTACAGCTCCGGCGCCGAGCAGGAGTGCTCCTCCCACCGCCGCTCCTCCGGCCGCCACCTGAGGACCCTCCCGTCCGACACGCCCGCGTACGGCCCCTCGCCGCCCCTGTCGAAGACGACGCTCTCCGGCCCCGCGGCGCCGTCGAGCGGGACCAGCTCGAGGTCGCTGTCCCCTACCTCCAGCAGCCGCACGTCGCTGCGCGAGTCGAGCGACGACAGGAGGGCCGCGGCCGCCACGAGCACAGCCAGCAGCAGCACCTCCGCCCGCATCGCCATCGCCAGGGATCGGACGGAGAAGGAACGGAAGAAGATGAGGAGGAGGAAGGGGAGACTGCTGCACCGCTGCAGGCGGCAGAGTAAATTTTGCACAGCGCAACGGCGCCGGCTGCTGCAGCAGATTTGTTGTAGGTGAGCTACCGCCTACCGCTACCAGTGCGGCACTGCTTGGCCTGCGAGCATTCCGGCCTCGCTCGAAGGCCGCTATATAAATGAGCTGCAGATGGGGCATGGGGGCGTGGCTTGTGTGTTGTGGAGCAGCCACTGACACGATGCCGGGCGGGGCGTCAATGCGCTGGGGTCCCTGGCTGGCATCCTATCCACGATCACCGGAAGGGAGACAGCCGGCCGTCTGTGTGTCCCGGCCAATTACGGCGGTCGTACTGAGCTCGTACTCACTCATACATGCTCTGTTGCTGTCTCGCCGTTGCAACTGCATAATGCTACTCGTAACTTGAATGCTGCCTAGCTACCATCTGTGATGTTTGTCCCGGTTCACGAGCCTTCCACACGTTTTAGCTGCGGGCCGACGGCTGCATCGTCAGGGCGGCTGCCGGCACAGGCACAGGTTTCACGAGCAGAGCTTGCGTGGCCACCGTAGGGTGCGTAGAAACTTGGCGAATAGTACGTGCGCTGCGCATCTAGAACTCTGAATGTTCAGACAAGCATGCTGCTGCTGCTGATTGCAGAAGCAGGAGGATCACTGCCACTGGTTTGGATTGTGTGTGGTCTGTATTCTTCTTTTGCATAGGCGTACTGTGAGTCTGTGACCGTGCGTGGAGACAGAGAAGATAGGATTGCTGTGTTAGTTTGGTTGCATGCGAGTGGATCAGCCATCGATCGCAATACTGTGCCCAACCCTGATCGTTGCGACGACAGCCACCGCATATCTTTGCGAGGACCTTGGAGTACGAGTGCAACTGTGCAGTGCAAGGGCACGACATGTGAACCAGAACCGGAGCAAAAAACTTTTTACGGCAGCTTGACGATCTAAAGGCACGGCAGAGCACAACGGGTGCTGCACCAACCGTCCTGCCCTGACATTCCAATCAATTCAAAGGCGAACTAGAGCACTGTTGTTCTTGGATCTTCCTAGTCGCGTCACCAGAGTTTAAGGGCCTGTTTGCTTCGTGTCCTGCCAGGCAACACCGTCGCCAGGCATGCATCGCAGCCCCAGGCGTCTTTTCCAGGGCATGAAGCAAACACCCTAGCGCCGGACAGGGGAGAGCAGATTGCAAGAAAAAGGGTTCCCGGACACGACAAATTCAGGCAATGGAGAGAAAAAAATTGCACTTACAGCTCCGGCGCGCAGGAGGGACGAGCGCTGGACCCAGCGGCGCTCGGTGGCCAGCCACCGGAGGACCCGCCCGTCCGACACGCCCGCGTACGGGCCGGCGCCGGCGCCGTCGAACGCCACGCTCTCGGGCCCCGCGGCGCCGCCCTCCACGGGGATCAGCTGCAGCCTGCCGCCCTCGCCGCCGCCGCGTATCTCCAGCGCGGCCGCGTCGTCGTCGCCGCCGTCGCGCCCGCGGTGCGAGTCGACGGACAGGAACGCCGCCGCCGCCACCGCGACGGCGGCCGCGAGCACCGTGATCCCGATGATCTTCATGGGTCCGTCGACGATGCCGCGTGCTGCTATGTGTGGTATGGCGGCCTCCTGGCGTCCGCAGAAACTCGATCGAGGCCAAGGTTTTGGAGAGCAAAACAATGGCTTTTGGTAAGTTGGGCGAGCGACGACGACGTCGTGCTCGGCTCGGTGCTCCCTTTTTCTTTTCGTATGGATTTGGTAACGTTGGGCGAGCGGTGGCACCGAGCCCGCCCCGGACAATTGCTGCAGTTGGGTGGCGGCGCAGGTGGAAAGGGATCCGCTGCAGTTTGGCAGTCTGCAGTTGGGCCACTGACAGGTGGGCCTGCATGTGTGGGGCCCACATGTCAGGGACGCCACTGCACGGCACTCAACTGCAGCGGATCTCGTTCCGGCGCAGGTGATGCTTCTCCCGGAAATCGAGGGCACAAAGCACCAGGCTTGGTGCTATCTGTTTTTTCGTGCAAAAAAAATCTAGCAGAAAAAAATCCTGCTCCTCGCATCGGCGGCCCACCCGCGGCCATCACAAGCTGATATGGGCGGAAGGGCAGGTACGCGTCGTGGGCTCGTGGCCCAAGTTTTTTTTTAAAAAAAATCAATCGTTGCCCAAGTTCATTCAGTGCAAACTCCGACCACATTGTGAGTTGGGACAGCCCGCACGTGCATGAGCATGACTCGACTAGGTGGGCCGCCGGCCTGTTGGCGAGCGCTTCTTTTTCTCTTGGGCCCAAACGAAAGGCAGCACAAGCACAGCAGTAGTCCCAGCTCTATGCTTTGCTTAGGCCCCGTTTGGGAGGGCTTCACCGGCGGCTTCACGAGCGGCTTCAGGTGAAGCCCTCCCAAACGTTTGTTTCAGAACCGGCTTCACGTGTGAAGCCGGTTCTGAAGCCGTCGGCGGCTTACACAGGCAAGGTGAAGCCATGAAATCGTGGCTTCACGTGGCTTACACATCAATCTAACAAGTGAAGCTGTTTTATCAAATATTTTCTAAAACGGTTCCAACTCCACCAGAAAAGCCGCTCCATCTGAGGAGCCAGAGCCGGAGCTGTTTTTGAAAGAGCCGAAGCCCTGCCAAACGGGGCCTTAATTGCTTCCTCCCCCCACCAAAGGGTCCATCTATGCTGTAGGTTTTCCTCCCAAAAAAGACTACGCTGTATTGTATTTTCCCTTTCACAGGTTCATCGGAAAAATGCTTTTTTTTGTTTTCCTTGTTTCAAGTTAGCTAGATTATCCAAGCATGGAGCTTTACTGATCTGCAAGCAGCCTAAACATCAAAAGGGTTGCGTTGCGTAGCGTGTGTACTGTCCCCTCGTGCAGACGCTGCCGAGGTGAGGTGACTGAGCGGCGGCGCAGATGGAGCGGTGAGTGCTGACACACAAAGGAAGGAAAAGCCGTCATGGCTTGTCTTGATGTGACACCTCCTCGCCTGCTTACAGGTACCAGCAGCTACTGCATGCCTGCTGCCTGCCTACCTGCAGCTGCAACGTCTGCTCCGAATTATTGGTTCGTTAATCGGGCAGACGGCAGTGCTCCGAATTATTGGTTTTGTACTTCTTTGACTTGACATTTCTTTTCTTCAAAAAGCCATGGCGGACGTGCATGTATACCTGAGAACAGGATACTCCTGCCTGCTGCCAATGCAAATTGAAGTAGTAATATATTATCTCCATTGACGCTCCAAGTGAGAGTACTCGCAGTTGCAGCAGAAGCATGATGCATGTGTACACTCCCATGCCCATCAGCTTCGTTCGTTCATGGCCGGGTCATGTCCCATGCATGCATGGAATTGAAGATAGGTCAAAGCAGAATCAGCTAGCAGTAAGCTTCAAAATATATGCCAATCGAATCAAGACTCAAGAGAGCTGGGTGACTACTGTTCCAGCATGGAACACGCACGCAAGCGTACGTGCTACTTTTATTTACTCCCCTCTTCTTCCTTTGCCATGCTTGAACAAAAGAGGCATCCGTGCCATGCGCTCCTGTTTTCTAAAGTCCACACACACACGCATAGTAATAACTAGGTGATACCCCGCGCGTTGCTGCGGTATTTCTTAAATAAAATTTTAAGGTGAAATTTAAAATTAGAAGCACTAAGGTGATTGCCTGGCAACATTCACATAAAATCGGTGGAAGATATTGCCTTGGCCTTAGAGAGTGTTTTTAGAGTCCCCCGTGTGCAGCGAGCGCCTCCCTTTTATATCTAAAGGGAGGCGCGTACATGGCTGTTGAGTCCCCGACAAGTGGGTCCAACGATTTTGTATTTAATACAAATGGCCTGGCGCTATTATGGTGCTACGCCTGCGAAAGATCTTATTCCGGGATTTCCTTGCCTTGCCCGTGGGAATCTTCCGTCCGGCATAGACATGCCATGTTTTGTCGAAACGGCGCCAGGGCATAGCTTGCCGTAGCCTGCCGCGTAGCTGGACGGGCCGTGTAGCTTGCGGCGTAGTCGGTATGATGAAAGGGTGTCGTGCCGTCGTATCCATTTAATGCGGCAGACGGGCTCTGCGCGGATGCGGTGCATGCGGCTGCACTGTGTACCTCGGTAATATGCGGTCTACAGTGAGGCCTGACAAAAGCTGCCCCGCGTGCCGCGGCGGCAAAGCACGCCTCAACTACCCGCATTGAATGCGGTGGGTGGGCGAGTCTTCCAGCGGAAGACTCGCGCCTGCACCTGCGGGACACGTGGCGCCCCCGGACCCCCGCTAGGCAGTATATTGGTTCTACGCGCATGGGAGGTCCGGACGGACGCAGGGAGGTCCCGGACCCATATGGGGGGGTCCGAGCCCTCGGCTATTGGCGCGGAGCTTCCCTTCCTCAAGGACACGTGGCGGCACCAGACCCGTTTCTAGAGCGGGGAACGGGTCCGGGGCCGTTGGCCTGGTGAGGTAAGAGCCGTACCCCTGGGGCCCGACTGCTCCGCCCCTTAGGGCGTAGTTATGCATCACCTCGCTGCACGTGCTCGGGGACTTCCTGAAGCGCCGGTTCGCCCCTCTGAAGCAGCGGCCGCGTCCTGCCTGGAGCTTCACCGGACTCCAAGACTACAGCAGGACCCACCTTGGGGAGGGCAGCGATCTGACCCAGGAAGGCCTGGAGGTCGTGATGCGGGCAGTGACGGGGGAGATCTTCGTCCCAGAGCACCTGATCCTCCCTCAGGGCGTCGTTCCCCTCTGCGAGGACTCGAGCATGAGGGCTGCGGTGCTGGCCACTCTGCCGACCCTTGACGACGGTGGGCTAGCAGCGCGCCAAACTGGGGGCGACCCGGATAGTGGGATCCGGATCCCCTGTGCGTCCGAGGAACAGGCCGTGCTGAGCGCCGCAAGGTCTGGCCCTTCTACCGAGGGCAAGCAGACCATGGCTGGTAGCTCCGCCGCGAGCAGTCCCAGCCAGGCCCGAAGCAGCTCCGGCGCATCGCCGGAGGAGGCAAGCCGGCGCAGGTTGCACCGTAGCAACAGGGCCGCTGAGGAGCCCGCCGCAAAGCGTTAGAGGGCTGCTGAGGACGTGGGCCAGGGTAGCTCCCGGGCCCCCGGCTCACGCGGGACCCCTGGAGTAGCCGCGCCGCCACCACCACCGCCGGGAGGTGCCTCTCCCCGGCAACAGCAGCCACGAGGTGCGCCTCCGCCACCGCCACAGCAGCAGCGGTCGCCCAGCCTCTGTGGACGCTGGAGACCCGGCGCTTCGGGGTAAGTGTTCTTCGGTTCACTCCTCTTATTCTCGGTGCTTCGCTTTTTGCTGAAGGTCTTCTTCTCTTCATTTGCCAGGGCCTCTCGCCCAGGCAGCTCTTCCGCCGCCGCTGGTTCGTCAGCGGGGGTCCAGGCGACCGGTGCCACGTCGGCAACGGCGGAAGCGACGGCGGATGTGGGAACCTCGGGTGCGGCAACGTCCGCTAACCCGATGGCGCCCAACGTGGCGGCGGCAGATGCGCCAGTGCCAGGCGCAGCAACGCCCGACGCGGTGGCCCCCGAGCCCCCGGCTACGGCGGCAGATGCGCCGACACCGGGTTTGGCGACGGCGAGCACAGCGGCAGCGGACGCAGCAACGACGAGCACCTCAGTACCCGAGGGCCCGACGTCTGTGCCAGATGTCCCCACCACCAGCTCCCAACCTGCAATAGAGGAAGAGCTGGAGGTGGTGTCTGGTAGGCAGCTCTTGCAGGGCCCCCCAGAGGAGGATGCGGTTCCCCTCCCCCGGGTGCTGGTCCGGCTCCGGCGGACGATAGAAGAGGCGACTTCTACCGTCAAGGCAGCATTCCGGCGGGAGTGGGTAGCTCTAGAGAGCGAGCGTCAGTGCCATGGTGACTGGCACATCCGCCTGGAGGAGCGCATGAAGGCCGAGGCCTCCCGTGCCGCCGCCGCCCGGTCCGAGCTTGAGGCCGACCTTGAGTCCTACAGGAAAGGGTTCCGGAAGGTGTTCGACCGGGAGCTCGTGGCTGTGGGATGGGAGAAAGCCCTGGCGCTGCGGGAGGAGGCTATTGCCAAGGAGGAGGCCAGCCTTGTAGCCCAGCGATCCGAGCTCGAGTCTCACAGCCAGGGACTCGAGGTCCGCAAGCAGGAGCTTGACAAACTCTCCGAGTCCCTGCATCAATGGTGCCAGGAGCTGCAGGGGACCGCCAGCCAGCAGGCTGTTGCCGAGATGGAGCTCGAGGAGGAGAGGAAGTCCCTTGCACGGCGGGAATCCCTCACCACCAATATGGAGCTGGCCCTTGCGCGCCAGCGCGAGTGTCTTAAGACCCTGAAGGAGTCAGCGGCGTGGAAGGAGGCCTCGCTCCAGGAGAAGACCCGCCAGCTGGAGGCGGCTCAGGCGGCACTAGATGCCCAGGTGCAGGAGGCGGTCCAGGAGGCAGCTCGGAAGCTGCATGAGGACCAGCACATAGGGGCCCAGCGAATCATCGACTGGGCGAGCAAAGCAAGCTCAGCTCTGGTGCCACTTGGAATGAGTCCAATCCAAGTGGCAGAGCCACCAGCTTCAATTGCTGACGCCCTCCTAGTGCTGAACTTTGCTTCAGATAGACTCCGGTGCCTGGAGCCAATCCTCGCTGGCCACCTTGAAGCCGAGGGCCGTGAGCTGTGCCGGATGGTGGCGGAGTACATTTTGACTGCCTCCGGAGCCACGACCCTGCCATCTCGCTAGCCCCGTTGTCGATGGTCCAGTGGCGGAGACGGAGGCCTCCGCTCGGGAAAGCGTACGGGGGGTCGTCGACTTTGTAGCTGCTTATTTCAAGCGGGAGCCTGCAGATTCCTGAGCTGGACCATCACAGCAGTAGAACTTTTGTTTTTTGTGTTATGTAAAAACATTGTACTTGTTGAAATTTTAATAGAAGAAATTTCAACTTAGCTGTTTGTCAGTTGCTCTGGTTTGCGGTATGCAGCACCCCGGCGCCCTGGGCCCCTGGTAGATAGGTTCAGTTGTTAGAACCTATCTGCCATCCGAGCTGAGAAGACGCTCTGGACCCCCCTATGAAGTTGAACAAGTGTTCTTGGGCATAGGTGTAGCACAGATTGTAAGTCAAACGAGCGACTTATTCCCTGAATAGCAGAAAAAACTACAGAGAGGAAAATCAAACTCATTGGGATGGTAGTAATGATACTGCAACTTAGCTGTTTGACGCATGCAGAATCGATCCTTGGTATCTGGCTCAAAGAGAACGCTCCGGGCCCCCTGGGAGACAGGCTCAGTTGTTTGAGTCTGTCTACCACCGAGACTGGACCTCGATCTGCATGAAGCCTTAAAGCGGATGCCGGGGCCCCCTGGTAGGTAGGCTCAATGATTTGAGACTAGCTACCAACAGTCAAGGCTTAACCTGTATACCACTCAGAGTCAAAGCTTAGTAGCAGGCCCGCGAGACCTATTCTGAACCGGCCCCCAAGCTAGTATGAGGTCCGGATCTCCGGATGCACAGGTCCAGGCAGCACGATGCTTGTTACAGAGTGGTGGAGTGTGTAGGCTTAGGGTACAGAACCAGGCTAAGCCGCTACACAGGGCTCTGGACCACTCCATGAAACAAGCTCGACTTTACCGGACCTGGCCCCGACGTTCCGGACCCCTTCCTAGCAGTGGGTGAGGCCATTCTGTCGTACTCGATCCTTTGAGATTTGGAGCTGGACCTGCCGTGTAGGACTTAGGAAGCCAACCCTTGAGCTAGAACGAGGTCCGGGCCCCTAATTACCCAGCTCCGGGTACTAGAGCACTCGTTACAGGGTGGTGGAGTGTGTAGGCTTTGGGTACGGAACCGGCTAAGCGGCTACACGAGACTCCGGACCACCCCAGGAAACAAGCACCCCCTCTCCAGAGCAGGTCCCTAGGGGTCCAGACCCCTCTCCCAGCAACAAGGGGGTTCGTACCTGTACGGCAGTCTGGCAACTCAATATAGATCTTAGCTGTGGCGACTAGAGTGGAAGTCCGTGCGGGGGTTAGAAAGGTATAAGCTCGAGAATCGAAATGCGAAATAAAATTTCGACACAAAGACAGAACTGGGGGCAAATCTTTCCTTTGCAACTTGATATACATGGCTTGCGCGATAGATGCCAGAGGCCGGGTTTATGAGGGCGGACCTCTACCGCTCTGGGCCGCGCGTTAATGCTAGCCGATGGTGCGATGGATGCCAGAGGCCGGGTTTACGAGGACGGACCCCCACCGCTCTGGACCGCACGCTGATCCTATCTTATTACAAAGGAAAAATTCATTTCCTGTTCTGTCTAAGCGTAAAACTTACGCGGATGCTCTATGTTTCATGGGTTGGGTAGCGGCACCCCTTCTTCTGTGGCAAGGCGAACGCATCCGGGCCGGCATACTTCTGTAACCTTGAAGGGACACTCCCAGCTGGGGGAGAGTTTGTGGAGCCCTGCTCGGTTTAGGATCCGTCTTAGGACGAGGTCCCCAGCCCGGAGCTCCCTACTGTGCACGAACCGTTGATGATAACGCCTGAGCGCCTGGTTATAGCGTGCATTTCGGATTGCTGCTCGCCACCTTCGTTCGTCAATGAAGTCCTCATCTTAGCTGTTCGTCAATGAAGATCTTATTCCGGGATTTCCTTGTCTTGCTCGTGGGAATCTTCCGTCCGGCATAGCCATGCCCTGTTTTGTCGAAACGGCGCCAGGGCATAGCTTGCCGTAGCCTGCCGCATAGCTGGACGGGCCGTGTAGCTTGCGGCGTAGGCGGTATGATGAAAGGGTGCCGTGACGTCGTATCCATTTAATGCGGCAGACGGGCTCTGCGCGGATGCGGCGCATGCGGCTGCACTGTGTACCTCGGTAATATGCGGTCTACAGTGAGGCCTGACAAAAGCTGCCCCACGCGCCGCCGCGGCAGAGCACGCCTCAACTACCCGCATTGAATGCGGTGGGTGGGCGAGTCTTCCAGCGGAAGACTCGCGCCCGCACCTGCGCCTGCGGGACACATGGCGCCTCCGGACCCCCCCCGGCAGTATATTGGTTCTACGCGCGTGGGAGGTCCGGACGGACGCGGGGAGGTCCCGGACCCATATGGGGGGTCCAAGCCCTCGGCTGTTGGCACGGAGGTTCCCTTCCTCAGGGACATGTGGCGTCACCGGACCTGTTCCCAGAGCGGGGAACGGGTCCGGGGCCGTTGGCCTCTGGTGAGGTAAGAGCCGTACCTCTGGGGCCCGGCTGCTCCGCCCCTTAGGGTGTAGTTATGGATGACTACACGAGTCCTGCCTTACTGCAGTAGGAGTGCCTTGCTGCAGTAGGAGTGAGTATCGCTGCACAGGGTACCGACAGGTTCTCTCATCGGCAAGCATGGAGACAGCATGCGTGTGTACGTGCTGCATGCTATTGATCTGCCACAACCGGCAAATAAACGAATGGAACAAAAGGGGAAAAGATGCCCACGCTCGCTCGCAACTGAACACACACAGCAACCAGCAGCTATTATCACACTGCTTCTGAAAATTATCTTTCCATGCATGCATGCCATGCCAACTGATTGATAATCAGTTGATGAGCAGCACCTGGTCCTGGTCATGCATATATGGGGCGTCGATCTACTAGCAGCTAGTGGTACCTACTTTGGAAGGGCAGAGACAAAAGAAGAAGATGCCATCTATCACCTCACTGGATTTTGTTGCCCACACCGCCACCACACACATTACAAGATTTACTGATGATGCTACCTGGCCTCGTGCTGCTAATATAATATGATGACTCCAAAAAAGTGTAATGTACAAATTAACTGTACATGAAATAAAGAGGTTAGTTAGCTATTTGTCGGGTCACTGAATCGAGAGAGGACATGCATGACTCAGAGAGCAGAGAACACAGCATAACTCATGCAGCTTAGCCAATGATCGATACATCGATTGAGAGAGGGCGATGCTCAGATGCAGGCCAGCTATTGAGGAGAGGACGACAGCGCTGCTGGCCGTGGGCGAGCACAGTGGAATCCCCAAGCGCAGCAACAGTTGCCCTGCCGCCCGGACGACGAGACGACCGTGACTTCAATTATTATGGTGAGATGTTTTCAAAACAGTCTCGCCTATAGTACGACCGCGGGGCTCGCTCGTACAGGGACGACGCCTTCCCAGCCACAGTCCGTCGTAGCCCCGCTAATGGGTTGGTTTGAAATGCGTTTGTGGGTTTTAACGTGGGGTGCGTTTGGATGGGTTAAATTGGGTTGGTTAATGGGGCGGAGCGGGGTGACTGAAATTTGTGAGAGATGACTTAGTGTGATTGGCAACTACTTTGTGCAAAATTGGGTGGGTAGAACTGCATGCGAGCCTCATGTCAAGAGTCGGACCCTGGAAATAAAACATCGCGTTCACACTATAAAATTTTATCGAAAGTGACCGAAATTTGTTGGAGATGACTCAGTACAACTGACAGCTACTCTGTGCAAAGCTGGGTGGCTAGAACTACATGTGGGCCCCACGTCAAGAGCCGGACCCTGGAAATAAAACCCCGCGTTCACACTATAAAATTTTATGCAAATTGACTCAAATTTATTAGAAATGACTCAGTATGATTGGCAGCTACTCTATGCAAAGCAGTGCGGCTAGACGTACATGTGGGTCCCACATTAAGAGCAAAGCCATTAAATTTGTATATATAGTAGAACCCAAGGGTTTTTATGGGTTACTCGTTTATAATGGGGCGGGTTGGTTAGAGTTGAGAAATTAACATATTGAGTTGGGTTGAGTTAGATATATATATATCAATATATTACTTTTGGGTGGAGTTGGGTATGGTGCGGGTTTCAACGCATTAGCATTAGCAGGGCTAGTCCGTCGTCCGTGGCCGTGGCGCGCGCGCACACACACAGGGCTAACCATCGAGATCGATCAAGCTGCGTATGTGCTGCTGGTCATATGCAACCATGCATGGAGTCATCGGAATCTACTGCAGTAACAAACTGCAGATCAAGTCATCGAGATATGGAGCAAGGAGATTGGCGCCCACACCATCCATCATACTGGCATAAGAATGTAGAGAAAACTGTGGCTGTGTTGTGTACGCATCCATGATTAAGGGCATGGGGACGACACAGTGTACGCACACAGTCTTTCTAGCTAGCTGCTTGATGGAGTTTGGATCCCTACAGTGACAGTTTTTTCCACAACTTGCATGTGCCTCTAGCTACGTACCTTACATACACAGCTCTCGGTCCCTGTCGCGGTCAGCTATACTAGCATCTGAAAAATATATGTGCGTGAACTTTTTCTAGATCAATAGATGGAATTGCCAACATACATATATACCAGTTGAAATAAGGCAATAATATTATTAGTTAGTATATATATGGGACAAATGGCGCAGTATACATGTAAAAAGTTTCCATGTGCATGTCAATATACGGTACAGGTACTGAGTGGTGGCATAATTGTATGAGTGTGTACTCTTGTACACAGAATACTAGTCACCTACAGTTAACTATATGTGTGGCATTGACATCGTCTACAGTTAACTATACTCTTGTACGATTATTTTAGTTTTTAAGTACAACAATATTTTGACAAGTATAGGGTAGTAAGTGCTTTTGTAGTCTTATTAAACGGTATATGTATGCATTAGCTAGTAAAAGTCCTTTTCCGTTTTATTTCCATTCAAAGAGTTAATTAGTATGTGGAAGTATAAAAAACAATATCAATAAAATGAATATTCATGCCCTATGTCTACTAGATGCACTTACATTCGTAGACAGGGCACTCACATTTGTTATAGATAAATATGATTTCAGTCCCCTATATGCTACATTCTTTTGGTACATGTCGAATAGTAGAATGTTGAAATACCATGTGACATTACTTGTCTAATTAAGAAAAAAAAATGAAGTTATCATGATTTTAAGAATCATTTCATGAGTCACTTTTTTATCATCATGCTAAGAAGATTCGAGAGTCACCCTAAAAATCACCAATACCATTTTCTGATACACTGTCTTTACAATTTTTTTAAAAAACTCATGATCAAATTTCATAGGAGCTAATAAACAGCAACAACGATATCAAAACATTATATATTTGTGAGTGAAGAACAAGGGGGCATGCATTTTTTAGGAAGAAAAAGATAAGAAAAACCCGGACAACTCATCGATCACTTAATCTCTTTATAAACTTTAGCACCTGAATCTATCAGCAGACAGGTGTTGGTAGTGCAAAAAATCAAACTAAAACATAATACATAAGGTTTTTTTTCATACTTTTTCATGTGCGCATGATATCTTCAAAACCAAAAAAATACATATATATTCAAGCATTTCATTGCAATTTTGTAAAATGGAATTATGCAAAAATCAGTGGCATTCTAGCAATTGTCCATTAATATATATGGAGAGGTGATTGATAGTGTTGGCAACTTCAACAGTTATTATGGTGCAACTGTTATATTTATTACAAATTATGGATTTTTAGGGCATTAACAATTATGCATTGGGCAGTAGCAGTTTATTGCTAATAAACTAATAATAGCTCCGATCTAATTAAATTCGTGAGAGGGACTGTAAATAATTAACAGACTGCATTACTTTGATCATATGGGAACTTTAATTTTATTGTAAAACTGAGTAGCCTTGGCATAAGCAAGCAGCAAGAATGGTAAGTAACTAAATTAACCAGTGATAGAATTCATGAGAAGCAATCACGAAACAGTACCAGAAGTGCAAATTAAACCAATATATATAATTCTCATGTTTGACTATCCACATGCATGTAGACGTCCAGTTTGTGGCATTATTATATATATTCCAGTGACAAAGCTCATGTTTTAACTGTGTTGTCGCTGACCATGTTGGACATATATATTAATGCTGTACAGAACCATTCTAATTGAATTGTTATATATCCATCCGTTCCAAATTGTAGGTCGTTTTGGCAAATATAGATACATAAATTTTGCCATGCACCTAGATAAACACTATGTCTAGATGCATGCCAAAAATTATGCATCTAGATTTGCCAAAACGACCTACAATTTGGAACGGAGGGAATATATAAATGATGTGCAGAACCATGCTAATTGAATTGCAGTCTGAAACTTCAGTTAAAACTGAAAGAGAAATTTATGTCCAAATGGGGCACAGTTGATTTCAAAATATATAGTTGTATAGTAGCAATATAACAGGAGAAATGTATGCGCAATTCCTGTGCTATTCAAACCTACTCTTAGATTCGTCTTGTCGATGGAATGGCAAAAGAAAAAATGGCAGTCGCTCCCCAATATAATGGCTCACATGAGGGCCCCGTTTGGTAGGGTTTCGGCTCTTCCAAAAACAGCTCCGGCTCTGGCTCCTCAGATGGAGCGGCTTTTCTGGTGGAGTTGGAGCCGTTTTAGAAAATATTTGGCAAAACAGCTTCACTTGTTAGATTGATGTGTAAGCCGCGTGAAGCCACGATTTCATGGCTTCACCTTGCCTGTGTAAGCCGCCGACAGCTTCAGAACCGGCTTCACACGTGAAGCCGGTCCTGAAACAAATGTTTGGGAGGGCTTCACCTGAAGCCGCTCGTGAAGCCGCCGGTGAATCCCTCCCAAACGGGGCCGAGGTTGCACCCCGCTTTCCTACCGTCCAAAGCTTCTCTACAGTCTCCAAAAGCTGCACTGCATAAAGGCTTGTAAAAACACCAGCAGCTAAATCCTAGCTTGCTGCTGCACACTACTACTGGAGCTAACTAGCAAGCTCTGGACTGGATTGAATGAAGCCACATTACAAGATTATTCATCACAGTTGAAGAATGGAGAATTTGAACAAAGCAACAGTTGCTGCCCAATCGATCAGTCATTCAAGATCGAACAATCCACAGCAAATACCATGAAATTCTTGCTCACATCTCCTAGTCAAATAGTAGTTAAATAGCTACACCGTTTCGAATAAAAATGCGCACAAAAGATCGAACAGGGCTTGAGAAAGATCCATGGAGATATATAGAAAAGACAATGCTAGATAAGGATTAATTCTTATGGGAAGCCATTGGGGAAGTACATGTTGGACGGGCTCCCCCGGCCGCTGTTCCCTTTCCTCGCATCGCCGGCGACCGCCGCCGCCATCTCCTGGCCCTGGTACATGAGCGTGGAGTTCATCGTCAGGCTCACCAAGCTGTCGTCGGCGTCGCTCCTTGGAAAATTCCCGCCGTCGCTTCCCCCGGCCTCGCCGCCGGCGCCGGGCGCGCCCTCGTCGCGCGTGGTCACCATCACCGCGGACTGCACGAGCTCGAGGCACAGCCTGAGCTTGTTGGGCTCGATGTGCGTCAGCCCCGGCACGGCGCCCTTGAAGAGGAACTCGGAGGTGAGGCTGCGGAGCACGTCCAGCGGGGTGACGCCGTCGAGCGTCCTGGCGTTCGGGTCGGCGTGGTGGTCCAGGAGCACGGACACCATGTCGGGGGAGACCATCTCGGCCGCCAGGTGCAGGGCGGTCTTCCCCGTCGGCCCGGCGCTGGAGTTGACGTCGGCCGCGCCGAGCTCGAGCAGCGCCTTGACGACGTCGCGGTTGCAGTGCTGGACGGCGTAGTGGACGGCGAGGGCGTCGTCGAGGTCGAGGCCCTCGCCCATGACCATCAGCTTTACGAGCTCGATGTCGGCCGCGTCCAGGGCCCGCCGCATGCGCCGGATCTTGTGGTCGCGGTCCGCCGCCGAGGACGGCGCGTTGATGGGCAGGTAGTGATGGGTGAGGAACGGCGAGCGCGGAGTGTTGGCGGCGGCGACCGGGGACTTGGCGCGGATCTCCTCAATCTTGGCGACCACATCGATGGGGAGGTGCTTGGCGAGGAGATCGGCGGAGAGGCCGGAGCGCGCCACCAGGTGGGAGCAGGTGGCCCAGAGCTCCAGCATCTCGAACTTGCTCGACGCCATGAGCACCTTCATCACGTCGTCCACGGACGCCTCCTTCACCATGGTCTCCAGCTGCTTCTGCAATGCGCCAAAATTAAATTAATCACGGTTAGTACCAGCAGATTCGCCAATAATCAGACAGAAATTGCAGGAGATTAGCAGCATGAAATGAAGTGGTTAATCGATCAGAGTGTACTACTGCACATATAGTTCTCATTGCAGCAATATGTGCAACATGGAGCTTGACTGTACTTGCATCGGCATGGCAGTTGTACGGCAAGGTGTTTTGGAAATGATGCACGGCATTCTTGTTGGATTGGATCGATCTCCGAGAAACCCTAGCGATCGATGCAAATTGCAACGAATTGAAATGCCGCGCGTGCAATGGGATGTGATGCAAGGAAGGGACAGCAGACATAAACAAAGGGCGTGACAAGACCCTTCCTAGTAAAGATGAGTCAGAGGCTCGATCCATGACAAGTGATGACAGGTGCAGTGCAGACGCGAAGCGGCAGAAAAGCAAGCGAGACTGTGAGAGACTAGAGACGACTCAGTCCCCTGCACCTGCAGCCTGCCAGGACACTCCCCCATCTCAGATTCCACGCACGACGCCATGAAAAAAAAAATGGATAGAATAATGCGAGAAGAGAGAGCTCGAGGAGCACTAAGGTCTGAGGGATTCTGCCGATCGATGATACTGGCGCAGGCTCAGAGGGCACAGTACTAGGCCATGAATCGGAAAGGCAAAGTGGCAACCTAGGGATCTAGTCGAGCTCGAGCATGCATGCAGGAGCAGCAGCCGCAGCCGCTCAGCTCAGCATGAGCCCAGGCGATTCTCTGGCTCCATCTTGAATTGATGCTGCTGGAAAGATGCTCCAGCTTCAATCAATCATGCCAGGGCTAAGCTAGTGACCCTGCTGACGGATGCGCTTAATCGATGGAGGTGGGAGCTGCAGATCCCGAGACGGAAATCGAATCCCAATCCCCACCTGGACCAGCAGCGCGAGCTGCTCGACGCCGAAGGAGCGCGCGGCGGCGAGGGTGTCGAGGGCGAGGTCGACGGCGGCGCCGCAGCGGGTGTGCCAGCACCCCCTGGCGCCGCAGCCGGGGAGCGGCCCGCTCTTGGGCGCCGCCACCGACGCCTGGCCGCTGTAGAGGAACTGCAGCACGAGGACGAGCACCTCGTAGCGGATGGAGCTGACGGGGATGACCAGCTCCGGCGCGGCGCCCGCGGGCCGGGCGCCGGGGGACCCCAGCTGCGGCGGCGGCGGGGGCTGGTGGTTGGGGTCGAGGCCGCAGAAGAGCTTGCGGAAGAAGAGGCTGCGCGCGGCGAGGACGCAGCGGTGGGCGTGCACGAGGCGGCCCTCGACGCTGAAGGCGACGTCGCTGAAGGCCTGCCCGTTGATGAGCAGGTTGAGGTAGTCGAGCGAGAGGGACTTGAGCGAGTCCTCCGAGCTCATTGATCTCATGTGCAGCAGCTGCCCGGCCGCTGGCCGCTGGCTACTGCTGGCTGCCGGGAGGGAGGGAGGACGGAATCCGCCGGCCCGGCTTTCCGGAGAGATAAGGCGCGGCGCGGCTTTTGGAGGGGAAAGCAGGCAGCAGGAAAGGAAGGGAGCACAGCGCCCGGGCGACTGTGGAGGGAGGAAGACGATGGGAAAAGGCAGGCTGCTTGGGTGAAGGCACTGTGAAAGGGATCGAATCGGCCGGAGAGGAGAGCCAGCGATCGAGGAGGGAGAGGCGTGCGCTCTCGCAGCTCGCTCACTGGCGGCTAGCTTGGGTAGCTACAGGGAGAGTACTAGCTACCCTTGATCACGATGGTGGGTGGGGACGCGCCCTCTACAGTCTTTGTCTACAGTTCCATTGATGTGTGCTTTCTGCGCGAATTGAACGATGGTGGTGAGGGAGGGAGGCAACTAGGCAAGGCGGCAGCCATTGACCCAATGAGACAAGCTAGCGTGGTGGCGGTGCATGTACCCCTGCTGTGTGTTACTGCTGCTGGCGTTGGGTTATTAGTATCTTTTTTGTAAAGTCAGTTCGAAATAAAGTGGGGATTGTGATTGGTCGAGATCTTAGACGACAGGGCTGGACTGGACCAACTAACCACGCTCGGTCCAAATAAAAGGTTAGAGCTGGACGCAAGTAGAAACGTCTACTGTGCGTGATTATGGACAGTGAAAATCATATATGAACCATCGAAACAAGAATATTAATTAATTTTCAGTCTAGAACATATAGTACATTAATAACTAGTGAAAAATATTTTTATTATGTTTATATTTTTGTAGTAATTTTGGTTTTAATAATTTGGACGAATTTTAAGAGTAGCATGGTTCTGCGTCTCAATAGACCCATTCCCTTTTCTCTTCCTCTTTCCACAAAGAGATTGCATTTATATGTTTCTTTCTCTCTCAAGCTTCAAATTTCATGGTCAAATAAAGGTCATGCCTACTTGTATTCAAACTCCAATTTATCTGTTGAGACTCATACTTGGTAAGATTCATACATATATAGTTTAGTTAACAATTAATTGAATATTATAAAAACTATATACCTTATCCCATATATATAATTGGAGAGTGAGCAATTATCTCTCCGTGCCCCTATCTAGCTAGCTAGCTACAAGTAAGTACATTATGAACAAAACCACATACAACGCATATAATAATTCACCGGACAAATGTTTCGAGTATAATCATTGGAGTACAATTAAAGTACTACCATGCGCCTAAACATAACGCAAATAAATAAAAGAGTGTTTTTTTTTTCCTTCAACTGATTTAAAAACATCAGATCCTGAGTTGCACTCATCACATGTTATAGTACGTACGTGTTTATCATTTTTTTTTCAGGAGCATGGAACATTATTTTCCTACTTCATTCAGACGAATAACTACTCAAACATGCATGATTTTGGTCTTGCAAATAATAGGCCATATATATATGCATGCGCGATCAGCATCATGCAGGAACAGTAGTATCACATAGTAGCACAGAAGAAAGTAACTTTTGACTCCTTTTGCTTTTACCTCCAGCATCTCCCCGTGCATGATCCCATTGTCCTGTTGTTATTTTGACCTCCCCAATTATATATTCCAACCCCACACACACACATACTAGTCAGCACGGTCTTTTATTTACTGTTTGGTACTCCCTTATCACCGTCAGTACATACGCAGCAGAAGTATACTGGCCATGCCTAGATCTGACGCTGCTGATGCAGCTCTATTTTAAATTTTAATCATCTGAATATATGGTAAGATCATCAATGCAAGATGCAGAGATGCATGCACACACATCTTTCAGGAGCGTAAGATCCGGTATGCTTTGACCGCTGAACACACACAGAAGATAGCTATAGCTCGATCGATCGGTAGAGACCAACCAATGCAAAGCGTACATTATTATATTATTTGCTGGTTCAGAATTGATTGGTGAACATGGCTGCATTTGGTTTTTGGCAGGGGCCCATAACAGCGTTTGGTGTCAACTGTACAGTAGCCGAAGCACGAACAAGTGCCGGCGTCATTCCATCTGCTGCATCCTGGAAAGTAGAGCGATCAGCAACACGATCGAACAAGGCCTTGTCGCTTGGCCTGCCCATACCACTACTGCATTAATGATGGTAGTGTGTATAGTACTTCTACCACTGATGGTTTCTAATTGCTTTGATCTGTCAGGAACTTCAGCGTCAAGTTGATAGAGTACTTCTGTAGTTGTAGTGCTCCTAAATGTTATCACACACAGCTCTCTCTCTCTCTCTCCAACTGGGAAGACCACCCGCGCATTTGCGCGGCTAGATGTTACCATCTCTAATGTTATATTCTAAAGTATTTAATTATTTCTATTTTTACTTGTGCGGCTAGGCGTAAGTATATTTAAGGTTACACTTTTTTAATCGGCTTTCATAAAGCAATTTTTTTGTTGACGAAAATCAAGATCTATTAAAGCTATTTTGAGGATCAATAATTTGATTTTATTTTCATACTCCTAGGTTTGAACTGGATACCATTTTGAGATAGTTCTAAGTTTGTTGTTATATACGTTGATTAAAAATATTTAGTTTCACTAAAGTGTAAATTTTTTAATAGTACTCAATGTTGTGTTTTGAGCATCGCGTCAATGGCAAACAGATTATTATTCATTTGGAGGTAGTATTATTTTTTATATAAGAAAATTTTAAGCATTTTTTAGGTTTATGTGTTACAGTTAATGTTGTAGTGTAATGTTTTTATTAATTTGGATTCTAAGTCAATGATTTGTGGCAGTTTCTTGGCCTCTTGCTGGTACTCACCTGCTGGTACTACTACTTCTTGTTTGCTGTTATCTTGATGCTCAAGGGGAGAGACAAAAATGAGAGGTTTACTCTCTCATTCCCGGCTTAATTCGTAGAATCGATAGAGCGTGTGAATCCTATTCACCCCCAACCATTCATTTCTTCGTTGTTGCTCCTAATCCAATAATAGTTCCTCCACACTCCACTCCTCCGTGTCGTCCACTTCGTATTCGCGCTGGCTGATGGCCTTTCCTTTTTTTCATTTTTCTTTTCATTTTTTCTTATTTTTTCTCATCCCCCTTGTCGTTTCCAATGGAATATGGTTTTAGTGCACCTATTTTGTTCCTCTCTTAGCCTTGGGTACTCATTTAATCAATTCAAATATGCTGCAACTGATTTGACTAAAACAGTGAGATAAACAATGGTTGACATAAAGTTGTTTCTGGTTTTTTCAGCGCCATTTATTAGTTTCAACATGACTTTTAATTGAAATGTTAGTAAATAGAACACATATTAACTTTATCTGTACATGTTTTAATTGTATGCAAAAAATAATATTATAATTATTCAACTAAAATGATAGTATTTCTCAGTAAACTCTGAGGCTACAACTTTTATACTTTTTCCAGCGTGGTGCTGTGGCGTGCAAATATTTTTCTGAAGCTTGTTCGAATTTTTTTATCAATGTTTATGCTTGTAGAAAAAATAAATTAAAAATTATGATAGTAATTTTTAAGAATCTTCTAGCTTACCAACGCTAGTTGTTTGGAGTCTCATTACTATATTGGATTAGTTTCTTTATAATGGCATAGTGGGCTATATTTAGTCAATCACAGACTCTAGTTGTTTGGAGTCTCATTACTATATTGGATTAGTTTCTTTATAATGGCATGGTGGGCTATATTTAGTCAAACACAGTGGTATTTTGGGCAGATTTTTTTTGTAATGGCAGTAGTGGGTAATTTCAATTTTTCTTATTTTCTCCGATTAACGTGGAAATTTTTAGGCCTTGAGATCGAACGTGGAGCCTCCGTTTGTTGACCAAATAATAAGATATCTCAGTACACTATGAGGCTACAACTTTTCTACTTTTTCTAGCGTGGTGCTATGGTGTGCAAATATTTTTCTGAAGTTTGTCCGGAATTTTTTTATCAATGTTTATACCCGTAGAAAAAATAAATTAAAAATCATGATCGCAATTTTTAAGAATCTCCTAACTTACCCAACGCTAGTTGTTTGGAGTCTTATTACTATGTTAAATATGAGATTAATTTCTTTATAATGGCGTGGTGGGCTATATTTAGTTAGACATAGAGATATTTTGGGCCGATTTTTATCATAATGACAATGATTGGATTAATTTCTTTATAATGGCATGGTGGGCTATATTTAGTCAGACACAGGGGTATTTTGGGTCGATTTTTATCATAGTGGCAGTGGTGGGTAATTTTAATTTCTCTTATTTTCTCCAATTAACGTGAGAATTTCTAGGCCTTGAGAGTGAACGTGGAGGCTCCGTTTGTTGGCCCATCATCACCTCACAAAGTCCAAATGAAGGCAGAGTATAAAACAATATTTGAAAACAGAGTAAATATTTTCTTTCCCCAATTAAACTATGAACTTCAATTTTTGTGTAGCCACACTTATACTGCTACAGGCATTAGATCTTGAGCATCTGTGTAGTCCCAAAGTATGGACGCCAGTCAATAGTTTTTGCCACTCCTGAACTAAATTCATTTTCAGTTCAGTAAAGACACTTATCACGCACCTCCACCTCCAGTCTCCTTTTCGGTTCGCCTCTCTGCTCCTGTCCCCAATCAGACGTGAGCAGTTGGGATTTTTTTCTCTCTCTCGATGTCATCCCTGTCCAAAGCCAGCTTAAGCTCCAACCGCGGGGAGAACCACCTATTGAATTCCGTGTGCTGCGCATCAGCGCCGTAATTTCTTTACAGTAACGTGATGGGTTATATTTAGTCAGACACAGGGGTATTTTGGGTCGATTTTTATTATAATGGCAGTGGTGGGTAATTTTAATTTCTCTTATTTTTTCCGATTAACGTGAGAATTTCTAGATCTCGAGAGCGAACGTGGAGGCTCCGTTTGTTGGCTAAATAATAAGATAATAGATAGATGGACCAGTGTTGCAATGGTAATGGGCTGGATCACTAAGGCTTTGCATGTCCACTTTTTTGGGCTGGATCACTAGTCTTTTTCCTCGTGTACGTTGGCCCCCACACCCTGCATTTCGGGATCAGCAGCATCTCGTTGTTCAGTGTCCATGCACAGCAAGCTGAACTGCTGAAAATGCAGACAAGTGCATCTCCGCTATTATAGATGTCCAAACGTGCTATACGGCACGGCACGACACGAGCGGCAGTGCGCGCCGCTGCCGCGGCCCAGGCACGGCACGACGCGCGCGTGGTCGTGCCGGCGGGCACGGCGGTCCGGCGTGCTCATGCCGACTCGGACCCGAAGCTCGGCGGCGGCCAAGGCGAGAGGCACTGGGGGAGGACCGGAGGAGGTAGGCGAGGGACGGGTGACGGCGGCCACGGGACGGCGGCGACGATGAAGGCGAGGGGCGCAGAGAGATGGCATCCACGGGATGGCAACAGCGTGGGGAGTCACCCATGGCAGCGGGGACGGAGAGCGGCGCAGGGAGGCCGCGCCCATGGCGGCGGGGACGGCGAGAGGCGCCGGGAGGCCTCGCCCATGGCGGCGGGGACGGCGAGCGGCGCCGGGAGGCCGCGCCTGCGGCGGGGATGGTGAGCGGCGGGAGACCACGCCCGTGGTGGCGGCCGGGTGAGGCGAGTGGAGGGAGAGGGGAATGAGGATTAGGGTTTGGGAGGAGGGGAGAGACCCTTGTGCATGTCGGGCCGCCGCCGTGGTGGGCTGTTAGTGGGCCGCCAGGTGGAAAAGGGGCCTAATTGCTAGTAAGGCTAAGTAATGGCTAGTTAGGTACCGTGCCAGGCCCGTGTCAGCCCATTAGCCGTGTCGTGCCGTGTCGACACCGCGTGCTGGAGTTTCGACCCACACACTACACTACGTTCGTGCCGTGCTAGCATTGACACTAAACCTATCGTGTCGTGTCGTGTTTTTTAGTGCCGTTTTCCGTGCCGCCCATCTGACACGGCCCATTTGGCCATCTATAATCTCCGCACATTGCAGATTTCTCGTCCTCGTACAGTATAATCCAGGAAGTTCACCTAGCTATCATGCATGGCGGCTATCCAGAATATATATGTGAATTTTGTCCTCCATAGTCCTAGGAGGATGACCACAAAGTAAATTTGTCCCTTGCTTTCCTAGTTGATACGAAAACCCCAAGAGGGCCATTAGAGTGGATATTCCATTCCAAAGCATCATTGCTTCAACGAAGGTTATTTTTGTCAGCATCTGGATCCTAGTTCTCTCAGATGTCACTTGGTTTGTCACATCCAAATCCCTATCACTGGCCACAAAAAAAAACCCCTAAATTTTCTTGTTATCTTCATCAGAAGCAACCTTTGCTTTGCCTAGACGACAAACATGGCGAGGATAAATACGGCAAGGCCATGAACTTGTAAGACCTGCTCCTAGTCGGAACACTGGAACCGTAGTGAACCATGATGATGCATGGTCCTCCTACTGAGAGTGAGAACGGGCCGGCCTGGGGCCAGGCGCATCTGGGCCGGGCCCTGTGCGTGTGCGCGGCGGACGTGGAGGCTGGGTGCATGGAGAAGGCGGCCGCTGCCTGTCGGCCGTTTTTTCTTTTTTATATTTTAAAAAAAATTAAAATTTCAAAAATACATGTCCGTTTTGAAATATTTCAAAAATATACCCCGATCGCCCTCCCATAGGGCGACAGGCCAAAGTGTAATTTTTTTTCTTCAAATTTGCAACGAAGTCCCTGGAGAAATGTCGGATATCCACCCAGTATTCCATGTCTCGCAGTTGAGAAGGTGTTTAAGGATACCCGAAGTAGAGCATGTGCCGGTTGAAACGATAGATCTGCAGCCAGACCTGCGATATCAGGAAATACCGGTGAAGATCCTAGACACCGTCACCAGGAGGACCAGAAACTCCGAAGTACGAATTTGCAGAGTTCAGTGGAGCAGACACGGAGTAAAAGAAGCTACGTGGGAACGCGAAGATGCTCTGAAGAAGGAATTTCCCCACCTATTTAAGGATCAGTCGAATCTCGAGGACGAGATTCATTTTAAGTGGGGTAGGTTTGTAACATCCCAAAAATCTAACAAAAATAAATCACGCGCTAATCCTTGTTTTGTCGTTGAGCTCGACCCCTTCTTGTTTCTTCTTCCGCCTGACTTCCCGATATCCCGAGGAATCGAGCCGGCACCTAAATCTTCCGCTGTCCCATCCCTGTTTGGCCCTCGGCCTGCGCGTCGCACGCGGCCGACTCACGCGTGGCCGACCGCGGCCGCGATCAGCGCCGACGCGCTCGCCCCCCCTCTCTTTCCCTTCTCTTTCCCCTCCTTTTTCTTTTTCTTTTCCTTTTTCCCAATTTCTTTCTCTTTTCTTTTCTTTTCTCTCTCCTTCCCTCTCCTCTCTTCCTCCTCGCGTGCTCGGCTCCCTTTCCCTCTCTCCCCTTCCTTTCTTCTCTGCCGCGCACGCTTGGCCGCGCCCTCGCCCCCTGCTCGCCCGACCGTGCCCCAACGGAGCACGCCACCGGCCACGCCACCCCTGCCCCGCTCGGCCTGCCACCGGGCGCCCCGCGCGCGCGCCTTCCCCAAACCCCCAGCGCACGCGCCGCCCTGCAGCGGCTCGGCGCGCACCAGCCCGCGCCCCGGCCGTGCCCAGCCGCGCCCGCCGCGCCGCGCGCACCGCCGCCCGGACCCGCTCGTCCTGCGCCCATGCCCCGCCGCTCACGGCCCGCTCTGCTCCGCACGCTCGCCTGCCCCGCGAACGCGCACGAGCGCGCCCAGCCGGCCTGCCCTACCCCGCTCCCCCTCGTGCGCGCCCACGCTAGGCCCCAGCTCGCTTCGCGCGCACGCCACGGCCGTCTGGCCACACTCGCGCGCACCGGCCACGCCATGCCCTGCCCCCCCTGCGCGCGCACGCTGCTGCCCCGGCGCACAGCGCCGGCGACCCTAGTGCAGTGCCGCCTGCGGTGGTCGCCGCCTCTTGTCACCTCGCCCCCCCCACTGGCGCCATTGACGAAGCACAGCGCCGCTCGTCGAGCCGTCGCTTCACCAGCTAGCCGTGCGTTGACGCCCGCACAGAACCAAGTCAGTCCCACCGCCATTAACCCGGTCACCGGCCTCCGCAGCGTCCCGGCGAACCCCAACCGCCTTAGCTCGCCTATAAATGGGCGCCTAGCATCACCCCCTTCGCCTCCGAGCTCCGCACCCCGCCCCGACCTCACTGACCCCCTCACGGCCCCCCTCTCCCTTGCTGCAGCGTCGCCCCGCCGGACCCCGGTGGCCGCCGCCGCCCGCCCCCGAAGACCCGCCTCCTCGCTCCAACCCAAGGCGAGCCAGGTGGGGGAATCGAGCCGCCCCACCTCCCTGCTCCTTTTTCCCCTACCCCGGGCCGCCGCCGAGGCGCAGGGCGCCCGAATCGGCCGCCGCCGGCGCCGCTCGGCCCCTCCCCTGTTCTCCCGTGGAGAGGGGAGGAAGAAGGGGCACATTTGCCCCTAGGCCCTTCCCTTCCCTCCTAATTGTTTAAGAGCCCATCTACCTTTTGGCATTTTTTGCAAATAAACCCCTTTTTGTGTTATATTTCCAAAACAAACCCCCACCATATAAACTTAATTACAAATAACACCCTGACCCTTTTTAATTAACCCAAGAAACTTCTAAAATATAAACCAAGCCCCTGCCTACTTAATCTTAATTACAAATAGGTCCCTGGACCCCTGTTTAGGGCCTAAACGCTTCCCTGACCTATCATTTTATGCGCCTAATGACCTCGGCTTAACCTAAAATTTTACCCCGCCTCTCCTAACTCAGTTCTGGCCATACCATTCAGAAACCATTCAAAAATAATACTCTATGCTCTATATTTCATGTGTTCCCGTTTCGAGCTCGACGACAAATCCTTGTTCTGATTGTGTGTTTGTCTGTGTGCGCTGTAGACCACGGAGTGAACGAAGGAGAACCCGTTGACGAGCAGTACTGTGAGCAGGTGAACGAGGACCCGATCCGCGACCCCGAGCCCGAAGGACAGGACTTCCCCGAAGGCTTTGAAGACGGCAAGTTCAATCCCATCCCTTGATGCATGTTTCTGTCCTAGTTTTTATAAATACAACCCAATGGCCTATTTTATAAATTGCATATGTTTTGCTTGCATGAAAACACGGTTGGATAGCCACCCCTTGATTTGTGATGACCATTCCTTGACCACCTCGATTAATGTCTGATTTTGTTTGGACGTTAATCGATATTAGAACGCTCAGGACTTTACTCATAATATGCTTTGCTTTATAAAGAAAATGTGTGCGTATGGGAAGGGATAAAATGTGGATTTTCGAAAGATGAGTATGGGCGAGATGGACGGCATTTCCGTGTGGATTGCCGATTGGTGTGCTTATGCCTGTGTGGCAGGGCAATGAAAGGAGATATCCATCTTGTCGCATGTAAGGACCGAGTTGGTGTGTCATCTCACCTAACTCCACTATCGTGCAAACCACTCGACCGTTGTATGGGCAACGGCGTAGCATAAATCCCACTAGTTGGTGTGATAGCCATCAGGAGAGCTGAGAGCAACGGGTGACTAAGGATAAGGGATAAGCCCAGAGCGACTTATGCCCGGTTATACCTGAGTGAACGGTCAATGACCCCTTGGTACAACCCGTGATGGCTAGTCAGGCTTAGCTATGGTGGGTAATGGCTATGTTGGGATCTACACCGACACGACGGTGTTCGAGTTGTGGTATCCTGCTTGTGGGTAAAGTTGCACATCTCTGCAGAGTTAAGAATCTATTCGAATAGTCCGTGCCCACGGTATTGGGCGAGTTATGGTGTGGTCACATAACTAGTGTTTCTTTGGGATGGGCTGGTGTGAGTTGTTTTGGAATTGGTTCCGGCAGTTGTGCCGTGTGCTACGACGGACGGGGAGTCCGGTAGCAGTTTAAAACCTGAACTCTGTGTTACTGCAAAAACTGATTTCTAAAAGGTTTTTCGTAAAATAAACCCCTGCATAAAATGTCGTTTTTCTGCAAATTAAACCGTAACCTTATCCTTGATTTACCTATGCATATTATTCTGTTATAACCCCCTCCGTGGGTGTGGTTGGACTTGCTGAGTACGTTTGTACTCACCCCACTCTTACTTTTTACAGAAGAAGACCCAGACTTCGTGCCAGACGACGCCGAGTAGGGTTATCGTTCTACACCCAACCTTGCCTGTGGTACCGGCCCTGTCGAGATGCCTCCGCTGTCGCAGTACTCTGAGCCTGATTTAGATCCCGTATTAGTAGCACTCTGGTGTATTGTCGTAGCTTGGTTAATCCTTGTTATCATCTGTATCGAGTGTCCGCCAAGGTTTGTAAGGTTTTGAACCATCTGATGTAATAAATGTGGCATCAGCCTCCTGGGACTGATGTTTTGTATCACATTTAAGTCTTCTCTTATGAGGGGACGCTTCAATACCATACCGTATTCCGTTGGTATCATAAAGGAATGACCATTTCTCCTTAGATGCACCTCGAATCCAGTGTGAAAATGGCTTCTCAATTGAATCCCTAGCCTCTGCAGCCCGACTCGTGTCTGCTCCTGATGCTCTTACCTTCACTAGCTCTGCAGTCAACTGATTAAGCATCTGCCATAATGCATTGAATTTTCTCTGTTGATTTTGGGTGCACAACCTCTTAAACAGGTTCTTAAGATCCTTGTTCTTGAAGTGTTTATAGAAGTTTGCACCCATATGCCTAATGCACCACCTGTTTTGGACATCAGGCCATAATGGAGGCGTTGTCGCAGTTCCACGTTGCAATTTCAGTATTGATTGCAGGATACCTGCATGCCTATCACTAATAAGGCACACATCTGGACGTGCAGCAACAACATGAATCTTCACTCGTTCAAAGAACCAATACCAATTGTCTATGTTCTCATTCTCAACAAATGCAAATGCGAGCGGAACAATTTGGTTGTTGCAATCTACACCGATTGCGGTGAGTATCTGACCTTTATACCTTCCAGTCAAAAATATGCCATCAATGCAGATCACCGGAAGACAAAACTGAAATGCTCTAACACAAGCACCTATCCAAAAGAAGGCTCGTTGCATAATTCTTTGTCCCCTAGTCACGGCTGGTACAAGGTATGTGTCATAAAAGCTTCCAGGATTTCTAGCAGCAACCTGGGATAACATACGAGGTAGGTTATCATATGATGCCTCGTATGTGCCAAACCGCATCTCGAACACCCTTTGTTTAGCCCGCCATGCCTTCAAATAACTGATGGTGTACTGGTAACTCTGCTCAATGTGTCGAACAATCATTTTTGGCTCATAATTTAGGTTGTCCATAATAAACCCATACATTTGCTTTGCAACAAAGTCGCATGATATATTACGATGCGAGGGAAGAACTTCTGACAGCAAATAAGTGTGCTCTGTGACAATGAAACATTTCCAGTTTGATTTACATTTTCCCTTGAATGCATGTACTCGCCATGGACATCCAGCATTTACACACTTCACCTCATATTCTTTACTGCTAGACTTTACGACTCTGAATTCTCGTTTCAATGAGATTGCCCATAGTCTCACAGCATCTTTTACGGCTTCAATGTTTGGATATGTTGCACCTTGCACTACCTCATTTCCTCTGTACTCCCACTCCTGATTTCGTACATCTTCTGCGACATGACTGCCAAAACCATGCTCTTTCCACTCTTTTGGCAATGAGTACTGCTTGTCATCAGATGAGTCCTCATATTCTTCCATCTCTATTGCGGTTTGGTCTTCTGCCTCCATCTCGTCCACAATGCTGTGTATCCTTTCTCCCTCATCAGCAAGGCCCTTTGGTCCCATGTTTTGGTTCTCTGTCTCTTCTGACTCATCTTGATCAACATAATTGGTCTCTCTTCGAATACTCGGAGTTCCTTGATCTGCACAATGTTGGATTTCATTTTGTGTCTTCTCCTGAATTTGAACAAGAATGGCCAGAGGCCACCCACGCTCTAGAGCTGTTTGCATGTACTTCTGCCAGTCATCAGTGCTGTGTATTATCATTAATTCACATAATTCACTTTCTACCTCCCAATTAATAAGAGACTGGACAGTGATCACATGTGTCAACGGATCAACATGGAACCCACGCTGCAGCCACTTACATATGGAACCAAAACTCCTTTCCAGAGGTTTATCTATGCCGCTAGATGTGCGCTTAAAGGCAGAAAGATCTACTCCATTTGGCCCATACATAACATTGTATTCACTATAAAATACTTGAAACTGCATCTTGCTCGACATATCTGTATATCACAAAATACTTATCGAGTTATACTCTTTACTTCACTACCTTATTCAATAATCCGTAAAAACTAAGTATGAAATTCAACTACAACGTATAAGTATTCATAACTACGTGATGACACTTAAATTCTATACTGCATATGCCAAATTCTATTCTAAATCATAATTTATTTATAAACACGTCTCTAATAGTACTGCAATTGTAATAATAAATGCGTAGAACTAATTTTCTAAACTAATTTACTACTACGTAACTACAAACTAAAGTATCATTGAACTCCTACTTCAATGGTTCTACTATAGCACTAATTAAATTAAATTACTCACCTCTACTTAAATTACTCATATTTAAATACGTAGTACTTAAATCTAACAATATATAAACTAAATGTACTAACCTGCAGATCACAAGTGCTGAATCCGGCAGGGCTTCGCCGTTTTTCTTCTCCTCACTCCTCTCTTTTTTTCTGAATTTTTGGTGGAATTTTCGGGCTCATTTATTTCCTTCTCCTCACTCCTCTCTTTTTTTCTGGATTTTTGGTGGAATTTTCGGGCTCAAATGAGGAGGGAAGGGGATGGCTGGACCTTTTATAGGGGGACTACCTGGTCGCCCGCGCGGGGGGGGGGGGGGGGGGGGGGGGGGGGCGACAGGCCCCCCTGACGCGCTACCGCGCCCGTGGGCTGGGCCCAGCGGCGGTCGCCCGGCCCACGGGCGACAGGCCCTGTCGCCCGTTGGGGGGCGACGGGTTTTTTTTTTCCCAGAGACCTCATTGCGAATTTGAAAAAAAAATTACACTTAAAGCCTGTCGCCCTATGGGGGGCAACCGGGAGTATTTTTGAAATATTTCAAAACGGATATATATTTTTGAAATTTTATTTTTTTTAAATATTAAAAAAATCGCTGCCTGCCGCGGGCCACGGGCCTCGCCGCCGCCGCGCGCGACGGCTCGCTGCCGCGCCTGGCCGCGCCCCGTGGCCGACTGCCTGGCGCGCCGCCTCATCCGCCCCATGGTCCCCGTCGTCGCCGCCGCGCTCATCGACCCCTCCGACCACCTCGACCGCCGCTGCGTCAGGGCCGCACGCCGCAGCTTCTTCGAGCTCAGCCCCTTCCCCAAGGCCGCCGTCGCCGTCGCCAACCGATTCATCCTCGAGGCCATGGAGAACGAAAAGGTTCTGCTGCCTTGTGTGCTAGCTAGTAGCTCACTGAAACAGAGCTAAGAAAAAATAACTTTGTCCTAAATCCTAGAAAAATAGGAATTACTGGCAATTTGAAGCAGTGATGCCATCAGATTTGCAGTAAAAAAAGATTTACGGTAAAAAATTGTGCTACTTGTGTAACACTAACAAAAATGTTTAACCTTGACCATGAGCAGAACGTCCACGTCATCGACTTCGCCGGGCCCGCCGCGCAGCCATGCCAGTGGGTCCAACTCTTGCGCGACTTCCACAGCCAGCCGGAGGGCGCGCCGCACCTGCGCCTCACCATCGTCCACGACGACGGGGAGTTCCTCGCCAAGGTATCCGAGTCGCTGGCCGACGAAGCTGACGAACTCGACGTGCCGTTCCAGGTCCATTGCGTCGCCGGCCAGATCGAGACGCTGGATCTGAACGACCTGCACGGCGTCCTCGGCCTCAAGTCCGGCGAGGCGCGCGCGATCGTCTGCACGACGCGGCTGCACCGCCTCCTCGCCGCCGCCGATGACGCCGCGAGTAGTAGTAGCCTCAGCAGCGTCGGGCACCATTCGAACCAGATGGCGGCGAGCATCGCGCGGCTGCAGCAGATGGCGGCGTCCGGCTCGTGCCCGGCGACCATCTGCGGCGCCGCGTGCGAGGACGACGACGGCGACCCCTACCGCAGCCCCGCCACGCCGCTGGGCTTCGTGTCGCCGCCGCTAACCACCCCTCCGTTCCAGATGATGCCGGCGGCGCTGGCGGGGTTCCTGTCCGCGGCGCGCGGCGGCGCCCGAGATCGTGGCCCTCGCGGAGCAGGAGGCCGGCCACAACGGCGCCTCCTTCCGGAAGCGGTTCGCCGAGGCGCTGCGCTACTACGCGGCGGCCTACGACAGCCTGGACGCGGCGGCGGCGGCGCGCCGGCGGCCCGCCGCGGAGCGGGCGGAGGTGGAGCGCGCGGTGCTGGGCGAGGAGGTCCGGGACGTGCTCCTGCGGGAGGGCTCGACCGGCTGCAGCAGTGGGCTCGGCGCATGGAGGCCGCCGGGTTCCGCGGCGTGGCGCTGAGCGACGCCGCGCTGAGGCAGGGGGTGGACGCGCTGGGGAGGTGCGGCGTGGGGGGTGCGAGAGCAGAGAGCACGGGGGTGCCTGCTCCTGTGCTGGAGGTCGTGGCCTCTCTACTCGGTCTCGGCATGGCGCCCGGACACAGGCTCGGCTTATGGAGTCGGTAGCGGTTGTCATCTGTCACCGTCCGCTCCTCCTCGGCTGTGTTTATCCGCGAAAAGCTGGTAAAAAAAAATTACATCAGATACTGTAGTATACTATAGTATTTTTCGTTTGTTTGTGGTAAATATTGTCCTATTGTAGGCTAACTAGGCTCAAAATATTCGTCTCGCAACGTACATCAAAACTATGCAATTAGTTTTTTTATTTACCTATATTTAGTACTCCATGCATAGGTCATTTGCTATATTTAATATTTCGATGTGATTTTAATGTGATGAAAAATTTGGAGGAATTGGAGGGAAGTGAACACAGCCCTCCTGATCATTGCTTTGGCTGTGTTTAGTTCCAAAATTTCTATCTCCAAACTTCACTATTCACCTATCACATCAAATCTCTTACCTCATGTATGTAGCATTAAATGTAGGTAAATAAAAAACTAATTGTATAGTTTTGATGTACACGATGAGACGAATCTTTTTAGCCTAGTTAGGTCATGGTAGGACAACAATTACCACAAACAAACGAAAAGTACTACAGTGTGCTACAGTATCCGATGTAGCCGTTTTTACCACCATTTTACGGATTTAAACACACCCTCTGAGAAGTTGATGTGCTGATGATGGCGGTTCAGTCGAGGAAGACTGAGGGAGAGTTGACACCGTGTTACAGTTAACTGAATGAGCTAATATACTCGATGCAATTTGCAACATAGATCGAGTTAGCGAGTGAGTAATGGATTCACTGGTTGTAGCTTTGCAGGAGCATGATTTATGCTGGATGGCATTGGCATCTTGCACCGGACGAACCAATGTGATTTTTTTTTCTGCGCATCTGTCTTTGAGCTGATGATGAAGAACACTATGCTTGGGAGTTTGAATCTCACTCAGCCACTTGGACTGTTGATCCATCAATCACTTTATGGGCCACGGCCTGCTCGTCGTCTTCTAGCTCGTCATGGGCCGTGGCCCAAACACATCTTCGGTTCAGCCCACCAGAGCCTTTCGTCGTCTGAGTGCGGTCGCAGCTACGCGTCGCGGCGGGCGGCGGCGCGCCGGCGACCGAGGTAGTCTCCGCCGGGGAGCCAATGCTAATACAGACCGAGGGGCCAGGTGCCCGAGCCCTCAGCGGCCTCGATCCCCCTCGCGTGGCCGTCGCCCCGGCAGCAACTGCACCCCAGCGCATGCGCGGCCGCCTCCCGGCTCTCCTCGGACACAGGTCATGGTTGGTTGTGGTAAATAATCCTTTCCCCCCCTCATTGATGGCTTCGCTTAAGGTTGCTTGTAAGTTGAAACTTGAAATGATGCGAAGCTGCTGTGGATTACCACACTAGTTTCAGCTTCTTCACCCAGCTTCTGATCCAATGGTGTGCTCTATCATCTATCACATTCTCGGCAGTTCATGCCTCCATTTTGCTATTCATGAATCAGGACCGACGATCCTGTATCTAATTAGCCTCTGAAAATTTCCAAGCCCCACCATAGCAGTATGTTAACGGTTGCTTGTCTTAATTATGCTAGCCACTTGGCTAAATTCCAATGACTAGTGCATATATATTTTTTATCAAGAGAAAAGATACTGCATCCAGCCATGTTTGCCCATGTTTCAGATCAGTGTCTTCCTTGCCAATTTTCCTGGTCCTAACAACAGGATGTTTGGGTGGCCGGCCTGTCATACATGCCTCCAAGGACGATTAGTTGCTTTGCTGACTCAGATTGTTGGTGAGGGCATTTTTCAAAAGATGATGACAATCCGTGATGCAGGTGATTTCTGAACATCATGAATAAGGTATGTTTTGAGGAAGTTTCACAGCATGCTCTTCAAGAATAGAATAACTAGGTTGTATTCGTTCAAAAAAAAAAGAATGACTAGGTTGTGCGTAAAGTTTGTTGGTTGCTACCTGGTGCCTGGTGGATATGGAAAAACCAAGGGGGCAAATCCAAAGGGAACAAACTGAACATTCCCATAGTATTCGTTTTCAATGCGGACCACTCAACATGTCAAACTTTGTGTTTACCATGAATGCTTCCAAATGTCCTAGTGTTGTCCATATAGAACAAAATCCCCTTATCAGATAATTCATGCTATGGACACTATAAATCTGTCAGTAGCAACAAATAGAAAAGTTGCTCAAGCTAAGACCACAGGGACCAAATTACTACTTGAACATACCAAGAGTGATGTACAGGCCACTTATGCAGGATCAGGGCACGATGGATCACTTGGCGCAGCTTGGTCCAGTCCTGTATGCGTGTGCTGCTCATGTAACCGAGGGATCCTTTGAGAAGACTGACATTGGTCTTAGTCAGATAAAAAAGCTCACCTCCATAGTCGATGGGCCACTGCAGCGTCTGTCCCTGATCATTGCTGATAGCCTAGCCCGACGTCTTCTCTGCCCTATCCAGGGCTTTGCTGATGCCCTCATTCATCCATCCGACTACTTCGAGCAGTCAGTCCTTCAGACTGCTCGCTGCAACCTCGCCAACCTCAGCCCCTACATCAGTTCTGGCTTTGTCACCATTAACCGGGCCATCCTTGAATCAATGGAGGTTGAAAAGGTCACAATATAATATACAAGTTTTCATGCTATTTCCATTGCAGTGGCTTCCGTATCTACTTTGTGCTCAAGACATTTAGGTTTTCCAGACTTTCTTTTCATGTATAATTTTCCTTTCGTAAAAGGCCGAAAGGAAATTGGTTAGTGTTCTGATTTCGTGTCAACATTGCTGCTTACTTGCTTTCTGACGATGTTGGTACGATATCAAAACATTTACAGTTTTTTTAGCAATACTTAATTGCGTTGTAAATTTATTCGAGTCCCAATTGCAGCTTAGGTTACTGGCAAGCCAAATTTCAGGTTGAGCGCAGTATAAATTCTTTAATGCAGTTTTGAGACATTATCAAAGTCAAAGCCCATCTAGATACCAGATTTCCAGTAATCTTTAATTTTAGATAAAATAAGTTTGAAACACCAGGAGGTTCGAACCTCTAAGGCAGGCATGTAAAGTATAATTGTTGCCCAGGCTAGCAGTTAATGATAACAAAGTTATATCTAGATATATGCATGCTTGTGACCTTCTGATGCCAATAGTAACTGCAGGTTGTCCGCATTATCGACCTATCCTGCTCAACCGCCCACCCATGGCAGTGGCTCAAGCTCCTTCATGACTTCCATGGGCGACAAGGTGGGCCACCTGAAGTACGCCTCACCGTTGTTCATGATGACAATGATTACCTGGCCAACATGCGGATTCTGCTATCTAACGAAGCTGACAAGCTCAAAATTCCATTCCAGTTTAGTTCTGTGATTGGCAGACTAGAGACCTTGGACTTGAGTAATCTTCGCAATACCCTAGATATAAAATACGGTGAGGCAATTGCCATCAGCTGCTCTCTACAGATGCATCGCCTACTCGTGGTTGATGACAAAGTGAGCTGTTCTGGTATTGGTCAGCTCCAGAAAATGGCAAACATTGCGCAACTTAACCAGATGGCCAGCTCAGTGTACAGCCCAGCTTCCACACTGAACTATCCACAAACACCATCCCCTCAATGTAAGATGCCAAAGTTGCTGGCTACCTTCCTCAGTGCCGTCCGTGCGCTCAAACCAAACATCATGTTGGTGATGGAGCAAGATGCAAACCACAATGCCTTGTTGTTCTGTGACCGGTTTGCGGAGGCACTTAACTATTATGCTGCCCTTTTTGACAGCTTCCATGCAGTGGTTGCAGCCAACCCGCGGAGGGCCGATGAGCGGTCACGAGTAGAAAGAATGATCCTGGGGGAAGAGATCAAGAACATACTTTTGTGTGAAGGAGTATATCGGCATGAGCGACACGAAAGGCTGAGCCAGTGGGCAATGCACATGGATAGATCTGGGTTTGACCATGTGCCACTCAGCTTCCGTGCCATTTGGGAGGGTAATCAGAAGCTCATGAGCTTCGGATTGAATGGTTGCCAGAGCAAGGTAGAAAATGATTGCCTTCTGCTGTGCTGGGGTTCCAGGCATCTCTACTCTATATCGGCATGGAGGCCACATAAAGGCTCAACTTCTGGGAGCAGAGAGCATATGTTAGTGCAGCCACAGCGCCAAATAATAGGGTGAGAAAATTAGGTGTCTCCGTTCATCGCAATTTCTTTTCTTTTCTTGCTGGTGATGCGCAGGATAGCTCTGGCAGTTCCTCCTTTTTTTTTTAGAGTAGCAGACAGCATTTGGTGTGAAGCATGATTATGCATGTATAGATGAAAGGATTGTAATGTTTTCACTGAAAATTGGCTCTCGAGCTGAACATAAAATAATGAGTAACATTTGTTTTGAATGTTGCCAAATTATATGCCATTGACATTATGCTGATAAGTTCCTGTAATTGCATATTAAGATGTCATCCTTACGTGGCTCAGATTTCTCCTAGCAAACAAGAACACCCTGATCCTTCTCTGTCTTCCCATACAAAAACTTTCTACAGAACAGAAAGAATTAGCATCCTAGGTCGAAAACAAGGGCATCACGGTCAAATTCCATTGAGTACTCCAAGAAGATCCCACCTTGCAATCACCTACCATTTGTAAATCTGACAAAACTAAAGTGTGTACTTCTTGTCCTCTGGGAAAATGAGGTTTGCACATGAATGCAAATTTTGGAGCCATGTTAGAACCATTTGAACCTCACTGGTTGGTCATGGAAAACAAATATATAGCTTGAGTTTTCTGTCAACCTTTTGTATCTCTATGCAATCTTGTTTTCTGCACACACTTTCAATAACCTGGACCAGAGGAATTGATCACAAAATTGTCTGGTAGCTCCTGATCCAAAATGCTGTTGATATGTTCCAAGAGAATGATTCCAATCTGCTTAGTTATTCCACCGAGATGCAGACGACATCACTTAGCCCTTGCCGCATATGCATCCATTTCTGCCTTGTCCCTTTTGGCATCCCATGACAATGTTAACAACAGGCACCTAGGAACGTATGAACTAGAGACCTTGCAGGCTTGCAACATTTGTCGCCACGCCAAGAACACAACAAGATCCAACAATGGAGTCGTCGTCGATCGCCTCCATTACCGCTATATCCAGTACTGAAATCCATCAGCCATAGCTGCGTCCAATACTGGGAGACAGTTCAGTGAGGATTTTGCTCTGAATTAAGTCTGAACATGGACATATTCCCGGAGGACATGGTGTCGTCGGCGACATCGTCGCCGGCGTCGTCCCTGTACTCGCCGTCGCCGTCGCCGCACGGGTACGGCTCCTGGGTGCAGGAGCTGAGCCATGACCAGCAGGGCGTGCGGCTGATCGGCCTGCTGTACCAGTGCGCCGCCGAGGTGGCCGCCGGCGCCTTGGACCGCGCCAACCACTCCCTGGAGCAGATCACGCAGCTGGCCTCCCTGGACGCGCCCCACACGCTGCAGCGCCTCGCCGCCGTCTTCGCGGACGCGCTGGCGCGGAAGCTGCTCAGCCTCGTGCCGGGCCTCTCGCGCGCGCTGCTGTCCACGGCCAACTCCGGCGAGGCGCACCTGGTCCCGGCGGCGCGGCGCCACCTGTTCGACATGGTCCCGTTCATGAAGCTGGCGTACCTGACCACCAACCACGCCATCCTGGAGGCCATGGAGGGGGAGAAGTTCGTGCACGTCGTCGACCTCTCCGGGCCGGCCTCCAACCCGGTGCAGTGGGTCGCGCTCTTCCACGCCCTCCGCGCCCGCCGCGGGGGCCCGCCGCAGCTGCGGATCACCGCCGTGCACGACGGCAAGGAGTTCCTGGCCAACATGGCCGGCGCACTCGCCAGGGACGCCGAGGCGCTCGACATCCCGTTCCAGTTCAGCGCCGTGGAGGCGAGGCTCGAGGACCTGGACCCGGACGCGCTCCGACAGCTCCTCCGCGTCAGGTCCGGCGAGGTGCTCGCCATCAGCGTGGTGTCGCAGCTGCACCGGCTCCTGGCGGCCGACGACGCGGCGGGCAGGAGTAGGCTGCACGTCCCGGGCAGCAGCTGCCTGACCCCGGTGCAGATCATGGCGCGGTCCAGCCCGAGCAGCTTCGGCGAGCTGCTGGAGCGGGAGCTGAACACGCGGCTGCAGCTGAGCCCCGACTCGCCGTCCGTGGTCTCGTCGCTGTCGCCGCAGTCGTCCCCGGCGGCGGCGGCGAAGCTGGGGAGGTTCCTGCAGGCGGTGCGGGCGCTGTCGCCGAAGATCATGGTGGTGGCGGAGCCCGAGGCGAACCACAACGCGGCGGCATTCCTGGAACGGTTCGAGGAGGCGCTCAACTACTACGCGTCGCTGTTCGACTGCCTGGAGCGCGCGGCGGCGGCGCAGCGGCAGCGGTGGGCGGCGGAGCGGGCGCGGGTGGAGCGGCTGGTGCTGGGGGAGGAGGTCCGCGGGGTGGTGGCGCGGGAGGGCGCGGAGCGGAAGGAGCGGCACGAGCGGCTGGCGCAGTGGGCGCGGCGGATGGAGGCCGCCGGGATGGAGCGGGTGGGGATGAGCTTCGCCGGCATGATGGAGGCGAGGAAGCTGCTGCAGAGCCTCGGGTGGGGCGGGTCATACGAGGTGGTCCACGACGCCCGCGGCCAGGCCTTCTTCTTCTGCTGGCACCGCAGGCCGCTCTACTCCGTCTCCGCCTGGAGGCCCGCCGCCGGCCGCCATAGGCTCGGCGGCTCGTAGGCCATGCCGTGGTGACGCCATGGTGGCGGCTTCGCTGCTGCAGCTGCAGCAGCATGCGTGATTATATTGCACGTGTGTAGAGCATCCCTCGTGCCGTATTTGCGTGCGTTCTGGACTCTGATTACGGTGTGATGGAATTAATTGACTGTTGCTTGGTTGGTGTGTTTGGTCTCGAGAGAAAATTGGGCTTGTGAACTGCTGATTTGAAGATTCTCGTTGTGGAAAGAAATCGATCATCCAGGAACATAGCGATACAATCATACATCATCCAAAAGATAATGGCACGTGCATGTGTACATTGTCTGATGGTGAATGCAAAGCCGTGCCTCCTGCAGCTTGATGCAACGCAAAGAAAGTGACATGATCTCCCGGCCATTCGGTGAAGTTGCTGGTGTGGACACTGAAACTTTGTCTCCAAGTCGCGGCACTTTCCTTGCACTGCATATGGTGCTGCAGAGAGACAGAGACTTGCAGTTTCCGAACTGCTCGTACCAGTCATTATATTAGCTGATTGCAGGTCATCGGCGTACCAGTCATTACCACAAATTTGGCCGCCCTTTAGTTTCACACCTCGACGATTTTCTTGTACTGATGGCTCATATTTTTAGACCCGAAATGCTAGTAGTAGGTCTGAAAAATAAGCTGCTATTTTTTTATAAAAAAACAGTAAGCCGCTAATTTGTTGGTAACAACGGACAATGCATCACGTATATATATATGAGTACACCAAGATTATCACAAAATTTCTACGTCAACTTAAAATTAGTCTAAAAAAACCGCAGGTAGAAAAATGTTTCGTATTGGATTTCTCCTATGTAGTGTCAAGGTTTGCATAAAAAAAAAGCGTACGCGGAGCAAACATGCTGGCCCGGCCACTATAATTATGCAGCCGTGTCGTCCTCTGCGAACACGACGATCGACGGCGTGCTGCTCGGGGGACACACGGCTGCGTAATCCTAATAAGTGGACCTCAGCCCACCTCTCAATAAGTGGACCTCAGCCCACCTCTCAAGAATTCCGTATTTTAGGTCTAAAATTGGTCCAACAAACCAATTCACTTATGTTTTATTGCTGGAATAATTTTTTTGTTTGAGCAAAAAAAATTATCCTGGCAATAAAAATAATTGTTGGACCTTATGTGATGATTTGACTATCAGTTACACGTGTAACTTCTAACATTGGCCAATGGATGGAGGCATGTGCTGTAAACTTATCATGATTAAATTTCTCTACACATGCAGGTAATAAGCAAATTTGGTTTTGCCAAAAAAAAAACTTGGTTGTCAGAGTTTCACAAATTTTTCATCGGAGTTCCTCAATTTAGAAAGATAGGTACTTTTTTTATAAATGAAAAATAGTGAATCCCATACTAGCGTTGTCATATACCGTTGTCGTGGTGCTGCAAACCACAGCCGGGTGGCGGAAGGCACCCGCCCTAGCCCAGAGGGTGTATACTCAGGGGGTAGCTAGTCTTAGATCGGTCTCACTCAAGAACACGAGGAACACAGCAGGATTTAGAGTGGTTCGGGCCGCCGGAGCGTAATACCCTACGTCCACTGTGTGTTATATTGCCTTCCCACGAGAGTGAGAAGGTTGCGAGAGCTTGAGTCAGTCTGGATTGTCCTGTGCACAGCGAACGCCTCCCTTTTATATCTCAAGGGGGTGCGTACACAGCTGTTGGATCCCCGATAGGTGGGTCCAACGATGCAGTATAAAATAACGTACTTGTTCATACATTATGGCGTCGCAGGCAAAGGAGATCTCTCTCTTGGATTCCCTCGCCTGCTCCCAGAGCCCTTCGTCCATCATGTCCTGGCGTTGTCTTGTCAGGTCGGGCCTGTCGTAGCTAGCGGCACCGCTCGCCACACTGCTTAAGCGGGTGGTGTAGCTTGCGGCGTAGGCGGCATGATGGAAAAGTGCCGTGCTGTCATATCCATTTAATGCTGCAGGCGGGCTCTGCGCGGGTGCGGCACAGGCGGCTGCACTGTGCTCCTTGGTAATACGCGGTGCTCAGCGAGGCCTGACAAGGCTGTCTTGCGTACCGCGGCGGCAGAGCACGCCTTGTCCACCACATTAAATGCGGCAGGTGAGCGAGTCTTCCTGCGGAAGACTCGCGCACGATCCCGCGTCTCCGGGACACGTGGCGGCTCCGGACCCCTACACGGTGAGGGGAGTCCGGACGGGCGCAGGAGGTCCCGGACCCCTCTGGGGGTCTGAGGCCTCGGCGGTCAGCCCGGAGCTTCCCTTCCTTAGAGACACGTGGCGTCACCGGACCCATCCTCAGGCGGGGAACGGTCCGGGGCCGTTGGCCTGGTGAGGGAAAAGCCTGGCCTGGTGAGGGAAAAGCCTGGCCTGTGGGGCCTGGCTACTCCGTCTTTCCCGCGCAGCTTCGGATAACTACGCGGGTCCTGCCTTGCTGCAGTAAGAGTGGGTATCCCTGTTACAGGGTACCGACAGTGGCCCCCGGGCCCACCTTGGGGGAGGTACGAACCCACAGGTGGGGCCACTTCTGCGATTTGGCTCTATATAGCTCGAAGTTCCTTTCTGCAGGGGTCTTGACCGGCTTTGACTACCCGTCGGGTTGGTTGCTGCCTCATCACATCGCAACGGCTTACTGACTTTGGGCCCCACGATCAGTGGTTCACCTAGTCACACGCGCGACGTTCGGCATTGTTGCGGCCGGAGTAAACGGATCATTTACCACCGGCGCAGCTCCCGAAAAGCTCGGCCACGCCTGCGATTAATGTGTGCACGTCAGCTCAGCTTCCGCCTTGCTCCACACGCGCGGGCGACGGTTCAGATCCCGCCTTTTCACACCTCCGTTGATTACCCGCTCTCCCTGACAGGTGGGCCTGGGCCCCTACGTCATGGACTGGGCGGTTAACTCTAGGCGCGGGCGTCGCTTGAGTTTCGGCGACGGTTCCGGGGCGCGCCGGTTGAGTCAGGCTTTATAACGGGGCGCACCACATTCCGCGGTTGCTTTCCCGCATTCGTCTTCTTCCTCCAGCCTTTGCGCCCTTTTGCCTTCTCTCCCCCCTACACAGGCACCCTTCTCACTCCACCAAGAGATGGCATCCCTTGTTCATCCCCGTCGCTTCCAGACCGAGGGAGAGCTGAACACAGTGCGCCACCTGCTTGGGTGGAGTGCTCAGGAGACCGGCTGGGGGGTGCGAGCAGGCTCGGTTCCCCTTAGCAACCTCCGCGCCGGGGAGTTCGTGCTATTCACCTCGCACGTCTCCGCCGGCGTGGGACTGCCAATTTCTTCATTCTTACTGCTGCTGCTGGAAGACTTCGGCCTCCAGCTTCAGCATCTGACGCCCCACTCCCTCCTCCTGGCGTCCATCCTCGTGCATTTATGCGAGATGTTCGTGGGAGTGCGTCCCTGCGTCATCCTCTTCCGCTACTTCTTCATTCTGGTGAGGTCCGGAAGGAGCAGGGACGAAGTGGGAGGGTACTACTTCCAGATAAGGAGCGACCTGCCGACTCCTTACATTCCCGGCCTTGCTGGCGGAAGGTGGGAGGAGTGGCGCAGGGATTGGGTGATCGCCACCACCGAAGCCAACGAGCGCCTTGCCCTGCCGACCGCGGGGCCCGCCTCCGACAAAGCATCCTGGAGGGCCAAGCCGTCGCTGCAGCTGGAGTTCGACTCCGTGCTGGACAAGATCAGGTCGCTGGCGGAGAGCGGCCTCACCTCATGGCACGTGCTCGGCGACTTCGTGAAGCGCCGGATCGCCCCCCTGAAGCAGCGGCCGCGTCCGGCGTGGAGCTTCACCGGCCTCAACGATTGCAGCAGGACCCACCGCGGGGAAGGAAGCGACCTGACCCAGGAGGCCTTGGAGGTCCTGGTGCGGAACGTGACGGGAGACACCTTCATCCCGGAGAACCTGATCCTTCCGCAGAGCATAGTCCCCCTCTGCGAGGACCCGGCGAGGGTGGCGGTGCTGGCTACCCTGCCGACCCTGGACGACGGGGGACTGGCCCCACGACAGACCGGAGGTGACCCGAACCGTGGGCTCCGGATCCCTGGCACGTCCGGGGATCAGGCTACGCTGAGCGCTGCGGGGTCCGGTGCCACCACAAAGGGGAAGCAGGCCGCGGCTAGCAGTGCGGTCGCGGCCGGCTCCAGCCGGGCACAGAGCAGCTCCGGTGCGTCATCGGGAGACGCAGGCCGGCGGAGGCTACTCCGTGGCGACGGGACCCTAGTCTCGGAGCCCGCCGCGAAGCGCCAGAGGTCTTCTGAGGGCGCAGGCCAGGGTAGCTCCCGGGCTGCCGGCCCCCACGGGTCCTCTGGCGCGACTGGACCACCACCATCGCCGCCAAGGAATTGTTCCCGCCGGCAGCAAGAGCAGCAGCAGCAAGAGCAGCCGCAAGTGCAGCGGCAGCAGGCACGCGGGCGGCAACAGCAGCAACTAGTGCGACCTCGGGTTGCGCCCATGCCACAGCCACAGGGACAGCAGCAGCGGGAGCAAGCCCGGGTTGCGCCTGCATCGCAGCTGCAGGGGCAGCAGCAGCATCAGGAGCAGCCGCAGGAGAAGAGGCCCGGGCTCTGGGGACGCTGGGTCCCCGGTACTTCCGGGTTAGTGTCATTCTACTCTCCTCCTTTGTGCCGGTGCTCTGTTTTTTTCTTTTCTGATGGCTTTTCTGCTTTGCAACCAGGGCTTCCCGCCCCAGCGGTTCCTCTACCGTCGCTGGCACATTGGCAGGTGCCCAGGCGGCGGCGGCCCTGGCGTCGACAGCGACGGCGGCAGCAGGTGCGGGGCCCTCAGGTACGGCGTCCTGTGCCAACCCCATGGTGCCTGGCATGGAGCTGACTAGCGTGCCATTTTTAGACTCCGCAGTGCTCAGTGCGGCGGCGGCGGCGGTGCTGGGTGCAGCCGCGCCCGACGCGGCGACGGTGGAGGCGCTGATACTGAACGCAGCCGCACCCGACACAACGGTGGAGGAAACGGCGGTACTGGGTGCAGCCGCGCCCGATGCCGTGGTGGCTGAAAAGCCGGCTCTGGGCGCCACGGCCCCCGACGCCGCAGCGGCGGAGGCGCGAGTGCTGGGCGGAGCCGCACCCGACACGGTGGTGGAGGTGCCGGTGCAAGGCGCAGCCGCACCCGACGCGGCCGCGGCCGCCACGGCGGCAGCGGGGGCGCCGGAGTTGGGTTCGGCCACGCCCGACTCAGCGGCAGCGGGGGCGCCGGAGCTGGGCCCGGCCGCGCCCGACTCGACGGCAGCGGGGGCGCCGGAGCTGGGCCCGGCGGCGCCCGACTCGGCGACAGTGGAGGCGCCGGAGCTGAGCCCGGCCGCGCCCGACTCGGCGGCAGCGGGGGCGCCGGAGCTGGGTCCGGCGGCGCCCGACTCGGCGACAGCGGAGGCGCCGGAGCTGAGCCCGGCCGCGCCCGACTCGGTGGCAGCAGAGGCGCCGGAGACAAGTGCCGCGGCAGAAGCCCCTACCTCCAGCTCCGGTCCTGCCGCAGAGGAGGAGTTGGAGGTGGTTTTTGGCAGGCGGCTCCTGCAGATTCAACTTCCGGAGGAGGATGCGACTCCGCTTCCTCAGGTGCTGTTGCGAGTTCGGCGTTCGATCGAGGAGGCAACCTCCTCTGCCGAGGTGGCCTTCCGGCGGGAGTGGTCTGCTCTGGAGAGCGAGCGTCAGCGCCTCTCCGATTGGCACACCCGTCTGGAGGCGCACACCAAGGCTGAAGCCTCCCATGCCGCGGAAACTCGGTCAAAGCTCAAGGCGGACCAAGAGGCCTACCGAGCCAACCTTAGGAAGGTGTTTGATCGAGAGTTCGCGGTGTCAAACCGAGAGAAATCCTTGGCGCAGCGGGAGCGGGACTTCACCCTGGAGGTTGTTGGCTTTGCTGCTCAACGGTCCGACCTCGAGGCCCACCTCGCAGCCCAGCAGTCAGAGCTGGAGACTCGCAGCGAGGACCTCGAGGTCCGGAGGCAGGAGCTCGACGTCTTCTCTGCGACTCTGCAGGGATGGCGTGAGCAACTGCAGGAGAGAGCCCGCCAGCTGACTGCCGACGAGGCGGATTTGGAGGAGGGCCGGAAGTCCCTCGCCAAGCGGGAGGCTCACGCCACCGGCATAGTTAAGGAGCTTGGGCGCCAGCGAGACTCGCTCAAGAAGCGGAAGGTATCTGCGGAGCAGAGAGAGACCAAGCTGGAGGAGCGGTCCCGCGAACTCGAGGAGAGGTCCCGCGAGCTCGAGGAGAGGTCCCGCGAGGTGGAGGTGGCCAAGGCGGCTCTGGACACCCGGGTGCAAGAGGCAGTCCGGGAGGCGGTCTGGAAGCACCAGGAAGACCAGCGCGTTGAGGCCCAGCGGATCGCTGACTGGGCAACCGAAGCGAGCCTGGCGCTGGTGCCGCTTGGTCTGAGCCCGATCCAGGTGGCGGAGCCGCCAGCTTCAATAGCTGACGCCCTCCCGGTGCTGAGTTCTGCTTCGGATAGGCTCCAGCGCCTGGGGCCAGTCCTTGCCGGACAGCTTGAAACCGAGGGCCGCGAGCTGATCCGGCTGGTGGCGGAGCACATCCTGACCTGCCTCCGGAGCCACGATCCGACCATCTCTCTGGCGCCCATGGTCGATGGCCCTGTAGCGGAGACGGAGGCCGCCGCTCGGGACAGCGTGCAGGAGGTCGTTGACTTCATCGCCGCCTACTTCAAGCGAGAGCCTGCAGACCCTTGAGCTGGGCATTGTATCTTTTTCCTTTTGCATTATGTAACAAACTTTGTACTAGCTGAAATTTTTGAAGCAGAAAAAACTTCAACTTAGCTGTTTGTCAGTTGTTGACTTGCAATATGCAGCACCCCGGTGCCCTGGCCCCCTGGCAGATAGGTTCAGTTGCTTCGACCTATCTGCCATCTGAGCCGTAGAAGATACTCCGGACCTCCTTGGCATAGGGCTGCATAGCCTGCAAGATGATCAAGCGCCTTGTTCCCTGTGTAGTATACAGGAGTACAGATAGAAGAATCAAGTTTGCTTATATAGCAGCAACGATACTGCAACTTAGCTATTTGACGCATGCAGAATTCATCCATGATGTCTGGGACAAGGCGGATGCCCTGGGCCCCCTGGGAGAGAGACTCAGTTGCTATGAGTCTGTCTACCATCGAGACTGGCTCTTATCCTGCAGGAAAGCTTTGAAGCAGATACTCGGACCCCCTGGTAGGTAGGCTCAATGGTTTGAGACTGACTACCACTAGCCAGGTTTTAACCTGTGTACCACTTCAAAGTTATAGCTTAGTAGCAGACCCGCGGGGCTCACTCCTGACCAATCCCAGGCTGGTACCAGGTCCAGGACTCTAGATGCGCAGGCCCAGGTAGCTCTGTGCTTGTTACAGAGTGGGGGAGTGCGTAGGCTTAGGGTCGGAACCAGGCTAAGGCGCTACGCAGGGCTCCGGACCATTCCAGGAAACAGCACGATCTTTCCGGACCTGGCTTCATCGTCCCAGACCCTTTGCAGCAGTGGGTGAGGTCACTTTGCTATGCTCGATCCTTTGAGATATAGTGCTGAACATGCCGTGTTGGACTTAGGAAGCCAGCTCTTGAGCTGGGGCGAGGTCCGGGCCCCCAATTACCCAGCTCCAGGTACTAGGGCACTCGTTACAGGGTGGTGGAGTGTGCAGGCTTTTGGGTACGGAACCAGCTAAGCGGCTACACTGGGCTCCAAACCTCCCTAGGAAAAAAGTATCCGCTCCCCAGAGTAGGTCCCTAGGGGTCCGGACCCCTCTCCAGCAGCAAGAGGGTCCGGATCTGTACGGCAGTCCAGCAGCTCAATGCAGATCTTAGTTGCAGCAACAAGAGTAGAGGTCCCGCGGGGGTTAGAAAAAGCGAAAATTCCGAGAATCGAAATGCGTAATTTAACCTTGACACAAAGACAGAACTAGGAGAAAATCTTTCCTTTGCAATCTCGATGTACATGGCTTGCGCGATGGATGCCAGAGGCCGGGTTTACGAGGTCGGACCTCTACCGCTCTGAGCCGCGCGTTAGCCGCTAGTGCGATGGATGCCAGAGGTCGGGTTTACGAGGGTAGCCCCCAACCGCTCTGGACCGCACGCTAACTCTATCTTATTACAAAGGAAAAGTTATTTCCCTGCTCTGCCTAGGTGTAAAACTTACGCAGATGCTCTATGTTCCATGGGTTGGGCAGCGGCACTCCGTCTTCTGTGGCGAGGCGAACGCATCCGGGCCGGCATACCTCTGTAACCTTTAAGGGCCCCTCCCAGCTGGGGGAGAGTTTGTGGAGCCCCGCTCGGTTCAGGATCCGTCTGAGGACGAGGTCGCCAGCCCGGAGCTCCCTACTGTGCACGAACCGTTGATGATAGCGCCGGAGCGCCTGGTTGTAGCGTGCATTTCGGATTGCTGCTCGTCAACGAAGTCCACGTCGTAGCACCACAGCTATTCCTGCATGGATTCGTCAAAAGCCTAGACCCGTGGTGAGCCCAGGTGAATTTCTGGGGGAAGGCATGCTTCAGCCCCGTAGACCAGGAAGAACGGAGTCTCCCCGGTGGCTCGGCTGGGTGTGGTCCGGTTGCCCCATAGTACACACGGAAGCTCGTCAACCCATTTGGCACCATGCTTCTTCAAGCAGTTGTAGGTGCGGGTCTTGAGTCCCCTGAGGATCTCTGCATTCGCTCTCTCAACCTGTCCATTGCTGCGGGGATGTGCTACGGACGCAAAGCATAGCTGGATGCCGATGTCCTCACAGTACTCTTGGAAGAGTCTGCTTTTGAATTGGGTCCCGTTGTCCGCGATGATGCGGTTTGGGACGCCAAATCTGCACACAATGGACCTGAGGAATGCGACTACTGATTTCTTAGTAATATTCACCACAGGAGTAACTTCCGGCCACTTGGTGAACTTGTCGATGGCGACATAGAGGAACCGGTATCCGCCGACAGCCCGGGGGAAAGGCCCCAGGATATCCACACCCCACACAGCGAATGGCCATGAGGGTGGAATCATCTGCAGAGCTTGAGCTGGGGTGTGTATTTGTTTTGCATGGAACTGGCATGCTTTGCAGGACCTTACCAGCTCAGCCGCATCCTGGAGTGCTGTTGGCCAGTAGAAACCATGCCGAAAGGCCTTGCCAACAAGCGTGCGAGAGGAGGAATGACTTCCGCACTCGCCTCCATGGATCTCCGCGAGCAACTCGCGGCCCTCTCCCTGGGAAATGCATCGCATGAGGACACCGTTGGCGCCACGGCGGTAGAGGTCCCCTTCTACCACCGCGTAACGTTTAGCCAATCGGACTACGCGCTCAGCAGACACATCGTCATCAGGGAGGATGTTATCCTTCAGGTAGTCCCGGATCTCGGAGATCCATGCATCGGGAGCTCCCAGAGCAGGTGGGGGTGGCTCTGTAAGGTCACCAGGTTCCTCAATAGAACACACAGCCCTGGTCGGGCACCATAGGTGGAATGCTGCCGGGACCGCTAGCTTCGAGGTGCCAGCTTGATCCCCCTCACCCGGCTCGGCAGGCTGGGCGGTAGGTTTCAGCAGCCGTCTTTCAAAGACACCCTCGGGCACAGATGCCCAGGTAGATGCTCTCGCAGAGAGATCATCTGCTGCTGAGTTGTGCTCGCGGGGAACGTGTTGCAGTTCCAAGGCGTCGAAGTCCTTCTCGAGCTTCCTCACGTGTATGAGGTATGCCGCGAGCTGGGGATTGTTGCAGTTGCAATCCCCTCGGACCTGCTTGATGATTAGCTGGGTGTCCCCCTTCACCAGAAGCTGCCGGACCCCCAATGAGAGGGCTTGCGTCAGGCCGAAGATCAGAGCTTCGTATTCCGCCATGTTGTTGGTGGCCTTGAACTCAAGGTGCACCATGTACTTCAGCTGATCTCCGTTTGGGTCGATGAGGACCACACCAGCCCCGGCCCACTTCTCGCGGGCGGACCCATCAAAGAAGAGTGTCCAGTGAGGCTCGGTGAAGACTGGTGTCCTGATTTCCGGCTCCGGGGGTCCAGCATTTATGACCGGACCCCCAGGGTTGCTTGGGGAAGGAGTCCACTCCGCTATGAAATCAGCCAGGATCTGGCTCTTGACCGCATGGCGTGGCTGGAAATCCAGTTGGAACTCTGCCAGCTCTGCTGCCCACTTGGCGATATTGCCTGTGGCGTTGGAGTTGTGTAGGATCGCTCTTAATGGGTAAGAGGTCACTACAATAACTCGGTGTGCTTGAAAGTAGTGGCGCAGTTTCCTGGACGCAATAAGTATTGCATAGATAAGCTTATGCGTCTCAAGATACCTGGCCTTTGCCTCGTGGAGGACTTCACTGACGTAGTAGACTGGCTTCTGGACGGTCCGGACCCTAGTTCCCGGGTCCGGCTCGCCCTTGTCCACCACATCTGTCCCTTGGGCCCCCAGTGGTTCTGGGTTCCCACTAGGATGAGGCTCCCCCGGACCTGCCTGTGCAGGATCCGGACCTTCAAGCTGGGGTGAGGCTGACGGGCCCCTGTGTCCGGGGTCCGGCTCACCATCCTTGGCCAACAGGACCTTGGAGCTCCCCTGGCGAGTTTGCTCCATCCTTTCGGCGACCAGCACCATGCTGACCACCTCCGCAGATGCAGCAAGATACAGAAACAACGGCTCACCGGGTTCTGGAGCCACCAATACTGGCAGCGAGGTGAGGTGCTGCTTCAGCTCCTGGAAGGCCTGTTCAGCCTCTTCGGTCCAAGAAAATGGAACGGACCTCCTCAATAGCTTGAAGAAGGGAAGGGCCCTCTCGGCCAGCCTCGATATGAAGCGGCTAAGAGCAGCGAGAGATCCAGTAAGCTTCTGGACGTCCTTGATACGGCCAGGAGGCCTCATTGCTTCGATTGCCTTGATCTTGGCTGGGTTTGCCTCGATGCCTCGATGCGAGACCAGGAAACCTAGCAGCTTCCCTGCTGAGACGCCGAAGATGCACTTCTCTGGGTTCAGCTTCGTGCGCGTGGAGCGAAGACGGTCGAAGACGAGGGACAGGTCCTCCACTAGTGTTGACCCTACCTTAGTCTTGACCACAATGTCATCGACATAAACCTCAACAATATCTCTAATTAGATTACAGAAGGTTTTGTTCATAGCTCGTACAAACGTGGGTAAGGCATTCCTTAGACCATACGGCATGACAATGTAGCAATAAAGCCCATCTACTGTTACAAAGGCAGTATGCTTCCTATCCTCTCTAGACATCTGAATCTGGTGGAAACCAGAGTATGCATCTAGGAAAGACAAAAGGTCACACCCGGAGGTGGAGTCCACGATCTGATCGATACGCGGAAGAGGATAAGGGTCTCTTGGACATGCCTTGTTGAGGCTGGTGTAGTCGATGCACATCCGAAGCTTCCCGTTGGCCTTTGGGACGACGACCGGATTGGCCAACCACTCGGGGTGGTGGACCTCCTCGACGAAGCCGGCGTGTAGGAGCTTACGGACTTCTTCGCGGATGAAGTTCTGCCGCTCCACGGACTGCTTTCGAGGCTTCTGGCGCACCGGCGTGGCGTCGGGGTAGATCCTCAAATTGTGCTCGATCACTTCCCTGGGGATCCCGGGCATCTGTGACGGTTCCCAGGCGAACACGTCGACATTTGCCCGGAGGAAAGCGATGAGCGCGTCTTCCTATTTCTCCTCCAGGTTCCCCGCGATGCGGGTGGTCCTGGTGGAGTCTGCTCCAATTTGTACCGTCTTCACGGGAACTTGGCCCGGATCAGATGGTTGGACCTTGGGAGCCTTTGCAGGCGCCCTGGGTTGCGAGGTGGACGGATCCTCCTCGGAGCGTGCAGCCTCTGCCGCCAGAGTATGCAGTCTCTCAACTGCAGCGACGGCAGCGGTGCGGTCACCCTGCACGGTGAGGACTCCGGCAGGGGAAGGCATCTTCAAGACCAAATACCCATAGTGGGCAATGGCCATGAAGCGGTAGAGTGCCGGTCGGCCAATGATGGCGTTGAACGGGAGGTTCACCTCCGCAACATCGAACATGACGCTCTCTGTGCGGAAGTTCTCCTCGGTCCTGAACGTGACCGGCAATGTGATGCTCCCCAGAGGGAACACCGGGTGTGGGCCCACTCCGGAGAATGGGCGAGAGGGAGTCAGCTTGGACTCTGGGATCTGCAGCTGCTTAAACGCTGCATAACTGATGACGTTGAGGCCAGCCCCACCGTCAATCAGCACGTGGTAGAGCCTCACGTTGGATATGACAGGAGCGGTGACTAAAGGTAGCACACCAGCTCCGGCCATATTCTCCGGGCAGTCGGATGGCCCGAAAGAGATGGTGGTGTTCATCCACCTCTGGTGCGGCGCCGCCCTCGGGACCCCCGGCTTCACCGAAAGGACCTCCCGACGAAGGGTCTTCACGTCCCGCCGGGAGACGAGCTCCCAGCTCCCGCCATACATTACGTACAGCTTCTTGCGGCGGTCGCCGTTGTCGGAACCGGAGTCGTCGTCGTGATAGACGCCCTTCAGCTCTCGAGCGGGGGATTGGTACCCCAGCTCCTTCTCCCCGGCTGCGGCCCCGCTGTCAGAGGCCTTCTCCTTGCCGGCCCGCTGGCGAGGAGGGGATGAGCCATCCTTAGAGGACTGCTCACGCCGCCCACTGACCCGCTTCGCGAGCTTTTGGATCTCGCGGCAGTCAGCGGCGCTGTGGCGAGCGGTGGGATGCACTGGGCATGAACCTCCGCTTCCACCTTGCGGGCGAGGGCGTTTGCCGTGTGCATTCTGGCCTCCAGCCGCTGCCGCCGCAGCTGGCGCCGCTGCTGGCGCTGCTGCTGCAACGACTGGTCCGCCAGAATACGGCTCCCCGCGACCCCGGTTCTTCTTCTTCTTCTTCTTCTTCTTGCCACCGCCCGGAGTGGTAGCACTGGAGCCACCATCCTTGGTGTCTCCGTCTTGGGGGGCTGAGTGCCATGCACGGCCCTCAGCGGCCCTGGCACACTTGTCTGCCAGGGAGAAAAGCGTAGTGACGCTTTCCACCTCGTGCGTCGCCAGCTTCTCTGGCATCTTCTCATCACGTACCCCCTGGCGGAAAGCAGTAATAATAGATGCATCTGAGATACGAGGAATGGTCCCCCGTACCTTGGTGAAGCGCGAGATGAAGGCCCGAAGCGTTTCCCCGGGTTTTTGCCTCACGGCGTGAAGGTGTGCCTCCACACCATGCTGCTGGTAGGCGCTGGCGAAGTTCGCTGTGAACCTCGCACAGAGCTCTTCCCAGGACTGGATCGTCCCAGGTGTGAGATTCATGAGCCAGGTCCGGGCTGGCCCAGACAAGGCTACATGAAAGTAGCTTGCCATTACGGCGCCGTTACCACCAGCCGCTGTGATGGCGGTAACATACACCTGCAGGAATTCTGACGGGTTAGTAGTACCGTCGTACTTTTCTGGCAGGTGGGGGCGGAACTTGGGTGGCCACGCCACGGCGCGGAGGTGCTCCGCAAGTGCAGCACAGCCCACCCCGGCCACCGGTGCGCCTGATTGAATCCGGGCGTTCACCGGAGGCCTGGGTGCCGCCGCGTCCAGATCAACATTGAGGTTGCGTCCCTCAATGTTGAGACGGCGCTCTCGCGCCCTCTCGACAGCGATGCGGGCATCCTCCCCCGCGCGCCGGCGGTTGAGCTCCGCCCGCAAGTCTTCTGTTCGTGCACCCCTCACGGTAGGGGAGCGCACAGATGCCGACGCACCACCCTGACGCTGGTGGTAAGGTACCACCACGTTGCCAGGCGGAGGTCGTTGCCCAGTCTTTGCAGAACTGGGGGAGGCCTGAGCCAGGTGGAGGAGACGGTCGACGTCGTCCCGCCACTGCTTCAGGGCGTCTGGCGAGGCTGCCTCAGCCGGGGGGTTGCGAAGCAACTCCCTAGCCGCTGCCAGCGCTCCGCCGCTCGCAGCCTGTGAGGGGGCCCTTGATGGGTGCCCTGACTCTTGCCGGCGAGCGGCGCGCGCCGCCGCCAGTGGTGGCTGCTCCACAGGCACAGTTGCCCCTGGAGCAGGAACGCGAGAGGCATGTGGCGTGGAGGATGCCACACCCTCTGTCATCTCCACGTCGTCCACGCGAACCATGGGGACGAAGAAAAGATGAACTGCGACCAGCTGCCCCCCTACCTGGCGCGCCAAATGTCGTGGTGCTGCAAACCACAGCCGGGTGGCGGAAGGCACCCGCCCTAGCCCAGAGGGTGTATACTCAGGGGGTAGCTAGTCTTAGATCGGTCTCACTCAAGAACACGAGGAACACAGCAGGATTTAGAGTGGTTCGGGCCGCCGGAGCGTAATACTCTACGTCCACTGTGTGTTGTATTGCCTTCCCACGAGAGTGAGAAGGTTGCGAGAGCTTGAGTCAGTCTGGATTGTCCTGTGCACAGCGAGCGCCTCCCTTTTATATCTCAAGGGGGTGCGTACACAGCTGTTGGATCCCCGACAGGTGGGTCCAACGATGCAGTATAAAATAACGTACTTGTTCATACATTATGGCGTCGCAGGCAAAGGAGATCTCTCTCTTGGATTCCCTCGCCTGCTCCCAGAGCCCTTCGTCCATCATGTCCTGGCGTTGTCTTGTCAGGTCGGGCCTGTCGTAGCTAGCGGCACCGCTCGCCACACTGCTTAAGCGGGTGGTGTAGCTTGCGGCGTAGGCGGCATGATGGAAAAGTGCCGTGCTGTCATATCCATTTAATGCTGCAGGCGGGCTCTGCGCGGGTGCGGCACAGGCGGCTGCACTGTGCTCCTTGGTAATACGCGGTGCTCAGCGAGGCCTGACAAGGCTGTCTTGCGTACCGCGGCGGCAGAGCACGCCTTGTCCACCACATTAAATGCGGCAGGTGAGCGAGTCTTCCTGCGGAAGACTCGCGCACGATCCCGCGTCTCCGGGACACGTGGCGGCTCCGGACCCCTACACGGTGAGGGGAGTCCGGACGGGCGCAGGAGGTCCCGGACCCCTCTGGGGGTCCGAGGCCTCGGCGGTCAGCCCGGAGCTTCCCTTCCTTAGAGACACGTGGCGTCACCGGACCCATCCTCAGGCGGGGAACGGTCCGGGGCCGTTGGCCTGGTGAGGGAAAAGCCTGGCCTGGTGAGGGAAAAGCCTGGCCTGTGGGGCCTGGCTACTCCGTCTTTCCCGCGCAGCTTCGGATAACTACGCGGGTCCTGCCTTGCTGCAGTAAGAGTGGGTATCCCTGTTACAGGGTACCGACAACCGTATTTACAGAAATTTTACAATGATTGAAAAAATAAGAGTCGTCCATCTGATAAAATTCTACGATGGTGAAGGCAAAAAGTACCCAGAAGTAGCTAGTACTTCTAAAATGTGGGACCTAAGCTAGATAGCCTTAACTGCCCAGTACAATGCAACAAAAGTTGGAGTAATGATGAACCAAACATACCATAGTACAAATGTCCCAAATTTCCAATTTAAAGTTCAGGATACTAAAATAGAACTTCTATTTATGATAGTCAACTTGACATTTAAACAATTATTAGATCCTTGATGAATAAGCATAAAATTAAGCTCCATGAAAACACTCCATTCGTCTAGCCAAAGAAACTAATGAAGTATATTTCATTTGGAGCTATATTTATATGACTGGAGAGTTCATTCAATTCGTGATCTTCACTGGACTAAAAGAACAAAGCTTAACTCTTGTTTGGATTTGCCTTGCACAACTACTATTGACATCGGTCTTGTTTGGTTCACACTTAATTCCTAGTGCACACAAGCCGAGAAAAGAATCTCGCATGCATGGAGTGCTAAATGAAGTCTATTTGCAAAACTTTTTCAGGGATAAGTATAATTTTTCGCGACGGAGTTCTAAATTAAGTCTATTTGCAAAACTTTTTCAGGGATGGGTATAATTTTTCGCGACGAATCTAATGACGGTAATTAATCAATAATTAGTTACAGTGATACTACAGTAACTATTCTCTAATCACGCGGTCAAAGGTCTCGTTAGATTATTCAGTATTCCTAGCCTAGAATTTTGGAGTTAGTTTTGTAAAATAACTTTATTTAATACCGTAATTAATGCTCAAAATTTACAGGACTCCCTGGCACGGGTAACCAAACAGGGCCATCGACGACGGCATCAAAGAACACAGCTGCAAAAAGCTAGTAGGCGCGCCCCCGACATATCAAACCCCTTGCGTCATCATGCGCGCGAACTCATTGAAGCAGACGAAGCCGTCGCCGTCGACGTCGACGCCGCCGATCATGCGGCGGCAGTCCTCGACGGAGCACCGGTCGTCCCCGAGCGAGGCGAGCACGGCGAGGAGCTCCTCGGCCGAGATCCTGCCGTCCCCGTCGGCGTCGAACACCGCGAACGTGTCCCTGAGCTCGCCCTCGTCCGCTGCCGCCGCCTGGGCCTCGGCCGCGATCTCCTCCAGCAGGACCCCGGACCCCGCCGCCTCGGCGAGCATCTCGGCCAGCTCCTCCTCGCTCGAGACCACCCGCCGCAGGGCGGTCTCCAGGTTCTCCCTCGTCAGGGGCGCCGCCGGGTGTCTTCTCTCGGCCCCCGACGCGGACGCGGACGCCGGCGGCAGCGGCAGGACGGTGCGCGGCGTCGTGAGGGCGGACGCGCACTCGTCGGACGCCGACGAGGACGACGTGGTGGAGCCGAAGGAGCCGCTCTTGCCGTCCTTTGATCGCGTCCTCTTATTGGTCACCTTCTTGCCGGAGGAGGAGCCGAAGAACGGCACGCTAAGCTTCATGGCGGCGATGCCGCGACCGCGATGGTACGTGTTACCTTAGCTTGTAGATAGCCGAGGGATGGAATTGACGAGAGGATCGGAGGAGGGATCGAGGTAGGAGGAAGGAGGCAGGAAGGTGAGGGGTGGAGAAGACGATGCTCGCGTTTATAGCAGGGAGGAGGACGCGGGACAAGGAAGACGATCAACCGAGTGAGCTTCCAGGAAGCTTCGTTCGCGCCCGGCGCGGGAAAAAAACGGCCGGTTCGCACGGGACCTACCATCTACCAATGCGGCGTGCGCGATGGCGATGCGATTCTTTCGCCTTCGCATTGAAGGTTTCTCTCTAGCTCGTTTAGGAAGGTAGTATACTACGTACGGCGGATGCGATGGGTGCTTTTGCATGAGACGAAAGTGAACTCATCATGAGGGTTTTCAGTTTTAACTGAAAATCTCGACGTCTCCATCGTCGAAAACCAACCTGACACCAAGCGCAATTACGCAAATGGCTAAGCCGAAACATGGAACAAGGCAACAAATAAACTGATATATCTACATGCATGGAAACTGATTCTTCTTTCTTTCTTTCTTTTTTAAAAAAGGCAACCAGCAAAAATTTTGATAGGCATACGTCCACAGCAGACACACCGTTGCCACCAACCTAGAAAACAGGCACCAAGAAAAAAAAAGTTTGATTTCACTTTACAGCAAGTTGCGCTAGTTAAAATAGTAGGCGGACAGTGATATCGTTCACGGTAACAATGGCCAATGCAACTACTGTGAGCCGATAGATATCGAAACTGAACTTTGTTGACCACTACGCGATCCAAACTGTCAGTCGTGACACGGGTGCAGAGCTTATTTTTTTGGAAGAAACACGGGTGCAGAGCTTAGAATTTGCAGTTGAGTGACAGGGACGTCTTCAGGTCGGCAGCACAGCAGATATACTTCCTGAACCGTAGGAAAATATAATATTGTTGTGGGCTTTGTTTGGATTCATTCTAGAATATCTAGAATACTCACTTCTAGAAGATGTATGGAGGATAAATGAAGTATATTTGCAAAATCTTTTCAGGGATAGGTGTAACTTTACGCGACGAATCTAATTATACTAATTAACCGATGATTGGCTACAGTGATATTACAGTAATCATTTTCTACTCACGCAGTCAAAGATCTTATTAGATTTGTCAGAATTCCTAGCGTAGAAGTTTTAAAATTGGTTTTGTAAACTACTTTTGTTTAATGGGCGGTCAAACTCTCTTCTAGAAATCCTAGAAGATAAACCAAACAGGCAAGCACTATGAACAGGTTAAGTTTCGGTGTCGTGTACGGTAGTACTAGTATATCATACTATGCACACCTCATGAAAATGCGGGCTACCTGTGAAGAATTTGGTTGATGATGGTCGAAGCTGCCAGGAAACTTCCTCTTCCATGCGTTTCGTAAAGTTGACGACGACGTATTGTGCGAGGTACAGACAGCAGCGTGATCTGAATCTGACTGACCTTGGTAGCGTGAGTTGGTTCGGAAACTCATCAGGAATTTCGGCCGCGTTACGGCTGCACTGCCTCCTTGAAAACTGCAAAAGCCAGCAGCACCCACAGACAGGATCGCACCCACCAGATAGTACTAACGGTTACATACGGTTTCATTCGAGGACGAGAATAATAAAAATAATAAGAGATATAATAAGAGGCTCAGATTTATTCCGGATCGAAAACTACTTGCAACAAAATAAGTTCATAATAGATACAACAAAAGACCCGGATTCATTCCCCATCTCTAGACTCATAGATTGATTCCGGATCTCTTATTGTATCTATTGTGAGCTTATTTTATTACAAGTAGTTTCCGACCGGAAATAAATCCGAGTCTTTTGTTATCTCTTATTGTTTCTATCATTCCGGGTCCAGAATGAAACCATATGCAACCGAACAAGTCCTTAAGCAGTTGTTGAGCTGTAAAGTTTTGCCAATGCCATGTACTTCGATTCAGGTTCGTCAGCACTAGACTTCGCTTGATGTTGGCAAGGATCAAAGGTAAACAGTGCATCTATTTCCTCTTGGAGTATTGGTAAACACTACTGGTGTCTACCTGGCATAAACTCCACTCGTGTAGCATTCCAGAAGCTGTGCATGGCCGTAGCTGACTCCATGGCATTGTTTGTACTTTTGCGTCAATATTTGATTGTACCCAAGGCTCATCGTGTTGTAACTTTTTTTCAAAAAAAAAAAGCCCTTGTTCTGGATAGAGAGAAATGGTAATTCTTTATCCATAAAAAAGGCAAACACAAAAGGAGAAGAAAAGAGCCGAATCAAACGTACTAGGGCCAGCCACCAACTCTACTCAATCCCATCAATCAAATCGAAATTGCAACTTTTGTGCTATTCTGCACACGGTTCGAGCGACACCACTCTACCGCAACAACTCCATGCCCAGCCAGAAGCTCCCAGCTGACCTGCTACCACGACGACGCCTAATCGGCTATCGCGGATGGATGTGTCAAAACAAAATTTCTTCAGCCATACAACACACACGAAGCGGTATATCATGCGGTGCCTGTTCGCATACCCAGAAGACAAGTGATAACACCCACGACATGATCAACAGACAAGATGCTACTCTTTCAACAGCACACCCCTCTTCAGAAACAATGTAATCATGCACTTGCTGACTTGCAGAGCACATCATCAGTATCGTATTATACACAGAAAATTACTACAAAAGCACAACTGAGACAAAAACAAAAATCAAACATTCTATAATCTACACGAACATCCATCACAAGGGGGTATTTCAACACATTGCAAGCAATTTAGCCGCAGGGCGTGAGCTTCTTGTTGCCAGCACCACGAGGGTTGTCATCCTTCCAGTCGTCCCAAGCTCTTGCTTTTGCCTCCTCTGCATCCTCATCCTCTTGAGCTGAGCTAGTACCGTCCTTGTGCCATGCCGAGTTTGCTTCTTTGATCATATTTGCAGTTCTTTCTTGCCATTTCTCCATCATTTTCATTTCACGTAAACCAGCTTCTTCTATGCTCATTGTTGGCAGCCTATATATGATTCAAGCGATAGGATGGGTACTCAGGTTAGCACCAACTCCAACAATGCTCCACCATGAAACATCAAAGCATGGAGGATACAGGATAAATCAAGACTCCATAGGTGTACACTCAAATTTATCGGTACGATATTGTAACTTGGGAGTGTTTTTCACTAGGAATTGTAAATAGTGGTCGTTCCATGTTCACCACAAGGTTATCATTATTAGCAGATATGCGCAGTATAGAAACAACACAAACATTGCAGTGTTTAGGTGTATAACACTTTTTAAGACATACCTGTAACCGGGCTGAAAAACTTGTGCTGCCATTCTTTCCCTTTCACTGGTTAGTCCTCCACCAACAAGACTTGCAGGTCCAAATATCAGGGGTTGGTGTTTGTGCTCATGAGCTTGCGAAACACTTGCTCTACCTTCAAGGACGTCTTGAGCAAATGTTGCGCAAGTGATTGGATCAGCTGGTTTGGAATATGGTGCACGGTTTGCAGCATTGTGGTGCCATGCTTCAGCTTTTTGTGTACGTTCATCAAGCATTTCACGAGCAAATGCATTCCCATCCTACAGAAACGGAAAGGTTACTGCAGGCAAAATTTATGTTTAATGAAAGTAATTGCCTTTTGGGTTAGAAAATCTACTAGATCATATGTTGAGAAAGGATCGCCTGTAGACATTTTAATAGCCACGGTTCTTCATAAATATGCATAGACTAGTCAACAATCAGATTCACACCATATGAAATATTTTTATAATTTCCTGAAAAAAAATCATGGGATGGAATGTTTCCAATGCCCTGTAGCATTTCCCAATCATAATGAAAGAAGCTATAAGAAGAGATGCCAATCAGAAGACATCATGTCTTCGGCTAACATTTGGCAGATGCTATGTTGAGAACACAGCTACCCTAAAATTTTGTGCACTGATAAATTATATGCATTTATAATATTTATGTGAGGCATGATAGCCTGAGAATCCCACATTCTCAGAAGAAAAAAGTTTTCTAAAAATGATAGGCCTAAGATGCTACGGACAAGAAATTGCCAAATCACTATTATTAGCATTACCTTTTCCTGTCTTTCCTTTACAGCTAGAAGCATTTCTTCTTCCTTCTTTAGCATGTCAAGAAGATCAAAGGCCTACATAAGGAATAACATCAGATCAGTGCTTAAATATTATGAATGCAAGTACTGCAATTTGAGAAATCGAAACCCTCTAAACTAAGCTTATGTAAAATTTCTAGTCGCAACAGACTAACCTTGCAGAGAGCCAATGAGATAGTAGCTAACCATGCCTGCAACATGGCAAAAGTAGATAAGAACCAGAGCATATGTTCTGATTAATTATAAAAATGAAGTGCAAGGTGATAGTATAAAATTTGGAACCACACATTGATAAGATACGAAAACACAATGTATAGATTCTAAAAGAATTATTTAATCATGCCAATTTAAATAGCATAGGAAGAATAAGGATTAAAATTTGAAGAACTTACACTGAAGATTTATTTCTATGGGACAAATTTTGTAGTAGCTATGTGTCAACTGTTACTAGAGAGAACAAGATTCATCCTCATGGGCTTGGTATGCACTAAAACGAGCATTACAGGGTGTGTGGTTGACTTCCTGCATGTAATTAAGAACTAGCTATATGCATCGAATTCATAAAGCTCCCTAGTCCCTATAGGCATTACACTTACTAAATGAAAATCCCTCATGTCAAGTGGAATAAAGATTCATCTTCTAGAATATCACAGCTCATGTTAATTTGAAATATTAAAAAATTCCTTCCTGTCAAGAGAAGCAAAGCTATATTTTTCTAGTAGATCACAGCTCATTTTAATTGGAAAAAAATCCCTCATGTCGAGGAGCAAAGCTATATGTTCTATTACATCACAACTCATTTCAAATTAAATATGCTGAAATAAAGAAACCGGAATAAACATATGATTCAACACAGAACACCTTCCAGGTGTAGCATGCTAACCTCTCTTTCTTCCTCCCCATCATCCTCCAAGGCATCTTCCTCCCCAGCTTCAACAGGAGCAGATAAAGCAGCTGCCCTCAATGAGCGCCCACGCCTTTCTTTTCTCTCTTTAATCTCTTGGAGCTTCGTTTCTGCAGCTTTTTGACATCTGAACCAGGCAATCTAGGCTCCAGAAATACGAAACAGAGTATTACAGGAGGTTAACTGAGTCGAAAACATGTCAGAGTAAACAGATTTTTTCTACTATAGACTGCAAACTGTATATGCTAAGAGCCGAAAAAAGTAATTAGTGTCACCTTCTGTGCTCTTCTGTTTGCCATAGTATCAGGCTGCTTCTGTCTAGATAATTCAAGCTCATCCTCTGGAATAAGTTCTAGTGCTTCACATAGAGCAATAAACTCCTGTGGTGCATAACAGAAGTGATTCGTACATACGGAATGGGTGGTGGTGTGCTGACAAATGAATCAATTTGGCAGGTAGATTGCTTACCTTCAAATGGTTCTGTGATGCCTTAAGAATTGGGATCCTGTCCTCCTGTGCAATCTTCTCAGTCATTTCCCCTAGGTAGTATGGGACCTAAATTACCAACAAGGGTCATCTGAGATATAACCAAAGCAACAATTGAATTTGTGAAACGCTGAAAAGGCTGTAAGTTTCCTAGCATTGCTGCGATCCAAGCAGCACTGATAACTGACTACCCGTCTAGTGTCATCTATGGCCTGTTTCATGAACTTGTTCACGGAGCAGAGGGAGGGAGGGGAGCATACGAGCAGGTATTTGAGGTTGGCGGTGGAGACGTCTTCCTTGGTCTCGTTGGTGGAGAAGAGGCCGAGCTTGCTGACCATCTCGTCGCAGCGCCGCAGCAGCTCGACCCCCTTCCGGATCCCTTCCTGCCCAACGCAAAATCAAAGCACGTAATAAGCACCACTGGACCCCCGAGAGCCCAATCTCTTGGCGCTTATGAGAAGGACGACGAGGCGACCCAGAAGAGGGGAGGAACCTGGTCGAGGGCGGAGCTGGAGGCGAGGCCGTGGAGACGGGACGCCCTGTCGAAGAGGGCGGGGAGCGGGAGGTCGGGGTCGTCCTCCGGCTCTGGATGGAGGCGCATCTGCGACTGCATCTTGTTCCCGACCTCCTCCACCTCCACCATTTCGATCGATCGGGGGCAAAACCCTAGAGCCGGGCGGAGTCGCGGGGAGGAGGGGAAGCAGAGGAGAGAGCGCTCGCGTGGGGAGGGAGGAAGCAGAGAAGAGCAGAGCAGGAGCCAGGAGGCAGCCGTCGTGGGCGGATCGGCTCGCTTCGTTGCCGTCGCGTGGGCCCCACCTGAGACGCCAGAATGTTCGGGTCGACCCAACCAAAGCCCCGCTGCCACGTTTTTCCAAGGCAAAATTGGATGCTAAAAAATAGTTTTTGCCACGAGCTAATAATTTTTTTTTATCACGCACACGCTACAATTTAGTGTTAATTTTTCGCTAAACATTATAATATATATAATAATATGTTTTTTCTCAAAGAGATATCAACACATTTATAAAAGATAATTATTCCTTTATCTTTTCATATCAAGATTCTAGTAAATAAAAGGCATTCGGTCCCACTCTTCAACAGTTTTCTCCCACCCATGGCGACGGCCTCCTCCTAGATCCTCCACTCGCCATTTTTGGACCTCAGGGTCCCGCTCTCGGCCGCAGACCTCTGAGAGGCCGCCTACAAGGCGCTGGTCGTGACCTCTGGGACCACTGGAGGGGAGCCGCTCACCTACATCCCCCCAGTCCTCCGTGGTGGCGTTGGCATCCCCAGCCATGTCTGCGTCCTTGACCTCATCCATCTCGCTCCAGCGTTCTCACACCCCTGCGGAGTTAGCAGCATGGCGCATCGCCGCTCGAAGCCCTTCTTGGTGGCGTTCCCACTCATCGATGCCGCCATCAAGGGCACTAACGCTAGTGGCGTTCTCTCCCACGATGAGTTTCGGAGCGCCAGGGCTCGGATCATCGAGCTGCTCAACCTCGCCGAGATCCCAAGTAGGAGAGGGCGGGAGAAGGCTAGCTGCGGTGGGTTGCGAGAGCAGGGGAGGCCTGGTCGCCAGTGATTGCCAGAGCAGGGCGAACTCTAGGGTGCAGGTGCAATTTTAATTTGAGGCCTAGGGACATCGGGAGTCTGCAGCATAGTCACCAGGAATGTGGTACCATGCCCACGTTTTCATGCCGAGCTTGTTTCTGTACCGGAAACACGGGTACATTTTCGTTCCAAAGTGTTAATCACTCTTAAACAAGGTACCACGTTTCGCGTTTCTCTCGACCTATCGATTTGAGAACTTTTGTTACTGTGGTCTGCACGTGTGATCCTATTTGGATCAAACCAGAACAGGGGATAGAGAGGCACGAGTATGATTAACATTTCGCGCGGCTTCTGTTTAAAAATAATATAATATTAAATATGATGTTCTACATCTAATTACCATATTTATATGTGGTGATAGCCAGTGGCCCTGTTTGGTTCTCTACACTAGTGAGTGCTAGAAAACTTTGATCGCTAATTACGGTGTTAAATAAAGTCAGTTTACAAAACCAACTTCAGAACCCCTGTACTAGGAACCTTAAAGAATCTAATGAGGTCTTTGACCGCGTGATTATAGAATTGTACTGTAGCATTACTGTAGCCAATTATCAATTAATTATCGTCATTAGATTCATCGCGAAAAGTTACCTCCATTCCTAAAAAAAATTTGCAAATAGATTTTATTTAGTACTCTATGCATTTGAGGTTTTTTTTCGAGAAATGTGTGCGCTAAAATCCTAGCGTGTTCCATACATGGTCAGTATATCTTTTCCAATGTCATGTGACAAAAGCAACTTTTTTCAAGTATGGCTGTGTTTAGTTCGCCCAACTTCTCCAAACTTTCCATCACATCGAAATCACATCGAAACATTAAATATAGCAAATAACTCATGCATGGAGTACTAAATGTAGGTAAATAAAAAAACTAATTGTATAGTTTTGATGTAAGTTGCAAAACAAATCTTTTGAGCCTAGTTAGCCTATGGTAAAATAACATTCGATGTGATATTTTTTTTATTTACGGGTAAAGATCTGAACAAGACTTGGTCACCTAGTCTGGAGCAGGGTTTTATTTCCCAACCGGAAACCGGTTACCGCCGCCCTCCGGTACCGGTTTACCGGACCGGTTAGGCCGGTAACCGGTGGAAACCGGTTGAATTCAAATCCAAATTCAAATAAATTCAAATTTTCCCGTGCAACCGGTTCCGACCGGTTTACCGGCCGGTTTGACCGGTTTACCGGCCGGTTTTACCGGTTTACCGGTCGGTTTGACCGGTTTGAAATTCAAACGCTCCCGTGCAACCGGTTTACCGGCCGGTTTTACCGGTTTACCGGCCGGTTTGACCGGTTTGATCGGTGGGCCTTCATGGGCCGGCCCATTTTTTTTCTTTTTCTTTTTTTGATTTAACTTTAAATTCCCACAAACTATAATAAATGAATGAATTTTTGAGAAAATTTGACACCATTAGATTCATCACACCTCAAAGTATTTTTAGGAATTTTTTGGAAATTTTTCATTTTTTGAATTCAAATTTAAAATTTGAATTTTGGCCGGTTGGGTACCGGCCGGAACCGGAACCGGACCGGACCGGTTTGACCGGTAACCGGTCAAACCGGACCGGTTCCCACCGGTTAGGTTAACCTTGGTCTGGAGACCGGAATTGCTGTAATTTTTAATTGCTGATGATTTTTTGGGTTTTTTTACTTGGACTGTTTGGCGCAGCTCCACGGGGCCTCGGCTCCTGTTCAGAAGTATACTTTTCAGATGGGGTGATGTGCTATTCCAGATTGTTTGTGCTTTTTATTTTTTTAAAAAATATCCGAGAGCACTGGGGAATTATGTAAGAACTTAAGTGGGCGCCGACCAGACGCTCAAACACAGATGGAGTGCCGAGAAATCTAGGATGCGCCTGAGGGGCTCACACACGCACCCATACATCCGCGCGCACACACGCACACACGAGCCCTGCAACCCTCTGGGGAACAAAGCTAATGGAGAAGTATAACCAGGTGAACTACCTTTGCCCTGGAATGGCATGCTGCAGGTATACAACAGAAGAAAACCAAGACCAAAGCTCCAGAAGAGCGGCAGCACAACTCAAACATCTATTCACACGTACCAATTTGCTAGCAGCCACTGACTGCACAAATCAAAAGCTACAAACAATTCATCTCTCAACAAAACGCGGCGATTTCGCCACTCGATCAAGAGCCACCCTCTATGCCCTGACCTCTTTTGGCAGGCTCTAGGCGTGCAATGGACGCCATTCCCTGTTCCTTCCTCTATGATCCTGCCAGCTGCTTCTTTGGTGGTGCCCCTCATCCTGGTTATTGTTCCTCTGCTGGAAGTACCCGCCGCGGTTCCGTTTCCTTCCAGATGTGTGACTTGGATCCTCTTCCCGGTATCTATTATTGTTGGATCCACCATAGAAGTTATTATTCCTGTTGTATGCGTACTGGTTATTGCTCCAGCCGCGCCAACTAGGCTCCTCCAGAGAAGCACCCCAACCGGAGTTGCTATTGACCCATTTACTGGAGGATTCATCCTTCCCTCCCCAAATCGCATTGGCGTCCCAGTCCCATTTATTCACTTCAGCTGGCTTTTCTATATAGATGTCCCAGTTTCCAGACCTGTTCTGAGTACACTTGTTATCTGCCCCGGCATTGCCCGATCCAGTAGCCGGGGCTGAACTATAATCCGAGTCGAATGGTAGCCGTACCTTGTCCAGGTCAGCTACCAACTCAGGGTCAACTTTGCAGCGGTGGTCGACCTTATCAATGTACATATCAGGGTCTGGCAAAGGAATATCAGAAGGCTGGCCATGATAATTAGCCCAGAACCTTGCCTTTGAATTCTGAAAATTCTCAAAGGCTCCTGAATCATCCCACTGCTCAAGGTTATTGTATACTGAAACATATTGCTTGTTTTCGCAGAACCTATGCCAGGAAATGTTGCCAACATAACTGCAGAATTCCCTTTCCCATAATGGTACTGAGCAGTGCTCGTGTCCTGCATATATGAAAATAAATGTTAGAATTTTATGGAACCATCGTGGTAATGAAGGATAATACAGGATCTGCAAACCTACTGCATTCAGCAAACTGACAAAAATAAATTATTTTACAGCTAGATTGATCAGTACTCTGCTGTCTAAATTTGGAAGATACCAGATTGGAATTTTATAGTGAGTTCAGTAACCTGGAAGAGAAATACTTTTTTCTTCAAATTATCAATAAGGCTAGAAACCAAGCACCCCAGGGGTCCAGAGATAAAACTTGTTCCAATCATCCATGTTTACAATCGCAGAGAACAGTTTTCAATATATAAAAGAAGATAAATTTAGAGGCTTTTATGTGCTCATTCAAGACACCTTCTACATAGAATTAAAAGGTTCTTGTTCTGTCATTCTAGTTTTATTGGCAATTTGGCACTCTAGCTTTACAAGATGTTCTTTCCAAGTTAAGCTGACTTTTGAACCAGTAGTGCTGGCGAAATGTTGTTGGCCCTTTTGTTCTAAAATATTGATAAATAGAAAAATACAATAAACTCTGAAATAATGGAAAATTACTCTAGTTAATGAAACCCAATCATGATGTAATACATTCATAGCAATGAGAGGTTTGCAACACTGAAACTGGAAAGTTGAAATCAGTTCACAGGAAGAAGATCAATATAGGACAAAAGCTATGATGCCAAGAAAGACACCCAGGAACTTTGTTTCCCGTTCTTGTTCTGTTAGAGTGTTTTCCACTATGCCGAAGTTCAGATGTTATGTGCTGACGTTGTTCTGTAACTTTATTTTGGTCTCAACACATAAAGCTGGTGCCTATCCTACTTGCTCTGAAAAAAAAAGACAAAACTATAGTGGACAAGGAACATTAAGTTTCCTATGCTGTCTGAAATTTTTTTGAAACCTTTCCTTATGTTCATGGCTACAGTAATAAGGCTTCCTGAAACTTAATAAAGGAACTTGTTTGCCAGCTTGCAAACCGGTACACTGGTGAAAGCAGAAGTATTCCCTTTTTTAAAAAATAATTTTCACTTTTTCTATATGATACCGACGAATCATGTCAGTATTGAGAATGGTAAGGAAAATCCTAACCTTGAAACCAAAACCATATCCCTAAAGGCTAAAATTTAGCTTATCCATATAACCCAACATTGTAGGATTACTAGCTTCAGAGCCTATAGTTATAAGGTACTACTTTCATAATCCAAGCTAATTGAGCTAGGATATAAAATCAGAAATTTTATGGATAGTCTTCCACCTTCTCTTCATTCATATGAATGAAGATCACGGGCGTGGTGGAAACATTAGGCAGTCATATGCACAGCATGCAAAATAAAGGAACCATTCATAATTCTTGATATAAGGGTATGGTCCTTAAATGGCACCATTTATTCTACGGGTAAGTCTCTATCTCCTATACAGTTGGATTCAACGTGTCATTTAATTAACGATATGTCCATAAGAATTAGTAAGCAGGAAGAAACTGAACATGTGTCTTTCAGCAGATCATAAATTTGAGGCCATATTACATAAGAAAAAGATGGACACCCTTTACGGGACCAATGGATTACTTTCATTGGTAGAAGTACGGACAGACCTTGGTTGCTTAATCAGGAAGGGAATTGACTACTAGAGACTAGGCATTTCGACGAAGCGTACAAAAAAGGAGAAAGTAATTGAAGATGGAGCAAGGCACGAAGTGAGCCATGAATCCGAAAGATCCCAGCAGTTACCTATATAAAGGGTGAAATAAATGGTTGTATTGTAGCCAACTAGAAGAGGGAAACATTCAAAATCTTAAAATCAGACAGTCACCATGTATGGGACAATGGTAATACTTTCATTGGCAGGCGTATGGATGGACCTCAGTTGCTTTATCAGGAAGGGATTAGTGACAAGGCGTTTCAACAAAGTGCACAAAAGGACAAAGCAATCAAACATAGCACACAAGGCGTGAAGTGAGCCATAAGTCCAGACGATTCCAGTCATTGGATCCATGTAAATGGTTAAATGAACGGTTGTACTGCAGCCAACTAGAAGGGGCAATGGTTCAAAAACTTAAAATCAGTGCACTGCGTGATTTGTACTTCCATGTATCTTCAAAACATTTTGTGTTAACGTTCCTTATTAGTCATTACCATTTACCAATTTGAACACCAGATATAAATTATTGTTGGGACACATGATACACTACACAAAATGAACAGTGGCCAGAAAGCACAGCCTGCAATTGCAGTATGCCAGTACCACCCTTTTCCAATTTCCCCAACAGGAATGGCTATCTACAATATTCAGGTAAAGCTAGCATTTTTTTTTGTTACTTCATTGTACTGCAATGGCAAGAACAGTCTAGACAGATGAGAAAGCTTAAAGCAACAGGTTAGTCTGCATCAGGCATCAGCAACTTTGATTTTAAGCTCTATAATCAGTGACAGAGGTCACCGAATCTCTGTTCCACAAGAGATTACGTGATGATATAACCCAAATCAGAAGAACATGGGAATGACAACGAGATGCATCCGCCCGTACCGTAATCAGGCGGAGGGAGAGGTGGGTGCGAAGGGCGGCGGGAGCGGTCCGACTGCCTCCTCACATACCGCGACCGATTCCAACCCCCCATCGGGAGGAAGAGGAGGAGGAGGGAAAAACCCCCAACTCAACGATTCGCCGAAGCTCCCGAGCCCCGGGGGCACCAAGACAAGGCAGCCCAATGGCAGGCAGTCGGACGCCCCCCCAAGAACTAGCTCCCAACGAGCTGGCTACGAATCCATCGCACCGCGAGATTGGGGCCCGCCTTCCTTCGCCGGGGACAGCGCGTGTCCGGGAGTATATCGACACAGCCGGGAGCGGAGACGGCAAGAGGAAGCCGCCGAGTCCGACTGAAACGTGGGTGCCTTCTTCAGGCGTAGTTTTGGGCCAGGCCCATCATCAACTGGGCCAGGAATATCTAGGCGAGTCAGCTCTCCCAATCTCCTTGTCGTTGGCCGTTGCTAGCACTCCGCCCACCCTGCTCTCCGCCATGGCCGCACGCCCCGTGACCGCGAGCAGCTCACGCCGCCCTCCTCTCCCAGCTCAGGCTGCTGCTGCTGCTGCTTCCTCTTCCCCCGGTACGTCTGTGCCCGCCGCTTGCTCGAGCGCCATTATCTGATTATTCCGCCTCTTCCTCTCTTTTTTTTATGTTTTTGTTTGACCATACAGCGGTTCGTGGAGTCAGATCGGGGGAGCGCTCGCTCCTTCGGCCGTGCCCGATGCTGCTGACGTCTGTGGCAGGTATAGCTCTGAGCTTCCCTGTTCCCAACTTCCCGGCATGCTTACTTTGGTTGCAGTCTGTTCGATGGAATGGCCGTGACTGACATGAAGGCGATGTGTGGGTTGCAGTGGGGAGTTTGGTTGCCGCTGGGGCCGCTAATGCTGCCGAGCTATTGGATCCTCTGGTTAGGAGAATCACACGTGCCTTCAAATATGTTACATGTTCACTGTTTAATGTTCATTCAGGAGTTGTTTGATCCTGATTACCCGTGTCAAGTTATGATTACAGCATGGCTAATTTGTCAAGAGATATTATTATCATCCATTGCATAAGCTGTAGGATGTCTCACTTGTAATGTAGTCAATTTATGTCTCCTGTTCTTTCTTTTTTGCATCCATTTGCTTTCCATTACAGTGATATTTATTGTGCATCAATCCCTGCAAACTGCTTGCTTTTCACCAGCACGGATCATCAGAACTTCTTTTGGCCGATCTTGGCATTGGAGATTGGTTTGGGGGTTTGCTGTTTTCTGCTGGACAGCAGGCTAATGAGGCTGTTCAGGATCAGCTATCTGCTCTTAGTTTCTCTAGGTATGTTCCTTTTCACTTATGTTAACTTCTTGTTGACATTTCTACCTGCTCGGCATTTTCAATTTTTCTGCCTATTGCCTAATGCTTGCATCTCTTATGCCTCACCTTTACCTTTACCCTCCAGCTTGGCAGTCATTTTCGGTGCTGGACTTGTAACAAGTTTGTCTCCATGTACACTCAGCGTTCTGCCATTGACCCTGGGATATATAGGTGAATATAGTGGTTATCGTTTGAGATGTTTGTTAGATTCATCTTCAGAATTAGTTGTCACTCATGACTCTGACATAATTCTTTCTTCATAAACTTTTAGGTGCATTTGGCTCTGGAAAAGGCCGAACTGAGGTAATTTAAGATTAATGAACAAGTGGTTCTGCATGACATAGAAGTTAGGATGCATATTTCCAAAAACTTACCTCCGCTAAAGCACTTAGTTGAGTTATTAAGCCTAGCATCTGTAATGATTAAAGGTTGACATTTCCAGCTGGATACTTCCCTTGATATAATTACTGGTATTTGAGTATGTGACATGGCTTTTCCTATCTATTAGGTTATCGGAAATTCAATAGCATTTTCATTAGGACTGGCAACAACCTTAGCTATTCTTGGTGTTGCTGCTTCGTTTGCTGGAAAGGCTTATGGTCAGGTTGGACAAGGACTCCCAGTGGCTGCTTCTGGGTTGGCCATCATCATGGGACTGAACCTTCTGGAGGTAAATCACTGCAAAATGAAAATTTGGATAAACTGGAGCATGTCAAGAAAAATTTCTTCCTGCATCATTTCCTTAAGTTAAATCATTTATGAGCAGATTTGATACCTGTGTTTCTTGGTTTCTCATTATATTGGTAATTTGTTTGTATAAACTGACTGTAGTGGTAGTTCATTCATTCTGATGAAATGACATTTATGTTTTTTTATCTTGTGTCTGTATTATTAGCACGCAAATTTCGCCTTAATGTTTTAATTTCATGTTATTATGTATTTAACAGGTACTCGAGTTGCAACTTCCCTCCTTTTTCAGTGATTTTGACCCTCGAGCTGCTGCTGCTAACCTCCCTTCAAGTGATGCCTCCTGACGTCATCGTTTATTTCCTAACGAAAAAATACTAATCTGTGTATCACTATGTTTCTTTTTACTCAAAATAATATATTTCTTTTGTCACCTATTTTATATTATATCAGGTGTACAAGCATATCTTGCTGGTCTTACATTTGCATTAGCAGCATCACCTTGCAGCACACCTGTTCTTGCTACCCTTCTGGGATATGTTGCCACTTCAAGAGTATGTATTATTGGATACATAAGTTGTCTAAGTAGTCAAAAGTTTATTACTGTTGTTTAAACTTCAACACAGGGGAAGACACTGTCAAAAATTAGTAAATCACATCCTGCCGTGCGGTACTTTATTTTGTATTATATGCTTCCCCTAGCTTTTGTCTTTCTGAATGATGAGGATATTCTGTCACCACAACTTCAACCTTTTTTTCTGTCAGGACCCCATTATTGGAGGAAGCTTGTTGTTGACATACACAACGGGCTATGTTGCGCCTCTTCTTATTGCAGCTTCTTTTGCTGGAGCATTGCAGGTATGGATGCTTTCTATTTCTTCGTGCCGACCTATTCGAACAGGATTTAAACCTTGAATTGCTCTCAAGACTGCTCTAGACTAATAGACCAAATGTGTTTTTATTCTCTTTTATGCCCCTCATAATTAACTTAGTTGCCTTATGTAGAGTTTGCTGTCATTCAGAAGATATTCAGCATGGATAAACCCAATCAGGTACCTACTCCATACTGACATTTGAATGTTTTCTCTTAACAAATAAATGTTGAGCTTAATATCCATTAGCATCTTGTGCTTTCTAGTCAAAGTCTTAATAGCAACTTTTCTAACTTTCAGATTGCACACTCTGTCCTTGCATAATCACTCTGAGTCTGCGTCATAAACTAGCTAACTTGATTTACTCTTGGGCTTTGGATATATAGATTGGCTAAAGAAACAACACACATGAAATGGCATATGAACCCTTTTTTGTAAACTACTGACCTGATGTAAAGATCATTATCAATTGTTCCTTCCAATACTCTTTCCTTTACTAGGGATACTTCTTGCACTAACATTTTTTCGACAGTGGTGCATTTCTACTTGGTGGAGGTGTCTACACCCTTCTGGACAGGGTGTTTCCTGCAACATCAATGGCAATGTAGGACAGTCCATTGAACATGTGATAGCAATGTCTTCAGATGTACAGTAGGTAATGATCAAGCACTGAGAGTATTTTTGGTTCTCTCTACAATGTATAGGCGTGTAAATGATTTTATACAGCCAAGACATCTTTACCTCATTAGTCTGTACTGTAAGGGCCTCAATAATTGGAGGTGTACCCTGTTAAAATTACTTACATCCAGAGACTGGAAGGATTGATATAATACATGGAAATCCATATATGCGTATGTACCTAAGGATCGGGGCTTCAACTAATGACCAACACTGGTTATCAGGGCATGTGGCGGGTCCAAATTCAGTGGTCAAATTCCTTATGGGCGTCAACGACCAAATACCTTCTGGTTTAAATTTTTTGCACAGAGGTGATGCTGAAAATAAGTGAGGCGATGCATAACTTATCCTAATGCGGATATGTGGAGAGATGAACATCGAATGGTTTCTGGGTCTAGGATGCTGTATTTACCGTGCTTCCACTGCCATTCAAGCATGTGGCTTGTGGTGCACAAAACTGTTTTATCCGCCCATACTAGTTTTTTTCCCTTATAACCATCATTTTTGTATACAACCCTTTCAAAATAAAGATAGCCCAACCAATCATTAAAAAAAATTCTTGCTCAATCTGGGGGACTTTGACATGCTGCTGGGTGCTGGCTGTCACATTCAACATCTTTTTACTCCTTAGATTTAGTCAAGCTCTGTCAAGCATCCAAGAATTTAAGCACACTTAATCTTCTCACACATAAATTCCTAGCCCGACTTCCTTTGGATCAGTTTCTACCATCCATGAAGGCCTGCCAATTCAAGTGGATGAACATGTTTAGCTCAAACAAAATATGAGTTGGAACATTATGTACTGTTTTTTAGGTTGGCAAAAGAGAAATCACTTGTTCATCACGAAGTTGCTTGTCCCTTGAGATGCACGCTCAAGAAGAAGCTTCCTTGCTTCGACTGTTATTCCCTCTGGCTGCATTACAGCAAACTGAGACAGTTTAGTTTGGGGGAACAAAGCTCCTATGTAAATCCTCCTTTCCTTTCTTCTTCCATTCAAGCATTACTAACCTCTTCTGGAAACCAAACACCTGGCTGGGTGTTGCCCTCAAGAACCGCCAAAGCAAATGCAGCTGTTGCAAAGCCCACTGATCTGAAAAATTCCAATATAGCATGCTTAGATGCAGTAGAGGCAGTATTCCTTATGGTAACTTCTAACAGTGTAAGATAATACAAAGAAAACTAAAATCTGAACCAGATATTTTTCCCAGGTTTAAACAAAAAATGGAACGGAGGGTTTCCACAGGATGATGTTGTAAATCAAAGGAAACCATCAGTTCATATTGTGTTGTGCTTTGGACAAATGAGAAGCTTCGTAATTGTTGCAAGTAATCAGATGGTTGGTGGTGACAATGTTAAGATTATAATACTAGATATCAATTACGTATTGGGTGTCAAAAATGCTCAATGTTCATGCTTTTGTACTTACACAGATAGCTTCTTATGAGTAAATAGTCCAATGGTATTCCGGCCATTTGAACAGTCCAAGTCTACCTGCAGAAAAAAACTAAATGACTGTATCAGGCAATGACCATTAGCGGTCAAGTACCACTCCTCTCACACATATAAAGAACTTACTCTCATGGAGACACGCTCTCCTGCAATGCCATCAATTGCTCGGACCAAAGGATCAACTGACATGACTAACTTTTGAACCTTATTTTTATCCCTCAAGAACTCCTGGAAAGAGAAAGATGGAGTCAGGCACTGAGATCAAATTAACTGCAATTCAATCAAAAATATCATTTATGTATACATTCTGGATTCCAGTCAAATATATATCGTTTAATCTTAATTCAAGAATTACTGGCTAAATGTTGTAATTGCTGAAAGGCAGATGCTAATAGCTGTTTGTAACCTTCGTTAATTTTGTTAGTACTGGTAAATAAAACTAGAAGAAGGGTTCAGATGAATTAACTTGATGATGCATAATCTGAGAAAAAAGACATACAACAGGTAAGAAGTTTGCGAAAGCCTGCATTCCCCAATTCCAGAAAAAAGGAGAAGTACCAAATCGAGCACTGACAGTTGGTACACCTAAAATCTTAAAGGCACTCCTCACTTCAGGCAAATTCCTGGAATCAGTAATGTAATGTCAAATCCATTTGCTTCTTTTTGTGGCTATATTGGGTCTCTGTTTTGTCAAATATAAGATATGGAACGGTAAAAATTGGCGAAAACTACTTACAATAAGTAAACATTTTTCTTTCTGACCCCTTTTCCAAAATCAATGTTCAGAGCTCCACTGTAGGGCTTCAGTTTGATTTCTTTTCCTGGATTAGTAATAGTAATAGAAATAAGAATGACTTTAAGATTTCTCCGAGGACCACCAAAGGCGCACTAATGAAGTAGTATGAAGTACCCTTGTTGTATGCAATTACATCTTCCCCAAGAAGCAGGAAACTTGTTGTCAGTATTGTTGGACCAGCGCCACCAGAACCTGCAGTATAGTAAAAGAATCTAGAAAAGGGATTTAGCAACATACAACATAGGTATGGATGCATCAAATTACTTGCTGCTAGCTTCACAAATCATGGAACCGTGGTTGACAGTGATTCGTACAATGCAATGCTTATGCAGGTATTTTGAAGATAACATAATTATTCACGTATCAATTAGGAGAAGGGGACATATCATTGGGAACAATCTAATTACTATATGGCAGCACAAAAAATTAATCGGAACAATCTAATTACTATATGGCAGCACAAAAAATTAATCCAACCATCCTTTTTAAATACACTGTATTTTGACATTTGATTTTGTGTAGACAATGACGAACTCTAACCTTAGTCTTTCCGGTTCGCCATCATTTTCACTTCTTGCAGCATTGACAAGTTCAGCAGCCATCACTGTCAGAAGAGAACAATACAGCACATTAATAAACACTGAGATATTGAAGAGCATACATTAGATACTGGACAACAGAAAGAGACAAACAAAAGGCAAATCTGAGGAACTGTATTGAGGGAAATGTGGAGACCATTGCTCACTCCAGGATATATGCCGGCAGTAGTAATAGCTGGGACACCAGCGGATTTCGCTTGTTCATGGAAACCTTTTGCTCGCCAGGAATAGTCAGTGTCGTCGCAAACATCAATATATGCTGTCTGTTCAGTAAAATATTTGAAGTTGTGCCAATAGCATTTGCAGGTGATTGAGTTAGGCATTGCTTAATCTTATCAGGAAACTTAACACAATACTTATATGAAATTGAGTTGAGCCTCAAAACTCAAAAGCATGGCATGTGTCTGCTCTACCTTTGTAGATATTGCTGCCTGCAACACGGTGCACTCCTCCGCCCTTTGGAAAGGCCCAGCAGTATGGACAACTAAATCCACACCTGGGGAGGGAGAGATTTAAGGTAGTTAAGCCTAAAGTAGACATTGGTTTAGGGCTCAAGTATAAGGATTAGATTATTAAGGAGTTAGGAAAAGTGAGGAGCTTTGGAAGAGCAGTTACTGCTACTGCTATAAAAACTCGACCGGATGGGTACGATGGACCCAACCATATTTCATTAAGAGGGTTACTGCTACTTCTATTGTGCGTGCAATCGTAGCATCAATCGGTGAAGTGTACAACAAGTCGCGGAATCAGTGCAGAATTAGTAGGGTGCTGCATTAGCAATTAGCATTACTAACCTTGTAGCGCTTCCTCCAACATTCTTGCGTCGCGGGTATCAACTTGGACAAACTCAGATCGCTCTCCGAGTTTAGATGCGAAGGATTCACCCTTTTCCCTGCCCATCAGCAAGCGGCGGTTACGCAGCCGGAACAGAAGAAGAGGATAAAAACGAGGCAATGGACCAGAGCAGAGGAGGTGGCCAGTGGATGGTACTGGTATCGAGGCAGAGGCACCCACCGGTTCCTTCCTCCGACGAGGACGCTGAGGTCGGGGCGGAGCTTGGAGAGCGCGGTGGCCGTGGAACCCCCGACGCGGCCGGTGCCGCCGAGCACGAGCACGCGGGCGGTCCTCGAGGAGTAGGACGACCTCTTCACCTGGGAGGCAGCGTCGTCCCTGGTGGAGGGTGCGGCGGCAGGAGGCGCGCATGCTCGGACCATGGCCATGGCGACCATTCGGTGGGCTTATCTGCCTGACGGAGATGTCAGATGTGGAGAAGCGTTGCTAGAACGATGGACATGTCAGGTGTGTGGTCGTTAGCAACTCCCGGTCCGGTCCGGCCGCGGTGGCACCATTTCCTTCCTTCCTTTTTACCTGCACCGCAGTCGAGCGAGATCGCAAGCAAGTGGCAGCAGTAGCGGGGCGCGTGAGAGGACGAGCTCAACGCTGAACTGCGCGGGGCAGGCCACCACGTACGCCCACAGTTCCTGCTCCCAGCTGCCCCTTGGCTTCGATTTGATTCCAGGGATTTTTTTTAAGTCCCTGGAATTTTTTTAGTATTTAGAAGTATTAAATAAAAGTTAATTATAAAACTAACTGCAGAACTCTGGGGTTAAATTACGAGACGAATTTAATGAGGTATATTAATCTATGATTATCGAATGGTTACTGTAGCATCACTGTAGCAAATTATGAATTAATTAGACTCATTAGATTCGTCTCGCGAAAAAGCACTCAGCTGTCAAAAAACATTTATAAACAGAATTTATTTAATACTATAAAATAGTAAAATTCTTTTTGATGTGATAGGGACTTCTGAAAAAAGTTTGGTTCCAAACAGGAGCCAGTACTAATTCTACAGTCACCCGATGGAAGCCACCTCACGGTCAATCCGACCTGCACCCGTCCAGTTCGCAAAGCGCAAACCAATTCACATGGAGGGTCCCACGCCCACGTCGCTATCTTCTCGCATCTTCATCCAGTGTCTAGTCTTCTCCTTTTCTTTTCTCCTTTCCGCTTTCTCTCTCTTCTCTTTGCTGGATTCTTTTCCTGCGACCATCTTCTTGCTGGCAGCCTGCAGCATGCACAGAGAGGTGCGGACTGCGGAGCTATATAGCGGTGAGCATTGAGCAAGGAGGGTGGCAAGCCAGCGTCTGGAACTCCACACGGCGGGCGGGGATGCATGGCCCAGACGTGGCCGGCGTCGGTGACAACGGAGCCCGGCGTGGCCGGAGGAGCTGCGGCGGCACTTTTGCTCGTCAGCTATGCTAGTGCTAGTGAGTTGAAAGCGCTGCGATGGCTGCCTCAATTTTTCTTTTTAGTAAAATGCGCTGCCGGCCTTTGAACTTGGCAGGGGTGTCATCAAAGTCCCCAAACTCTAAAAATGCGCATTTGCATCTCTAAATTTATTAGTTGGTTCACGTGAGGTTCAAATCACCATTACTCTGGTTAAACCACCAGCGTGTCAAGCTAACTGGACGATGACGTCGACCTAACTTGTGGGGCCCACATGTCAGATCCGTCCTCCTCCTTCCTTTTCCTTCCTCCCCCGTGCGGTGTAGCGGCGACAGCGGCCTACCACGCCGCGGCGGCGGTGGCACCCTGCAAAGTACGCGCGCAACGGCTCCCGCTCGCCAAGTGGGGTGGAGCCGCGGTGGAGCTCGCTCCCGCCGTTGGGGGCGGAGCGGCGGTTCCTGCTCCAGGCGGCGCCGCCCATCAACCGCGGGCGAGGACGAGGTGCAGAGAGAGCGCCCTGGCCGCACCCACGGCCGCGGCCTGGCCGTGAGGCGCCCGTGCGGCGCCCCTGGCCGTGCGGTGCCTCACAAAGGGGCGGCGGTCGGAGGGGGCGGCATGAGGCGGTGGCGGCCTCCGGGCAGCGGCCGAGGCGGGGCCGGCTGGAGGGGGCGTGGCCCTCGGCTGCCGGGGCGGCGCGGCACCCCCGACCCTGGCCACCGGCGCGGCGCAGCACCCCACGACCCTGCCACCGGTGTGGCGCGGCACCCTGCGCCCCGCCGCCTCCTGCTCCTGGGTGGAGCCGCGGCGTGGTAGGCCGCCGGCCCTGCAAGCCGCCTGCGCGGCCGCCGCCCCCACCCGGCCGCCGGCGCGCGGGAGGGGCCCTCGGCCGCCGGGGCGGCGCGGCACCCCCGGCCCTGGCCACCGGCACGCGTTCGTGGCCCTCGGCCACCGGCGCGGCGCGGCATTCTGCAGCCCTGGCCACCGCACGGAGGAAGGAAGAGGGAGGATATTAATATGACAAGTGGGCTCCACATGTCACAGCGCCTAATCAGCTTGACACGCTGGTGGTTTAACAAGATTAATGGTGATTTGGACCTCACGTGAACCAATTAACAAGTTTGAGGACATCACGTGAATCAACTAACAAGTTTGGGGATGCATATGTGCATTTTGGGAGTTCGGGGACCTGGATGACACCCGCTGCCAAGTTCAAGGGCCGGTGGTGCATTTTACTCTTTCTTTTTTTGTTGCTGTATAATTTTTTTTTAAAAAAGTTGTCCATAAATTTTTTTTGCTGGTTCATGAATTTGTTGTTCAAATGTTTTGTTTGTCGTTTTTTGGTTCTGAATTTTTGTTTTTTTTAATTCTGGTTCTAATTTTTTTCTCTCAGATTTCTTTTTTGTTTCAAAAAATTTTATCCCAATTTTTTTCTGAGTTTTCTTACAAACGTTTATACAAAATTTTGTATTTCAACAAAATATATACATGCAAAACTTTTTTGTTTGAACAAATTTGCATAAATAATTTGGAACACAAATTTTGTATTCAATAAATTTTTTAGTGAAAAAGTTTTTGTTTTAAATATTTTTCACGCACTTTCCCCATCCAAATTTTACACACAATTTTCTTACAATCTGAAAAAAAAGAATCGCTTCTGAGAAATAATTCCTGCCTGCGGGATGCAAAAGGGTGAGGGTCAGTGGGGGAATCTCATTTTCTGTAGCGCCAGGATTGATTTTGGTGTCTCGCCTAATTGGAAGTACGGGACCTGGACATATATGCCAAAAAGGGAAAGACTAAAGATGTCGGAAAATAGACTGTACCAATGAAAATAAACATGCGACCGTAAACTAGATATGCCCAGACGAGGAACCAGAGGGAGAGAAGATAAGGACAGAGACAGAGAGCACTAGTGATGGCCCCACTTGATTTTGCTGGTCCACGTATCAGTGGCTCCGGTACTAATAACTAATATAAATACCAGTGAAAGTTTCACTTAGCTCGCTGATATTTCCCTCGAAATACTCTTTTTTTTTTGAGTAATTTCCCTCGAGATACTCATAAAGGCTAGAGTTTCATTTTTGTTACGGCATCATTTTTATTTCTTCTGTGTTTTTTCTTCCATGGATGTGCTTTGCATTTTTCCAATCCAAAAGCCCAAGTTAATTAGTACTTCATTTGTTATGTGATTTGTGATGTTTAGAGAATTGAGGCTATTCACATAAATTGACGTTTGGAACCTCGAATATGTATGCTACATGTGTGATGTATGATCTGATGCGGTAATCATTGGTACTGCTTAACAGATGTATCGAATTATATTGCTAGTGTCATGGCTATGCTTTGATATGTTTTGAAATATTGTTTTGATGGATTTCCATCATTTTTTATGTGCTATCGGCCGGATAGTTTCATTTTCAGTTTTATCGGAACACACATGCCGTTTTTGTTTCCAATAATATTGTATCGTTTTTGTTTTCAAGTAAAAAAATATAAAAGTGAAAGTGGTGGAGTCTTCTATCGATCCTTTCCGACCATTTTCATCTCTAAGCGATGACAGCAGCAACGACACGTGCTATTGTTCCGGAGTTGGGCTTCACCCATCAAGCTAGTAGTTGGGCTGCGGCCTGATCTTGGCCCATTTGAAAGAATGTCTACGAAATCTTCTATTTGGATGACAGTATACAGTGGGCTTGCTTCTTCTCGGATCTCATTAGGAGCAACATGCGTGACTGGGAGGCAAGACCTTGCAGAAGGTCCATGGCGGTCCACGACGTGCTCCCTCCCGCCGTCGTGTTCCCGCCCGTCGACCCACCCAACGCTCGCCCACCCACCGCCGATCTTCGACCCGACCTTCTTTTTGGGCCCACCGCCATTTGCCAGGGGTCCAGCCCCGCCTTGCCAATGACACCGGAAATCCTATCCATCTTTCGAAAGATTTTTTCTTCCCCGCCTTGCACTGTTTGAGATTCGTGCAATCAATCATAACCCTTGGATTCACTCCAAATTCTACCATCCCCTCTCTCTCCCCCTTCTCCTCTTCCTACCGCCGCCACATGCCCGCATCGCTCCCCGCGCGGTTGCACGTCTGCTTCGCCGCGGTGCGCCGCTCGCTGCCTCCGCCACGCGTCTGCTCCGCTGTGGTGGCTGCGCCACCCGCTGCCCCTGCCGCGCGCCTGCTCCGCCATAGGGGCTGCCCGCGCATTGCCGACGTCGACGCCGCCTACTCGGCCTGCATCGCATGCTCTGCCTGTGTCGCCTACTCTGCCGCTGATGGATCCGCCTGCGCAGCCTGCTCCGCGCGCCACCTGCTTGCTCCGTTGCCGCCACCCGCCCTGCCGGAGCGCCTCCGCTGCCGGCCGCCGCACCTCCGTCGTCGGCCACCGATGACAAAGAAGATGGGAAAATGTTGATGTTCAACATTTTTGAACTATTATTTCAACATTTTCTAACTATTATTTCAACATTTTTCAAAATACTATTTCAACACTGTTTTAGTAAAATGTTGAATGAGTCATCAGCTGAGTCTTGGTGGACTTTATATATGAGTTGCTTAACTATCTTCTAGAAGATACACAGGAGCCCCCACAGTGGCACTCCCATGCCACCTTGCCTCCAATGTCGACCGAACCGTTAGTCGGTAGAGTCATTATCACATCGATCTCTCCCTCAAAAACCGCCGATCATAGAAATAGATCTAACCCTGGAATCCTACAACCGCCTCCTCAACCACCACCCCCGGCCGGCGGCGATCTCCCAACCTCGATCGCGAGAGGAAGAAGAACAATACCTTGGTTTACTTGCAGAGAGCCCGTAGATTCTACGCCGCCTTCGCTAGCACTCACGCGCGTGACTCCGAATATTTGCGTTTGTTCCCGCATTCAGAAATAGCGATGTGAACACAACTCCTTGCTCCGTGGCCGCAGCTCAAGCTCGTTTCTCACGCACGCACGCGCTGGAGCCGCCGCGTCGTCGAGTCGAGTTCGAACCGGGTCGTGTCGGGTCGGGTGGCCCGCGGTTAATTCTAGCCGTTGACCCAGTCCAAGACCGTTTCGATTCGCCACGTCATAAAGCCTGCTCTCTTCTCTCTTCCGCTGCAGAAATTTCCATTCGAAGCGCAGCCTCGATTTGATTCCCAATTCCCAATTCCCCACCATCACCACCGTCTCCCTTCCCGTGTGATCGCTCCACAAGCCCCCATGGCCGGCTACCCGCCGCCCGCCTCCGGCTACCCCTACGGCCCCGGCGCCGGGGGTGCCGGAGGCTACGGCGCCCCGCCGCCCTACGGCTCCTCCCCGGCCCCCTCCGCCCCGCCCTACGGCGACAAGCCCCCCAAGGAAGGCAAGACCTCCTCCTCCTCCTCCGCGCCGCCCAACTACGGCGCCCCGCCCTCCTCCCAGCCCTACGGCGGCGGCGGCGGAGGCTACGGCGCGCCCTACGGCGCCCCGCCGCCCTCGTCCGCCCCTCCCTACGGCGCCCCGCCGCCCTCGTCCGCCGCTCCCTACGGCGCGCCGCCGCACGCGCCCGCGCCCTACGGGGCCCCGCCGCCGGCGTACGGGGGCGGTTACGGCGGGAGCCCCTTCGCGTCGCTTGTGCCGTCCGCGTTCCCGCCCGGGACCGACCCCAACGTGGTGGCCTGCTTCCAGGCGGCAGACCGCGACGGCAGCGGGATGATCGACGACAAGGAGCTGCAGTCCGCGCTCTCCGGTTACAACCAGAGCTTCAGCCTCCGCACCGTCCACCTCCTTATGTACCTATTCACCAACACCAACGTCCGCAAGATCGGTAATTAAGGCCCATCACGCTCCTCCCCCCTCCTTCTCGGTCCTGCGTGCCATTGTTCCTTCTAGTTAGTCAGTAGCGCGCGCCTCGAAAGATCGGCATTGTGCTCCTCGTGCTGGTCAGCGGTGCTGTGGTTTAGGTTTTTGCGTCGTGCATGGGACTTATGGAAACCATGGGACTTTTTGTAGTTCATGAATGGTGAAGTGGTTCTACTGGGCATGTCAATCTGTATCTTTTTTTTTCTGTAATGCATGTAGTTTGGTAATGACAATTTTGTGCCATATGGACATTCATGCTTGCTACAATTCTTTACATTCAATTCTATTTGGTACACATTCGATACAAGTTGAAAATACTAACTTGATCTTCACAAGCTAAACCATTTAATTTAAGTAAGATTTCCATATATTGTTTTTATTCTCTTTTGCTATAATAAATGTAGAGTTCAAGTCATGAGTTGTGATTTTCTAGTCTCAACTCAAAAGATCAGTGCTAAGTTGTGTTTCTTGGTCCTTTTGCTCAACTAGTGCGAAATATTAGAGTCACGATTTCCCTTTTTAAATCATATACCTTCTCTGTTTCTAGGTATTCATGTGCTACCTTTTGTTTTCAACCTTTCAGGGCCCAAGGAATTTACTTCTGTGTTTTACAGTCTTCAGAATTGGAGAGTAAGATGATCTGCAACTTAATATTCCTTTTTCTCTTACTTTTAGGCAAGCAAATCAGTCATGCTTAGCACTGGTACTAATGTTTCGCTCTATTGTTCAGGCAATATTTGAAAGATTTGACCGTGATCGGAGTGGTAAGATTGACTCATCAGAACTGCGTGATGCTCTTCTCAGTCTGGGATATTCCGTCTCTCCAACTGTGCTAGACCTGCTTGTGTCTAAATTTGACAAGACTGGGGGCAAGAGCAGAGCAATTGAATATGATAACTTCATTGAGTAAGGGCCTTCCTTCAATTTAACTGGTCTTTGTTTCTTGACTGGTTGCCTGGCAATGATTTTTTTTCCTTCAGATTTTTCTGTTATGGATATAGCCGCATGGATCATACAGTGCTGTTATCTTGGATTTCATAACTCATTGATATCCTATATGCTTTCATTCTGCCCAGTACCACAATCCTAACTTTTTTTTCCCCATTTTTTCCTTTTACCTCTGCAGATGTTGCCTCACTGTTAAGGTACTCTACCATACTGAACAATCGCAGCATTTTTTTTTTGGCATCTTCTGTTATCTTGTGCTCATTTGTTTCAACTATTTGCAGGGACTGACTGAGAAGTTCAAGGAGAAGGACACCGCATACTCCGGGTCTGCGGCATTTACTTATGAGGCTTTCATGCTGACCGTGCTCCCTTTCCTCATCGCCTAGTAGCACAGTTCAGAGCCAAAGCTAAGCATGCCATGCCAGTTGTGTAAAAGTGGAGAGAGTTGTTTTGAGCTGAGTTAAAATTCTTGGATTTGATTGGTGTTCCTAGTGTTGCTTGTCATAAAGTTGATGGGTGGGTATGTTTAGCTCAGAAAATGCTACAACCTATATATAGCACTGGATCTGTTTGTTCAACAATAACCATCTAGTCATTTTCCGTCCATTGCTTCTCCCACTCGTGTCAGCACCTTCCCAAATTCTGCCGCCGCGAGATAATTGACAGCGACTTTCGGTCACCAGCATGAGTCTAAGACCTGTATTTCACGGTCGATTTCTTGTCCGTGGCATCGTTAAAACGAGAGAGAGAGAGAGAGAGAGAGAGAGAGAGAGAGAGAGAGAGAGTAGACTTTTTGTCCGTGGCATCATTAAAGTGTATAAAACAAGCGAGGAAAAAAAAAGTTCGCAGTATACTTTGCACAAATTTTTAAAAAAGATGGGTGGTTTTTGGACAGCGCCCTTGCACACTCCTAGATCCATTTTCTGGGCTTCTATCTTAAAAATAAAAAATTATTTACATGAGCACAACTTCTACCAAATAGCTAAGGGCAACACAAATATTTGGTCTCAACCTTGGATAGCCTCCTGGAACGATATGCATGATAGACTACAAGATAATGCACCTCGCACCTCCATCCCCAACATAGTTTCTGACCTTTGGATCCAACACACAAGACATTGGGACACACAAAAAATAGAGCTCTTCTTTGGACCTCAAAGTGTTCAAGAGGTTACAAAAATCCAGATTATTAATCACCACCATGATGATTACCTTTGTTGGGACACTTCCATCTCAGGCACCTGCACTGCTAAAGAAGCATACCTAATGTTAGCAAATCAAAACCCGGCTCCTATTAACAATCAACGCAGTCGTGCTCTTCCACAACCTATCTTGCACATTCTGAACATTATTTGGAGAAACAGCTTATTGCAGCCAAGACTGAAGACTTTTACTTGGAGACTTCTTAGGCAAGCGTTGGCGACAGGACAAAGAGCTGGACGCTTTTCCCAGCATATTGATGAAAAATGCGCATGCTGTGGAAACTTGGAAACTGATAATCATCTTTTCTTTTCATGTCATTTTGCTAGAGCTGTATGGTTTGCAGGAACGCCTTCCATCAGAACAGACCTCCTCCCTCAAGGACCACAAGGAGTATAACAAGAAGTAAGATCACTCATCACCCCTACTACCTCTATGCAGGAGATTCAGAGGCTGATTACCACTATGTGGTTCCTCTGGAAAGCTCGGAATGATCACAGGTTCAACAAAAAAGAGTGGAAAGTTTCACATGTCCTTCATGCTGTTAAGGCAGACATCCATATCTCACACACTATCACACAAGAGCTGCAAAATCAACCTTCTGCACCCACCCAGCCACAAAATACAGCACCACCACACAACAACACGCTCCCACCTTTTTCAGGAACAAGATGCTATGTGGATGCAGCAATCACACCAGACGCACAGAGGTCGAACCCAAGACAAGCTGGCCTTGGAATTTTAATCCAAGGAGCACAACAAGCTACGCTCAACAATGTCTTCATTCAGGCAGTTACTGACTTAGCGCTGAATCCACTACAAGCTGAGACACATGCCCTAACGCTAGCTTCAGCAATCATCAAGACCTTAAAGATTAATCAAGTGCAATACTTGACAGATTCTAAGCTACTTGCAACAACCCTTCACAAACAAGACCCGGTCACTCAAGCCGCCGACTGGAGAACAAGACCACTGATTGCAGATTTTCTCTGCAATTCTGAACAAGCAAACTTCACTGTCATCAAGATTCCAAGACAAAGAAACTCAACTGCACACGATCTGGCAGCTCAAGCTAGATCTCAAGCTGACCTTCCAGCTTGCCTTTTTGCTTGTAACAATGCTAATCACTTGCCACCTTGTCATGTCCATCTAGCTCTACAAATCATACATTGGGGCAACTACCGCCTCATTTCTGTATCTTGTATTTGATATTTCAATAAAGTCCTTAAGTATAAAAAAAAAGATGGGTGGTCAAACTTAGAATAAAAAAGATAAATGAATTATAATTTGTAATGGAGGGAGTAGTAGTTAGCGAATGAATTGAAGAAAAGGAGCTTGCTGTATACATTAGTTAATCGAATGGGCATTACCACTTAAGAGTCGTACATCTCTTCCTGTACCAAGAGATTGGACTGGAGATTCTGAGAGCTAATGGTGTTAAAAAAAACTGCTTGTGCTACACTGATACACACGTCATTTACAGGAACTATCGAACAGTGCCAACAAACATGCATGCCTAAAAGGGAGTTTGGCACAGTGGGCAAGTCGATTTGTTGGACGTCGAGAACCACTTGTAGAGGCAGGCACCGTGGAACTTATGCTTGCAGGTCTTGCACGCCAGCCGCGGAAGGCTGTGGTTGCTCGTGTGGAGAATGCTGTAGCAGATTGGGCACTCCTCCACGCCCTCAAACTCCTTGTCGAAATTGCTCTTCCACGTGCGGATCGCCTCTGCTATAGCACCGTTCTGCAAAGAAGCATATGCAAATATGATCGAACGCCTCTTTTCATGTCCTTGCGTTGAAAGCCATCGGTTAATATCTACTACCCTCTCATTTTTGTTCTAGGAAAGAAATTACCTGGTTGCGGACGAATGATGTGAGGGAAAGCAACCATTTCCTACACTTGACTTCACTGATACCTAAACTTCTGGTACATTCAACATCAACATGGCGCAAGGGGTAACAGTTGGGGAGGCGTATGACAAGATCAATTCCTGTCTCCTCCTTTTTGTATGTAGCAACGATTTCGTAAGCCGATCGGTTGACGCTAACTGAGAAATTCTCGTCAGCATACACAGAATCCTTAACCTGTAATAAAGAGAAAGATAGTGAGTTGCAGGAGACAATAGAGCTCCAAGGACCATGTTGATTTCAATTGGAATAGCATTATCTGATCTACATGCAGGGGCTGAGCTGGGCCAGGCCGACGCCTAGGACCACTCAATAGAAGAACACGCTGGCTGGACCTAGGACTTTTATGCTACAAGCTACAGTATAGAAAAAACCAGCCCACCTAGGGCCATGGCCCTAGTAGCCCTACCCTTCCCTCCACCACTGTTTACATGTACCCACTCAACTGTTACTACATGATTTTAACAAAAGAAACAATTACTGAAAACCAAATGAATTAGTGGGCATCTAATGCCGCTAAGTTGTGTCAGGCTAATAGGTTGTTTTCAAAGAGGTTAACCGCTAGTTAATAGAACCCTATAAGCTGGCGAATAAATTGTAACACGCATGGCTCTTTCTCACAGCAAGGCTAAAGTGTATCTTGCCACCGAAGATCATGCACATACCTGAGAAAATTCATCTAGCAGAAGAGGAGGGCTGCACCATTGTCTGGTAAACGACTCAATTGAGTATGACAATGAACGGTCCCTCAAAGTAGTAAACCATGTGCGCACAAAAGAGGGTAGCAGTCTAATCATCATTCCATACAATGATCCTGCAAGTGAAGCCATTTGCAAAGTCCCAACTGGCGAAAGAGATTCCACATATGGCAGCAACGAACAAGTAACTATGGCATCCTTAGAAGCTTTTGCAGCAGCCTCCGCTTCAGGCAAGAGTTCAGCATCCTTTTTCTTCCCACTAGGAGCAGCACTCTTTACTGGGATGTGCTGGAAAATGCAATCCAATATGCACGGACTGATCTTCTCTTGTATATATTGAAGTACATTTTCCCTAATAATGGAAGATGATGGCAGTGATTGCAGGTGTGACAACAATAATGCCCATGCAATGAAGACATCAACCTAGTGAGAGAAAACACAAAAGAACCATTAGCACATGATAAAAGAAATAGCTGCTAAATTTAAAAAGACATAATATAGCATACCCTGTCTCGCGCTGTCAGATCTGTTTTCAGAAGTTCAGACGTTGGGAATTCAACTAAGGCTGAGAGTTCATCTCTGAGACATAGAGTTTTCTCTGAATCTGGCATCAACTCAGTGCTTTGGCTAATGTCTGAGCGCTGAGCAGATGAGCAATTTTCTCCCAGAGAACTATCTTTAAGCAATGAAAGTTGACAGAAGGGCTCAGACAGAAGTAGAGAGAAAGCGGCAAACTGTAAGTGAAATATTGGTTGTGACGAGAAAAGAATTGAATACAGTCCACTGACTGAACCCTTGGTAAGTCCCCACAGGTCCATGGACTCCAGTGCAGACCTTCTAATCTCTGGCGAAGCATTCTTTATGAATGACACTACAAGTTCCCAAAAATGTAAATAAGCATGGCGACTGGAACCTATGATGGATGAAGCCTCTTCACCAAAGGATTTTGCAATTGCCTCTGAAACACCAGTAGCCAAGAACAAACGGAGGATACTCTCCATCATCTTGTTAGTACTCTCAGCATAGTCCCCTGATCTAATAAGCTGCAAACTCTTGGCAGTCTCTACTTCTTGGAGATTACCAAGATGGTTGAGGTGACACAATGTAACAAGAGAAGCTTCCGCGAGGCTTAATGTTAACTTATCTGTAGTGCTAACCATTAACTTAAGCTTCTCCAAGGCATCTTCACTTGATAACTGGTTTATTACGGCATCATTTATGCCATCTGTCATTTCTTCCACAAGCAAAGCAGATGATTCAATACACTTGAATACCATGCGGAACACAAAATGCCAATCATTTTCCTGAAGTTTTGTCCAGCAATATCCAACCATAACAGCTGTCAATTTTACCCCCAATAACTCAACTGTCCTTGGTATCACAGTTTCACTAGTGGATAATGATGAAGCTGCACCATTATAGAAAAACTGATATTTCTGAAAGAGAGTCAGCATTAATGATATCTCTGCATAGCTGATTTCTCGCTCAACCGTAACTACCAATCTCTGAGCTCCTCCAGTTATGCTCAATGGGAAGCAAGACAGCGCCACTTGCATCCAGTCCTCAATATCTGACAAAGTAACAGATCATATTACATGTTTGTAAAGGCAGTATCGTATGTGAGTCATCTAGTAAAAATTCTAATGAAGCCTACCTTGCACTGGTACTTCCCTTGGACTGGATGAAAGGCAAGAGATGGCTGCCTCAAGCCAACTCAATATGCTTTTCCTGACCAAATCACCATATGGAGAATCTTCAATGAATTTGTGCGGCAATGGTTTTATGATGGTACTCATAACAAAGGGAAGAACTTTCAGACATTTTCTGTTTACTGTTGAGCCCATAAAAAGATTGCTCAACACTTGCTCAAAAAATACAAGTGCGTCAGATTCTCTCCAAAGACAATTCTTAGTGTTGGTAGTAAATAACAAAGCCACAAGAGCACGGAGAAAACGGTCTTGAATTTTCCCAATCTCATTGTTAGAAAGATGCCAAGCATTAAACAGTACCCATGAATCACTCTCATGCATAAGGGTGCCCCCTAACAGTGTGTCAAGCAACAGAGACACAATGTTAACCTCAAGACGCGATTCCTCTTTTATGTACTGGACCAGAGAAGGCAAGAATGTTTTCAGTGCACTTCCCCCTTTCCATGTCCAAGTGCAAAGGATCTCACCAGCCACCCATGCTCTAGACAAGGAAGACATAGGTGAAGTAATATCAATTGATTGTGATGTGGCACATCGTAGATTTTCTGGAATACCTAAAATCACTTCACCAAAGCCAAGATTGAGAATAAGCCTATCAACGAAAGCAACAAACTGCTCGTGTTTCAGTTCCTGCACCAAAGGAATTATTGATTTAGTTCTCCAGAGCTACTACAGTGACTGAGAACTCTCACAAATAAAGTGCCATTTCATTTAAAACATAACTCAAATAGTAGATAGAACAGTGCAAATCAAATAAATTTTGAAGATAACTACTGTCTACGACAAATAAGTTACACATACAAACTATGCAGAAATTTCATAAAGATATGACTCGTCATCCAATGAAGTGCTTCTTAATTTCAGTTAAAAAAAATGAATGCTTCTTAAATATTTTGAGCCAAATAAAAGCAAGGACTGTGGGGAGAAAGAAGACAGAGAAAAGAACTCTTACAATGTCATCTGCAATAGCCGGATCCAACTGGACCTTCATAGATGCAAGCCCATTTTGTAAACATGGTTTCAACCAGAGCGGCCAATATTCTCCCTCAGATAGCAAAAGATCAAAAAAGCTTTGCAAGTTTATGTCATCAAGACAAATGAGCTTCAACATTTTTACCACCCACTCAGAACATAAGACTGCTGTCTTTTCCACATGCAATTCTCTTGTCTCAAATACAGAATACCTGACAGTTTGAGCTAGAATATTTGCCAATCTATTCACTGTGCATGAAGGAAGGTTATTCCAAAAGGATGGACTTAAGCTTTGGCAAAAAGCATGTATGCTTTCTGCAAGGTTAGCCTTCAAATGCATTTTTTCATCCAAATAATCTTTTGAGCTTCTGCCCATAGAAGAACCAACTTCCATATCTTTTATATGACCTTCCAAATCACTTTCATCATCAGTAGCCAAAGACATGCTACATTCCCATTCAATGACAAACAAAGCTGCCAGAATAGAAGGAAATACAGAATCTTCCTCAAGTCTCCCTAGTGAAAAGAAGCTACCCTGAAGTACTTTAAAAGCGAATCGAGCAGTCTCAAAGTTGATTAGCAGGGGATTTTCTTCTGGAAGCTTCAAATGCTCAGGTTCAGAAGGCAACAATAGAGAATATGCAAGCTTTGCCCATTCAAAACTTGATGCCAAGAGTGCCGATGCCAAATCCTTAACAATGGATCCTAGAACTTTATGAACAGTCTCAGCAGAAAGAAAACAGATCTGATCCTCCTGATCTGAGCCACCAAGTGCAGCACTGAAATTTTACAAATAAAAAATTAGGACAAATCAAACCTGTGTGCTGGCACCTGGAAATAAAAACATTCACAAAGGAACAAATACTAAGGGATTGAAGCACATACCACAAAAAACTAACATGGTGGTCTGCAGCAGTCAAATCGCAGAGGACAGAAGTTGCAGTAGAATCTAATAAATCATGCCGCCAATGTTCTGGAAGATAACCATTTTTCTGTAAGTTCCTTAGCTTTCCCCCAGCAATTCTTTCTCTGACTTTCTGAAGCAACAGTGTAAGCAATTCTAATCGGCTCTTAATGTTCAAGGTCTTATCATCAATGGAGTGCTTTTGTTCAGCTCTAGTATATTTGATGATGGAACACCATTGGTCAAAGAAGCACTCGTTTTGAAATAACGAAAGCAGCAAATCAATCTTTGAGTTACAGGTGCTATATTTTCCATTAAAACACCAAGGGAGAAGTTCAGAATTGAACAACTCCAGATAAGATTTGACATCTGACTTTCCATGATAATTCTTTAAAAATACGGGAATGGGTCCAAATATTTCAACCAAAACTGAAAGAAGCTTAACCAAGCTTGGAGTATCCTGCATCAATAGCACAATGTTTTATAGAACACACTTCAATTGCTATGTAAGTTGTGTAACCATAAATTCAAAGAAGGATGCAACTTTGTCTCGATCTCCACGTCTACGTGTCAATGTATGGTACAAACTGAAGGAAACAGCACTTAGATTGGTGCTAAAAAGAAAATTTTCTCAGGACGTTTAAAAACTTGTTCTACCAGCATCTAAGATCTTATGCCAGCAGAGTTTTAATTTAGTTAGTGGTTCAAATGAAGCACTCATGTCTATCATTTGCATACCAATGAAACCAAATTTAGCAGAGATTGTAACAGTGGTTGAATATCTGGCTCATTTACTCATTCTACATGATCGTTGTACTGTTAAACTTCTAGAGTCTATTTGGGTAGGGGGGACAGGGAAACCAATCCCTAGAATTTAATACAAACTTGAACTAATCCCTAGAACTTCCTGGACGAATCCTCCTCTCCTGAACATCCCTAAGTGTTTATACTTATTGGAGTGTAGATGTGAATTTCCACGTTCAACAAATCATAAAATAATAATTTAATTAAGCTCATGGCGACATAACTATCCTACTCCTGCTATAAATACTAAGTCATTTGTGAAAATATGATAAAAGGGCAGCCCGGTGCATGTAGCTCCCGCTTGAGCAGGGTCCGGGGATTCGTGAAAATATGATATTAAAATAAAAAGAAATGCATGATCCTAAAGTAGGTCGACCATGGAGGCGATTTTCTTAATACGACAATTGATGGAGAGTTATAGGGAGCAGAAGAAGGACTTGCACATGGTCTTTATTGACCTCGAGAAGACGTATGACAAAGTACCGAGAAATGTCATGTGGTGGGCCTTGGAGAAGCACAAAGTCCCAACTAAGTACATTACCCTCATCAAGGATATGTACTAGGATGCGATGACGTTTGTCCGGACATGTGATGGCGACACCACTGACTTTCCTATTAACATAGGCCTACATCAGGGGTCAGCATTGAGCTCTTATTTATTTGTCTTGGTGATGGATGAGGTCACAAAGGACATACAAGGTGATATCCCTTGGTGTATGCTCTTTGCTGATGATGTGGTGCTAGTTGACGAGAGTAGGGCAGGGGTTAATAGGAAGTTAGAGCTGTGGAGACGTACGTTAGAGTCGAAAGGGTTCAGGCTTAGTAGGACCAAGACTAAATACATGATGTGCGATTTCAGCGCGACTATGCATGAGGGTGGAGATGTTAGTCTCGATGGGCAAGTGGTGCCCCAGAAGGATATTTTTCGGTATTTAGGATCGATGCTACAAAAGGATGGCGACATTGATGAAAATGTTAGGCATAGAATCTCAGCTGGCTGGTTGAAATGGCGTCAAGCTTCTGGCATCCTCTGTGACAGGAGGGTGCCACAAAAGCTAAAAGGCAAGTTCTATAGGACAGCGATTCGCCCGGCGATGTTATATGGTGCTGAATGTTGGGCCACAAAAAGACGACATGTCCAGCAACTGAGTGTAGCAGAGATGCGGATGTTGCGGTGGTTTTGCGGACACACAAGAAGGGATAGAGTCCGGAACGAAGTTATTCGGGAAAGGGTAGGGGTGGCACCAATTGAGGAGAAACTTACCTAACATCGGTTGAGATGGTTTGGACATATCCAACGGAGGCCTCCTGAGGCGCCGGTGCGTAGTGGGGTTCTAAAGCGTGTCGATAAGGTAAAGAGGGGTAGAGGTAGACCTAAACTGACTTGGGACGAGTCGGTTAAGAGAAACCTTAAGGATTGGAATATCTCTAAAGAGGTAGCTTTGGATAGGAGTGCTTGGAGACTAGCTATCAGCGTGCCGGAACCGTGACCTTTGTGTCTTTTGGGTTTCATCTCTAGCCTACCCCAACTCGCTTGGGACAAAAGGCTATGTTGTTGTTGTTGTTGTCGTCGTCGTCATGATCCTAAAGTATTTTTCATGATTCTTAATGAAACTCAACTCTCCTGTGCGTTTGAGGAAAAAATAGGTGATTTTCATGATGAATCCAATAACATTGATCTTGCGTTGCAAAACAACTAACGACTTACATTTTTTTTTATCAGAGTATACAGGTAAAAGAACAAAGATTATGTTAATCTTCATGCCAAAATCAAGAGTCTGGTCTTACCATGAGCATGATGGCTGGCAAAGACTGTTCAACCAGCGGTCTTGCTAATCTTTCTAGTGGCCACGTTTTACCTTTGTGTACAATGAGTTGATCCAAAGATAAGAAGAACGACACAAGTTGCTCTACATGGTCCTGAAACTTCGAAAGCTTCTCCCCTTGTTGAATTATGTCCAAACAGTCCCTCACCAGCAATGAACAAGAAATATTGAGTAAATGATTTTCAGTATCCGCAATCATATCCACTATTTCAACAATACATTTCTCCAAATCCTGAAGATAGTACATTGGGTACTGGGTGTTCACCACTGACCCTGAATTTTTATGAGATAACTGAACACCGCTACCAGCTGTGTCACCGGACAATAAAAGATAATCACGCCAAACAATTTTGGAAAGTATATCTGTTATAAGCTTGATGGGAGTATCATCAGAAGAATCTTCTCCAGAATATCTGTAAAAAGAGATAAGGTGATTACACAGGAATTCCAGGAATCCCAAAACAACTGCAATTTGAACTAGTTCAGAAAGGATACCTTGATACATTTTCTAGAAGCCACAAAAAAATATGTTTAAAGGCAATACAGAAAGCCAAACTGTCAGCAGCTGATAACTGCCTCTGGTTCCTTCCATCCCAGAGATTATGCAAAAAATCAAAAACAAATTGTTGTCCCATGACTGCTTTAGGTGGTATAGAGTCCAAAAATTGAACTAGACGAGGATATGAGATTTGTTTAGACCCATAGCATCCATTTTGCAGGAAATTCCAAAAGCGACTGAGGACAACTTTGTGAATATTGCAATATGACCAAGCCTCTGGAAACTTTCTAGAGAAAACAAGAATTGTATCCCACATGGAAGAGTGGCATGACGCATCCTTTTCATGGAATGCACCAAGTATAGTAGGAGAAAGTTTCTTCATGGTTTCTTCATCAAAAACATGAGGGACTTGTTTGATATAACTTGTAAGCAATGAGTATGTAGCTGACCGTATAACAGCACTTTCTGACTTGAGGACATCAAGGAAACATTTATGCATACAAAATGCAGCTTCAGCAGAAGAAAGTGTAGTAGATCGAACTTTTGACAGACTCCTTTTTTCTGTACTGGTACTATCAACATCACAATTTTGCAATTTCACTCCTAGTAAAATGTCTATAAGAGTTGCCATAGCAAGCAGTGATGATGATATCACCTGCAGAGGAAAATAGGAAAATGGACAACCGATATTAGAAGCACAGTAGGAACTTACCAATAGAAAAGTTCAGGACAAAATGAACCAATGACCATGTCTAAGACAAAGAGCAACAGAAGAACAAGAACGCTTGTCAGAAAATGGAACTACTATTTGAAGATACAGACTTCTATCCTTCTATGTAAAAGTAGAATGGGGAATCAATTATGACTGTGAAATATAGCATCAGTGGAATAAACATTAAGGAAAAAAGGTGGAAATCAATCAATTTAATTAAAGATTGCATAACTATTTATTTAATATCAGCTGGTAATCTCTTGAAACTGATTGCACACAGGAAAATAATTTTTTTTGCAATGGAAAGCTAACCGATACACCACATTCAGAACAATGGAAGAGCATAAATCATACCCTCTGGTGCATATCTTCCAGTTCATCCATTGGTGTAGCCTTGTCAGATAAAGCTTGTGTTGTTAGCTTCAAGTTGTCACTTAAGTAAAGAAATATTTCCTTCACGCATAACATTAATGCATCCAATCTTCTCTCTGACTGTGGGAATGATGCCTACAGAAAGAACTGAAACATGTGAACAAACCTACAACATATTAGAAAGATAGAGGAAGATAGTATTTATAAAATATATTATATAGATTGAAACATATATTTTATAGACAAAAGTATATTATAAAGATAGATTTTATAATGAATCTAGTAACATCAATATTGTGTTTTCAATCTATGTAAAAATTTTACACATTGATGGTCAAAGTTCAAGAAAATGTTTGGCACGGCCCAAATGAAAAAAAAAACTTGCAATGTAAGGAAATTACCTCCAATACATGGAATGTACATAAATCCAAGGGGGAATCGTGTTCTTACTTACATACCCAACTAACAAGGAATCAAAATATTTTTATTTTCTTTTACCAACTAGTGGTAAGTGAGGGGTATACACAAAAAATCAGCCAGTGGAGTGCATCCCCTAACCAGATCTGAACATAAGAATAAATTCATGATTCCACATCAATGGCCCATTTCTTGCAGTTAATTGTCAAGAGATATTTTCCAATCATTTTGAGGGCTTACCTGAACTCGTGGGGATTGGTCCCAATCCCTTTGGTCAGGTGGAAAATTAATTAACTTTCCTGCCAATCCAAAGGGATTGAGTAAATCCCTGCCTACCAAAACAAGCCCTCAATGGGTTTAGTATTTTTGGTCTAGCGATCCAGGTAAGAAATAGCCTACCCCAACTTTCTTGGGAAAAAAGGTTATGTTGTTGTTGTTGTTGTGATCCAGGTAAGAAATGGGTGCAGCAAATCTAGGTGGTCCAGGAGAAGTAATTTGCAGCCAGTAACATTAATCAGAGAAGGTCTAGCACCCACCTCGAATGAACGTCGAGCAGCCTGTGCAACCTCAGGAGCAGGGTCAAATTGAGAAAACCACCAAGGACCTATCAAGGACTTCAGATGTGGAGCTATACCCTTCCTAAAACAATGGAGTAAATGACACACCTTCAAAGATGAGAAAAAAATTGCAAATTGAATAAATGAAATTACAGAAATCTACTAAGTTCTGCTGGGGTATAAGATCTTTTCAAACTGAAAGAAAACCAACAGGTACCACTACCAAATATAAACAGCATAGACCAGATCCACCTCAGCTGAATGGAGGGAGATGGACATACTTGATTGCTGTGACAAGGCTAGACATGGCCTCATGAGTAGCACGACGAACTTCTCTGTTATAGTCAAGCAGAAGCCTCTTGTACTCGAATGCCTAAAAAGAAGGAAAATATAGTGTGTACTTTTATGGTGATGGTACCATCATAATCATGAAACAGGCATTACAATCAGTGAATTGAAGAATCAAAATACTCTGAAGTACAATAGATTATAGCAAAATAATGAATAAAAGCATTTAATGCAACAATAAATTTAACCATGTTATCCTTCCTTTTTTTAACTGGTTTTGCACTCATATGATCTCATTTAGAAAGTCTAACAAACCTAAGGTATTCATGGATTACAGGGAAACAAAAACAATCTACTCACGCCAAAAAAAAAGAAGAAAGAAACAAGTCGACACTGCCAAGTAGGAAACAAGCTCCACATGGGTGTCATGTTCTGATTAGACCTTGCATATAATATAAACATATGTATGACAGAAAAAAGAATACCACTTTATCACTAGGCATATTTTCATAAAGATATTAAAATATTATGAAGTATGGCATAATAAAATTGCCACAAATAAGCTTTACTCATATAAGGGCCATAAGGATATAAGATCAAGATAAAAAATGCAACAGGGCAGTAGAGAAAATACCCATTGTGGAACAATCTGCACCACTTCCTCGCCAGGTGTTTGTGCAAAGAGTGTAAAGAGCGCAGATAAGGCCTTGAGCTACAATGAAGAAAAGAAAAGAGAACTGTAAGATGTTATGGAAAAAGACTTATAAATAGCAGATCAGTGAAAGCATATGCAGTGTATTATCCAGAATTTAAGATGTAATTTCCTACATAGAGGACTGGGAATCCGTCTAACTTCATATATGTGACCTTTGAAGGTTCAGAGAGAATTATGTTTCTGATTGCGATGTCTAAAATACTTATTTTCTATGTCATTACTCTTACAGAAATTAAAGATTAATCTTGTCTAGTGAACAATATGCTAACATGATATAGGTTAACAATACATTGACATGATAACCACTGGGGATGCAAATTGCTGCCCAATGGTGTTTCTTCAGTCAGCTAATTAATTGTGTGGCATGCCATTTTAATTCATTTATCTTCCCTAAATTAATTGTGTGGCATGCGATTGTAGTTAATTTTAGCAAAGTTTAGGTTGACCCAATGACCCAAAACAAGTGGAACATGTATCCCTAATAACCACGATAAGAACAAAATCAGCAGCGGAATGGCGATGTCATAGATTTTTCTTTTTTTATATAGAATGGGTGTAACATTTAAGGAAGAAACGAATAAGAAATGCAAGAGGTTATTTGGAATAATGGAAACTGAAGCATCCCTTTGACAGATAGTGATCAAACCTCAGAATTTGCATAAGTAGGACATCACTGAATTCTTGTTGTTTTATTATTCAACGGAAATGATTGTAAGATAAGTGGATTTTAGCTAAAGATTCTCACTATAAGAACACAAGTGCTACTAGTACAATATTTTTGAGAAAAATAAAGGTAAATGCAACGAATATGACTAGCAGTCTGACCTTTGTTGTTGGATCCTTCCTTCCTAGCCTTTTTAGGTTCTGAAGCACTTCACCATCCACATCCTTCACACAAAGATAAATAAGGCATGAGAATGTCCTAAGGCGCGCGAAGCCACAAACAGAAGCAAACTTAAAACAGAGCTAGTAAACTCAAAGGTTTTTAGTGGTGCCACGTGGAGCTAGATGATGCTGGAGTCAAACAGATAATTGTAGCACGTGTAGGTTGCTACAATACCCGTATAATGAAAAATATTGTGTTATTACACCTGTGAATTCAGGTCCAACTCCCCACCACTTCTAAACCATAAAGCCAATTCGAGTCTGATTCCTTGCTATCACAGAGGACATGGGAATCGTTGCTACTGGTTATTAGAACTTCGTCTGGTTTCGCTTGCGCGGAGATTGAAGTACTAGTACCCAATATGGGACCCAGTAATAAAACTAGACAAACAGGCAAATTCCTCCACTGATGAACTAAGGCAAGGAGAAAGCCTCGTCAATAGACCTAATTTCTAAGGAAGGAAGAGCGAGAAAGCATACCGGGGTGAGCCGGATCGGGGCGTCGGGGTCGGAGGGCGCAGCGGGCTCCACACGGACAGCGCCGTGGTAGCCGCCGAAACCGACGGTGGGGACGGCGCCCTGGGCGTGCGGCACCAGCGACGCCGCCATGCCGCTGCTGGACGCGCGGCCCTTCTGCTTCCCCATCGAGGTCGATCCCTCGTCTCGGCCGCTTTCCGCTCACCGCCGCGGCGACGCCGCCGCCGCACGAGTCGGCTGAAGACGACGACGGAAGCAAAACCCGAGCACACAGAGGCGACTAATTTTGGTTTGCTTCGGCTTTGGTATGTAGCCGGCCCATGATGACTAGTTGTGGGCCTGAGACGAATGGGTCCGGCCTTTTTCATTATTCATGGCTCAGCTGGCCCATCTCAACCCAACACGAGCATTTTATTTATTTATTTATTTATTTATTTTGCTTCTTTCCAAATTGCTTCAGAGTTCAGACAGCGAATTACCGGAGAAGTTTTGCAGTGTTACTGTTACGGTTGCTGATCACGATGTGTGGTGGTAGCTATGAAACCCTAGCCGCGTTCCGCGAAGCCGAATCCTATCACATCTCGGACGTCTGCCTCTTGGTTAAGAACACGACTCGAACTGGGATCTCCGGACCTGCACACACGCAGCGATATATAATGCCATCGATCCACATGCTCGCCTACCCAAATTCGCAACACACCTCTCGCGCGCGAAAATCTTCAAGGTCCCCGTCCAAGATCCTTCAACCCCTCTCCTCGATCTTGGCCACCGGACGCTTCCAGTTCCGGCAGCAAGAAGGGGACGGATGGAGCAGCAGGCGCGGTGGCCGGACGTGCCGCCGTGCTACCGCTTCACGCCGACCGCGCGGGAGCTCATCCGCTACTACCTCAACCCCTGGGTGGCCAACCCCGGCCAGACGCCGCCGTTCGGGGAGCCCGAGGGCGTCGTGTGCGCCGCCGACGTCTACAGCGCGGACCCCGGCACGCTCACGTCGCGGCTCCGCCGCTTCGGCCACGACGACGGCAACTGGTACTTCCTCTGCGTCGCCCGCTGGAAGGACGGCAACGCCGGCACCCGGATGAGCCGCGCCGTCCGGGGCGGCGGCACGTGGCACGGCTCCGGGAAGCGGGTCGCCGTCCCCCGCCACGGGTACCGCCAGACCTTCGAGTACCGCGACGCCGCCGGCGACAAGAGCGCCTGGCTCATGGAGGAGTTCGGGAGCAGCATGCCCGAGGCCACCGACGGCGAGGGCGTCAGGGTCATCTGCAGGGTGCACCGCACGCCGAGGGCGGCGGCGGGCGGCGACGACGGCGGGGAGGAACACCAAGAAGAAACCGACGAGGTCTAGGTCCCGCCGTCCAAGAGGCAGCGAGCCACGCTGAGCCAGGAGCACGGCTTCGCCGCCGCAGATTACTGGGCGGCGGCGGCGCTAGCGCCGCCCGATGCCGGGTGCTCCTATGCCATTGCCAGCACGTCGCAGACTGCTGCGCCGGTGAACGGGGCGGCATCAACCACCACCTGGCAGCTGCAGCCCATGATGGAGCAAGGCGTGGGTTATTACCACCCTACCGCCGGCATCAATGGCGATGAAGACATCAAGGGAGTGCCAGAGGCAGAGCCATTGGAGACGGTTCCTGCAGACATCGGATGGCAGCAATTTGCAGAGATGGGCTATGGCTTTGGCTATGCCGCTGAAGATGCGCGGATGAACGAATGGATGCGTAATACCTTCTCATCATGCCCACAGCCAAGTGACAGTACAGCGCAAGGGGGCGATGATCATAGCGACGAAAAGGGAGCAAGCTGATGCATTGCTGGGAGTTTTGGCGTCCATTGTTGTGGAGTTTTGGAGAAGAATTACATGAATGACTGACTAGCTTAGTGTCGATTCGAAGATCCTACACTGATGCAATGTTTCTGTTAGTATGTACTGCTCGACTTTATGGATGCGTATGCGTTCAGCTCTGTTTAGCCATGGAAGGTGCCATGGTGGCAACAATACAATCATGAGTGTTCCAGTACTCACTAAAACTGAACTTTTGCTAAATCCAGTAAATGTATAGCTTCCTTTTGATAACAAAGTAATAATTGCACTTGGATTAGTCAAGAACATTGTTTCCATGACCCATGCCAAATATAATGCGTTGCATTGCATGACAATGTAGAACCTAGACAGTGGTTTATTAATTATCCCAAACATAACTCAAAATATAATGTAGCCGTGGTGCATTTGGGGTTCTCAGGAAACTGCAAATCCTACCAAATGCAATGCCTTGCCAATCGCTCTTCTTCAGCTATATGTTATCCGGGCCACTCGGTAGCGGCACATAGCCATTTGGACTTGAAGGATTTTCATCTGATTTAACTGGTATGCACTTCAAGATGGCGCCGACGATCAAGCTGATGGATCCAAGGCCAACGCTCACCAACCAAAGCTGCCAACTAAGTGGAACAGTGCTGGCAAAAGTGCCCAGAAATTCTATGATCACCACTTGAAATATGACTGTCACGGCTATGATTCCAATAAAGATCCAATTGCTGATCATACCACGGAAAACATTAATCTTCTGCATTTCCCTACTGTTTATTTCATTGAACACCTGAAGTAACATAATTCAAAGATCATCATCAGATCAGACATAGTAATATGGGGAGAGAATTCAAATGCACAGATCTTCCTTTGTTTTTTCAGAGCAATGGCAACGTAGGTTCCATGTAACTATATTGGTTTAGGATGCAGACAAACATGTTATAATTTTTAGATTAGGGCCAAAAAGGAACATTTGGAATGAACTTTACTTCAGCACACCATAGGCATTAGGGCTGAATGTATGTTGCTAAAAGTTAGAATGCACTCACCTGGCAGAACACAAAGGAGTTGAAGATGAGTGTATTGATTACAGATTTGGAATCAGAACCCTTGATGTTCAGGAGTCGTTCCCCACCAAACATGAGAGCTCCAAGTACAATCAACTGATATAAACTTTGCCCAATGATATTTCGCCACATGACCTTGGTAATGAAACTCTCCCCGCGCCGAACAGGTGGCCTCTTCATCATGTCATCATTTGGAGGCTCTGTAGCTAGGGCTAAAGCTCCTAATGTATCCATAATCATATTGACCCACAACAACTGCACTGCTGTGAGAGGAGCACTCCCTGGAGCGCAAAAGTCAAAAGTATTGTTAATTAAATAGCGGGTATCAAGAATCACTAATGGAACAAACATGGCAGCGTAGGAAGAGTATTATAGATGATGTCCGCACCTGTGATGCATGCTGAGACGAAGTTGATGACCAAAGCAACAATATTGACAGTCAACTGGAACTGCACAAACTTTTGGATGTTTATGTAAACCGCACGACCCCACCTTGCGACATTGATTATAGTTGTAAAATTGTCATCAAGTACTATCACATCAGCACTTTCCTTGGCTACCTGAAGAGGTGTTAGGTTATACCATTATCTTTCAATGATCATGGATAGTTGCTGAAGGACAAGCTTTTGCAAGTCAGGAGTTATAAACTTCTAATACGACCGACATGTATCCAGTCAGCAAGAGGTTTAAACAAAAAGAACGGCAGAGATCAATGTTTAATGATGATTTCTGTGTCGGCATAGAAACAAACTATTCGAATCGCAGAGTTGAAAATGGAACTAAATAGATTTCTTCTACAAACTTTTCAAGCTTAGAATCACTATCTATGTATTCCGACGTGACTTAATCAGTTCCTGCTAATGTCACGTCCATGCATGAATGTGTAATAATAAAGTACCTCTGTGCCTGCTATGCCCATAGCAAGCCCGATATCTGCTTCATGTAGTGCTGGAGCATCATTCGTACCATCGCCAGTCACAGCAACCACCTCATGAAACATACCTCGCAAGTTTGTCACAAGGGTGTGCTTGTCCAATGGTAAAGAACGAGCCATAACCTGCAAATGATAATTGATAATTAAAATTTGTTGCAAGATATTAGCATACATATAGGCTGAGAGAAGAAAAAAGCACCCGAATCTTGGGTATCAAGTCCCTCATCTCTTCCGGGCTCTTGCTACGGAAATCTGGTCCTTCTATTGCTATGCCATCGTCAGTCAATATTCCACACTCTTTGGCTATAGCTTTAGCTGTATTAATATTATCACCAGTCACCATTCTCACAATGATACCAGCAGACATGCAGGCCTTCACAGCATCCTTGACTCCTGGGCGCACAGGATCTTTGATGCCAAAAATGGATATTAGAGTAAAACCGCTTGTCGGACTATCTGAATCATCGTCAAAATTATCCACCTCCTTATATGCTAGGCACAGTGTCCTCAAAGCATCTGAAGCAAAAGAGTTGATAGTATCCAAGATGTTCTTTCTCTGAGCTTCTGATAAGGGAACACTGTTTCCATCAGCATCAACCATCATGTTACACATCTGCACAATAATTTCTGAAGCACCTTTGGAGAACCAATGGTATGTACCATTGGGCAATGATACCAATACTGCCATCTTCTTCTTAACCGAATTGAAAGGCTCAACCTTAACCTTGGTGCAGGCCCTATCCTCAGCATTGTGACCTCCTTCCAGTTTCAGGCCAAATTCAAATATTGCCCTTTCTGTTGGCGTTCCTAAAACATTTTGCGCACCATCCTTTTCTTTGACTACCTCTGCACTGGTGTTCTCAAAAATGCCCTGCAAGAGTAGGCCCAATGTGGTTGGAGAAATGACAGAATTCAAATCTTCCAAAGTATTGTTACCGGTAACTGACTTTGAAACCTCAGCTATCCATATCTTGTCAACCACCATATGGTTAGTAGTCAAAGTTCCTGTTTTATCCGTGCAGATGGTACCAGCAGATCCCATTGTCTCACATGCTGAAAGATGTCTTACAAGTGCTTTATCATTCATTAGTTTTTTCATTGCAAATGCAAGACTCAAAGTAACAGCTAGAGGTAACCCTTCAGGAACAGCAACAACAATAATAGTGACTGCTGTTGCGAAGTAGTTCACTATGGTCAATGCGTCAGTAGAATACCATCTGGACAAACCAACTGTTAAACCTTTTTCAATAAGGAATCTAACCATCAGGACTACAAACGTTAACGTGGCAAACACCAGGCCAATCTTCCCAATGATGGTTGCAACTCCGTTTAGTTTAACCTGCAATGGCGTCTCATCCTCCCCTCCTTCACTCAGCGTGCTCATCAGTCTTCCCCATTCAGTGCGCATGCCAACAGCAGTTACCATCATCTTAGCTGATCCATCCTGAACTTTGGTTCCTGCCAAGATGAACGGCTTATCTTGAGAAATATAAACTGGGTCACTCTCACCTGACAAGCTGGATTCATCAATCAAAAGAGAGTATCCATGAATGTACAGTCCATCAGCAGGCACTTGGTCTCCAATTGATAAATGAACGATATCACCAACCACCAAGTCATATATAGAGATCTTTTGTCGAGAGCCGTCTCTGGTTACATGGATAAATATCTTCTTCTTTTCATTGTCTAGCTCCTTGAATTGAAGTGACTGCCTGTAGTCACTGATAGCAGTAACCATCACAACCAACAAAATGCTGAGTATTATGCCCAAGCCATCATACATGCCCTTGGGAAAACCTTCAGATGCCAGACCAACTACAGCAGATATCAAAGCACATACCATAAGAATGATAAGAGTCATGTCCTGCAATGCATCCCAGACAAACATCCAGAAACTTCTTGACGGTTTCTCTGCATAGCGATTGACACCATAGATGCTTTGTCTTGTATCCAAGTCACTAGCAGATACACCACGGTCAAATGTTGAGCGGATCTTTTTGGATATCCCATCTACCCCCCCATGCATCCCCAATGCTTTATGATCATGCTTGCTTGTTATCGATGCCAGTTCTTCTGGATTGATGGAAAATCCAGCTTTGATAATATCATCGGTCAGATGGTACTCTTTATGTTTGGCACCTTCACCATCAGATGGTTCACAAGTTAGATGGAGTTAGTAGAGCAACAAAAAAAAATCAGTAACACCAGAAGTTATGTAATACCATCAATGAAGGTGATCGCAGCCTTCTGCACATAGAGGGCAAGCCAGATTTTTTGCTGCCGGAGAAAACAAAGAACAAAAAGGTGTTCATTACCTGCATATAAGAAAGTAGTTCTTTCCTCCTAGCATGTAGCATATGAGATACAAGCTACTGCACTAATATAAAGATGCTTGCAGTTTACTAATAGACAATAGCATTCTTTTTTCCAGAGATGGATGTGCAGTTGTGCACCCACGCAATGTGCCAAAAGTAGAGCACATATACTAAAGCCATTATAACTCAAGACAAGACGCTGGATTCTCGAGTCCAACAAACAGAAAAATTTGAATTATGTATACATCGACATCAAACTGACATCTCTAGATCTGCACAAGCAAGATTATCGCAGGTGGGGCCTCAACGATGGGACCGATGTGGTTGGGGGGGGGGGGGGGGTTAGCAAGGCTGCTTCCTGGAAGCTTCCTTGAGGGTCGCAGTCATACTCAGCCTTGGCCAGATAATTGGTCCATGACCGTGAACTAGTATGCGGCTGGCGCTATGCTATACACTGTGAAGCAGCAACAGAAAAGTTCTGACTTTATTTTCCGTAAGGTTTATTAACAACTTGCATTTATACCAACTAGTTTGAATATTCAGGCACAGACCTTTCAGTGAGAGAATTTTTCTGTGCCGTTATGTGATGGCTAGACAAGACCAACAACTGGTAACCATTCCACTTTACTCTAGTCTCTAATATACACTGATAAAGATGAATCAGATGCAGTTTGGCGGAAATGATTTAATTATTCCAAGGTGGGGGAAGGCAGAGTGGGTATATGGTGCACTTGAAAAGGTGTAAAAAATTACAGATGCAGAAAGCTTCACGTGCTGGCTGCTAAGGAGATGCAGCAGAGGAGGGAAGTTTAAAGAGATCGGAGCAATGGTCTACGACTATGGAGACGGAACTAGCAATCAGAGTGGCAAAGGTTGGCTACGGACTAGCATCGGCGACGAGCGGTACCTGGATGGATCGCCGGCGTGCTTCGTTCTGGCTGCGGCTGTCGAGGTCGGCCACCATGCGGAAGCGGCGGCGGCGGTTCTTGACGAGGGAGCCGACGGCGGAGCGCCATCGCCGCTGCGCCTCCTCGGAAGGGTTCTTGGGCGGGAGATCGAAGTCCTCCCGCAGGCTCTTCTCCAACCAGTCCATCCCTCCCTCCCCTCCCTCCCACAGGAGCGACGAGCTCGCCGAGGCCGGGAGCAAAGAGAGGAAATGGACGGGGAGTTCGAGTTCGAGCGCTGTTGTGTTGGGAAGGGGGAACTAGCGAGGGCTGTCTTGACTCTTGAATATAAAAAGGAACAACCACTCCCGGCGAGGCGCGCTCTGACCTTCTGGTTCTGCGCACGGCGCGCCGGCCGTTCTCCGTCAGCCCGTGGCTGCTGCCTCCGTGGCTAATCAGCCAGGGTGCGACGGCGAAGGGCGCAAGGCCCGGCCGGCCGCAACTGCTTTGGGACGCCCGGCCGCCAAATGGGATGCCCAGGAGCCACCAAAGCAATGGACTCTGGACACTGGGACACCACAGAAAAACGAGCTATTAGCAGCTGGACAGATGACCTTTCGGGTATGAATTGACGACATTGTGACATTTTTTGAACTGTCGTAAGACTGCGACTTATGGAAACTTATTACGAGCTAGTACTAAATTGGTAAGGTTTCAAAATGACCGACAGATTAGTCAAGCATGCGTGATGGGCCAGCTTCGTGTACCATCATATACGGAGTTGACATTAACGCATGGTGCCCACCTAGAAAATGGAAAGATACTGATGACTGATTAAGATAGGAGTATACTGGTAATCTAATAAATATGTTTGACCAACCCGAACCAGGTTGTCTCTCCATCGAGTATGAAGGGCTAGAATTGTGCAAATATTTTTTTTAATGTTTATCAGACCTTTTTGAAAGTAGTGAGGACGTGTTTGATACATTTTAGTCGTATGACTAAACTTTAGTCACCCTTTTAGATAGAGTGAGTAAAAAGGGACTCATCAAGAAGAAGAGAGGGAGAAAGGAGAGAAATAGAGCCAGACACGTGGTCCAAGAAGGACAGAGAGCACTTTAGTCACTTTTAGCAAGCTTTCCATGACTAATGGACTAGAGAAATTTTAGTCACTTTTAGTCAACCATGTTTAAGAAATAGGTGACTAAAAGAGAAGTGACTAATTTTAGTCACCCCATCCAAACACCCCTCGAATCTATTAAAGCAATGGTCTAGACAAATCAATGACTAATTTTGAACGTCCATACTTAAAGTCTTAAAATAATTAGGCATATAACCCGCGCATTTTTGCGGCTAGTATTGAAAATTCAAAAATTTACATGTTGTTATATCCTTACTTAAAGGTTATACTATTTTTTTACCATATATCATCCTGTTCATTATCGTAAATTATGTCTTATTGTTGATTAAAACAATTCAACTATGATCTACCTATAATAACAATTTGATTTGTTAAGCTTTAATAATATTATGTAGATAATTATTCTTATTTTCATTTTATTTTGATTGATTGTTGTTAGCTTTAGTTTTTATTAATAGTATATATTTGTAACTGTACATAGCTAAATGATATTTTATATTTAATTTTTCGTAATGGCATTGGTGGGTGATATTTAATTAGGCACAGGGGTATTTTATGCTAATTTTTATCGTAATGGCAGTATTGGGTAATTTTTATTTTTCTATTTTTCTCCGATTAACATGGGAATTTTTAGGTCTCGAGAGCGAATGTGGAGGCTCTGTTTGTTGGCCAAATAATAAGATAATAGATGATACCTATTACAATTGCCACACTGGATTATTAGAAAAATTCGGCTATGTAGCACTCTATTCTAGAATTGATTGATGATGCCTATTGCACAAAAACAGTGCCACTTCCAGTGCAGTACAGTACTACAGTAGTACATCGTAAAAGCACTTGGCCACAAGTGGCACACGGAGAAAATCGCAGGAACTGGAAGATGCTTGCTGGCCTAAGGCTGACCACAGCGGAGGGAGCAAGAGTAAATTTGCTCCCTCTTCGTTTCCCACGCCCTCTCTGTCTACAGTGCATCTACAGTGCAAAACAGTATATTTGCTCCTTCATTTCCTCCTTCCACTGTGGACGGTCTAACCATAACCAGACCCAGAGAGCATCTTGGTTACGAGTAGGAGTAGCATACTAGGACAATACACGTGCTCCGCTGCGTGAGCTCACCGAATTGAAAGAAAGATAGCACAAAAAAATGAAAAGAAAAAAAAAACTGACCAGTTCAATCCCTATTGGAATCATCTCCTTTTCCACCGCACAGCTCGGCCCCCATGGTGCTGCTCCCATCGAGTGCGGAGTCGTCCGCCGCCCAAACCCACCACCCAGCACCTCCGCCACCAGGCCACTACCCTCGTGGCTCCGCCTCGCCGCCGCCGCAAGAACCACCGCCTCCGGGGATCAAAAAAAGGCGAAGAAAAAAAATTCCAGCACAGGTCCGCCGGACGCCGCCAATGGCGGCCGGATTCGTCGGCCGCGCGCCTCCTCCTCAACGTCGCCGGCCAGATCCACCACCGGTCGGATCCCTCGCGCTTGTACGCCGAGATCCGCCATGGTGGAGGCCCACGGTGACCGGGTGAAGCGGGGGTGGGGAGGGGGCGGGGATCGCGACGGACGACGGCGCCGGAGGGCGGAGCCGACCAGATTCGCCACCGTCACGCCGCCGGTTGGATCCCCCGCCGGTGGCGGGGTGGACTGGACGGCGGGGTCGGAGCGGTGGCGGCGGGGTCGAGGGGTGAGGAACCCGGGAGGGTTCGGCGGCCAAGGGAGGCGACCGGCGGCAGGGGAGGAGGGCGAGGGGCTGAGGGCTTGCGGGGCGGCGGCGGGGGCGGAGGGCTGCGGGGTGGCGGCGGGGAACACTAGAGTTAGGGTTAAGGGAGGGGGCGCGGGAGGTCGGGGGAGGGGGCGCTGGGGTTGGGGAGGCTTGAGCGGGGGTGGCTTTGCGGGTTTTTTTTATAAAAATATATGGACGGCGGGTTTGAATAAAAAAAAATTTGGAGGGTCTATTTGCAAAATGACCAAAGAACGACGTGGATCAACTCCATGCGACGGATCGGACGGCTCGTGTCACGCTACTCTCTCCGGAGACACGTGTCGCTCCGGGAGCAACGGAGCGCTCTCATGCTTCTCTTCCCACGGCGGATAGAAGTTAGAGTATTCGATGTTCTCCGGATGTTTATTAGTTCGAACGGAAAAGCCCATGGGCCGATCAATAATCTCGCTGGGCCGGGGTGGTTCCTTCTTCGCAAATGCTGTCACCGTGCAACCGCATCGCAGCCCCCCGGCAGCGATGTTCCTGCGGCGGCTGAGAACCTCCGCCGCTCTCCGCCGTGGCGCTAGCGACGGCGGCGTCCTGGCCGCCCTCCGCGCCGAGCTCTCACACGAGCTCGCCTCCTCCGCCCCGTCCGATCCCCCTCCCTTCCATTCCCAGGTAACACACCACCTGATCCTCCGCTTGCTCGGCGGCCCACTAACCCCAACTCTCTCTCTCTCCTCCCCCCATCCGCAGGACGACCCTGACTTCGTCACCGTAAGGGATGCCCCGCGCGCGCAGGACGTGCTCCTGCGCCGCCGGGGCGATTCCGACGAGGTCCTCGTGTCGGCGCTGCTCGCGCCGCTGCAGTTCGCGGACCAAGCGCCGCTGCCCAGGGCCGCGCTCATGAAGGTGTTCGTCAGTAAGCCTGGCGCGGCTCCGGTGCTGCACTTCGACTGCCGTACGTTCTGGGTTGGGGAGGACGGCGGCGACGCTGACTATGCTATTGACGCTGTTCGGTACCACCCAATTCCTGGTGATGCTGCGGAAGGCAAGTATGAAGGGCCGGAGTTCAGGTATTGTTTATTCCGTTTCACTTTCACGGTTATGCTTTGGATACTGTTCTATATGGAATGAGTGAACTGAACTAGTAAATTGGGATTCTGCATAGAAAACTCTGTACAAAACGAGTATTTCTTTGGCACATTCAGGTGGAGCTGTAGGACGATATTGATTCGAACTATCCTTTTGGTTTACGAGTGTCACTGAAACTCATGTTACAACTTCTCACAAAATTGAACCTATGCCAGTAAGGCTGTGTCGGCAAGACTAACTGAACACATGCCAAATTTGTAAATTTTGTATGGTCCATTATTCATTTATTCCTGAAATTCCTGTTTGTGCTTGTGATTTCCAGCTAAGGCTTCATTTAGTGTCTTTGTATGGGAACATGAAATTAAGCTTGTAACACCATTTGGTTAACATGAATGTAGTTTGCAGAACGCGACTTAGCAGAACCTTGTCTTATGCAAGCTGAAATATAAGTTGACGTTGCAAATAATTTATGCTTTTTAAATAAATCATAATATGAATTTGTGGAGATATCTCCCTTATTCTTTGTGCCACTAATTCATGGTCAGTTTTATGATAATTGATTGCAGCATTACTTCATTTATGTGATTCTTTGTAAAAAAAAAAACAAAGTGTTCTATTATCATGTCGATCCACCAGAGGGCATTATCTATTTTTGTGAACATCAAGAAGCCTCTTCAGCTTAAGAGGTTTGGTTTGTTCAAAATCACTAGCACTCCATGACAGTGTTTTCCTTTCTGTGTTCAGAGATTTGGATCCTGGGCTAAAAGCTGCATTGCGAGAATTTCTAGCGGCAAGGGGCGTCAACTCCAAGCTGGCAGGCTCAATTCTCCATCACTTGCTTCAGAAGGAGCACTCCCAGTATGTGAATTGGCTGAAGACTTTAGAAATGGCATTTGCAAAAAATCATTGACCATATCCTCATTTGAACATTTATAAACTATCGTTTCTTGCTGAGTCAAGAGTTCACATTTTTGTTGTGCTGAGGCGGGAACGGGCGACGTTCCTGCCCATTCATGTCGATGATCAGGTCCGAGCTCCACCCTAAACCCTGTTGAGAATATGTGGAATCCCGACATCCATATCCCGAGAGAATTCAATTCTCTCATTTTAAATTTGCCCCATAAATTCCTGTGGAACTTGTACATAGCCAACAGGTTCTTATTATGTACATGTCCATGAGGAGACATCCTTTTCCAAGGTGTACTTGTCATATTCGTTTATGAAGTGAATCGTTGAATTGCATGAAGATTGTGACTTCGTTAGTTCGACGGGGACGTTTTGGTAGAGTCTGACAGAAAGAATTCTCAAAAAGAATCGATGTAATGCAATGATTCAGCTTCTTTTCTGGGGGTAAGTAGGAGCACCACCACAATCTGTAAGCGTGATTCTTCAGCAGACAGTACGTCAAACGGATTGCGACCAAGCGATCGTGATTCTTCAGCAGACAGCACGCCAGTGCTGTTTGGTTTGGTTTGTGCTAATAAATAGTACTACTTTGACTATTAATTACGAGTATTAATGAAATCTAATTACAAAATCACCTTGAGAACCTTGCGCTACACGAATCTAATGAGGCCTTTGGCCGCACGATTACTGTAGCATTACTGTAGCCAATCATGGATTAATTACCGTCATTAGATTCGTCACAAAAAGTTGTATCTATCCGTGAATTTTTTTTTAAATAAACTTTGTTTAGTACTCCATGCATACAAGATTTCCTCGTAGCGCAAGTTGCCCTAGAGAGAACCAAACTGGGCCTTTGTTTAAGCTGTGATGGGATAAGAATGGGCCCACTAGATTGAGGCGGTGGTTACAGCCCCCCGGGCCCAGTTGCCAGCAGACCGCCGATTTTGGTCGACGACGGTCCTCGCGTCTTTCGTTTCCGTACACGGCTCCGCAAATGCAGAACCAACTCCGTCGGAGAACCGGAGAACCGACGGAGGATTTCCCCTCCTCGTGTCGTCGTGATGGGTAAGGCGTAGTTGTTTCCGATCTCACGGTTGTTTCTTCGATTTGGTTGATCAGGTGCGTGGGCTAGCCGGATAGATCGCTTGATTATATTTTGGGGTTAATGGATCCGTTCGATTCGAGGTCTAGGTTTGTTGATTTCCCTGCTCTGTTGCGTTTTCCTCCACGGATCCCTCTGTTTGGGGAAATATTTTTGTTTTGACCTACGACTAATTACGATTTGTTGATACCTAGGGTTCTGCAATTCTTGTTTCGATTTCTGTCCAAGGTCAGATCAGTTTAATTGAGTAACCCGGGATGTTTGGGCTTAACCTAAACAGGATAATTTGAAGTGTTTGTTCTCCATCTGCCTCTGGTCTACATGGTTATTGGTCGGATCAGGATAATTTGTTCATACGCCTAATTTTTGTGATCTGATGACTGTTACTGGAATAAGTGGAGTCCTCAAGATTCTGCAGTTTTTGCATCTGGCATGTTCCCCCTCATGGTTGTCAGTTTCATCAGAAGTTTAGTAGTGAAGATAAGATATGGTTGCTTAGGAGTTCGGAATTTACCTCTATGTGGTGTCAATTTGCTGTTAAGTTCCGCATGCAGTATCGGTTGGATTATTTGATGGTGGTTGCGAGGTATATAAGCGGATCCATGCACTGTATGTTTCATGGTTGACTTAGTGATGCTTTATGTGGCAGTAAGGACAAGATTTTGATTCAGTACTACTGACATGCTCATGGAGAGGGTTCTACGGTGTTGTTGGTCTTTAATTATCACTTAGTCAGCTTGTTTGAAAGGCACGATTTCAAGGAAGTTGAGAATGTGGGTTTTGATTGCCATTGTGCAGTGTGGTTTAGTGCTAGTTTCATGTGAAACCATCTGCTTGAAGATTCTCCCGAGTACAGTTCTTCCTTACTGGTGTGCTACTGCTGTGTGTTTATCTGTGGTGGTGGTACCTCAAGGTCTTCTCAGATTAGTGTATTGCTTTGGTCTGAAGCTCCTAGTGGCTAGTCCTCTGGTGATATAATCTTCGATCACATGGATTTGAATTTTGGCTTTTGCGAATGTTAGTGGTTTCAGCTTCTTAAGTCCCTTCATTTATTGGACCATGTGCCCATTTCAGTGTCAGTTTCCTTGTTGTAAACTCATGTTGTATGTGTATTATACTAAGCACCTTCTTTGTGTTTGTTTATTATAGAAGGGTCTGTTGTAACCAATATGTATTATTGGCATTCTTCTTCTTATAATGATAGTTTTTTGTAACTTTCTGAGCAATGGAATTATAACCTGTAGTCCTGAACTCTGCTTCAAAAATCAAAAGGCAGATACGTGGAGCAACATCGCCTTGCCTAGCACTGTAGAGTGGAGATAATATAAAATTTAGATATGGTTGAAAAAATAATCATTAATTGCCATTCATATTCAGGTCCTTATTGATGTCTATTTGTAGAATTATTATTGTTATCGACTTCTAAATTATTCCAATGCAATATGTGTTGCAATGAATCATACCTTATGTTACCTCAAGTTGTGGACAGTTAAGAAATCAAATCTCTTTCAGTATAGTAGAAGTAGAAGTAGAAATAGCTGCTTAATTTTTAAGTAAACATACATCTATTCATTGCAATAAAGCATTCTTATGTTATTGTATATATTTTTCACTGTTTTGCTTGTGCTGGCTATCAGTCTGAATACGCATATTGTGGCCATAGTAGTTACTTTATTTTCTACTGGGTTTATTTAATTGCTTTACATCATTTAATAATGAACAAAAATATAACTGTTTGTGCCCATTATGTTAATATATATTTCTATTTATATTTTGGGGTTAATTTGTGTGAGCATCTAGGTCTGCTAAATAAATGTATAAATTTTTTAGTTCTTTTCCTGTTCTAATGACTATTGATGATAACCTAACAGTGTGAGCAGTTCTTTTCAGATTGATCCATCATTTTGTTTTGATTTAGTCGCGAAATCTTTTAGCCTCTATTTTCTTCTTTTGTTTCTCATAGCCCTAAGCTAATCTAAACTTAAATCTTTTCCTACTTGAATACAGCAATCAATGAAGTCTGCTCATAAGAGTCATTGCTTATTTTTGTTGTTATGAGTCTCAGAAAAAAGTTTATGTTCATTTCCCAGGTTGCAAAACCAGTTTCATTTAATAAAGTTTCCTAATCATCTTGCTCCTGTTCCCTTCATTACTTTTGGAGGATTCTCTGAATGATTTGCTTATGCTAGTATATGTTACTTTAGGTTATGTTACTTTAGGTTATAGTAGTTCAACGCTTGTATTGCTTTGGGCGTCTCTGGAAGATCAATTAGATATTAGACTATTATAACTCATTCTGTAGCAATGGTGCTAATATATGTGGCAAGTAGTGGTTAGTCAAGTCCCATGCTTTCTTTGGACATATCTGGAAGAGCGTGTAGTTTGCTAGTTTGAAATCTTTGGTAGTGTTGTTCGCTCTCCATCAAAACTGCTTGCAAGTTTGTGAAAACCATTATTTTAGGCTGTTTTAGTTTGTCAGTCCTGGGGTCATATGAACTTATGAACCTGAATTGCCTTTTTAGTTCAAATGGGCGATCGCTTCATTTTTTTTAGATGCTCCATCAATTTAGTTAATTTGATTTGAAGCTACGCACATCCTTAGATATCTAACTGGAGTTGTGCACTAATTTTTATCTTAATTGTCTATTACTAACTTACCTATTTTTCCTTTCCATGCTAAGTTGTTTCTTTTTCTTCTATTATTATTGTTGGCCCTTAACTTCTGAGATACGATATCAAGGAGTGTTTACATTCTATTGTATTACATACATACTAAGTTTCTAACCAAATTGGTGTTGTATGCTACTCTGTAGAACACCCACTGATCTTTTTTCTTTTTAGAGTTATATATCATATTTAGTACTGTTATATGCAGTTGAAGCTTGTGTTCTCTTTTCTTGTAGCAGGTAGTCATACCACTGTTTTTTGGCATGTCGTACTTCAATGTTTCTTTGTTGTACTGTTTTGCTTTGTTTCTGTAATGAACCATGATCCTTAGGTTAGTATTAAGTGATTCAGATCCTCTTCAGCTTTCTTTGACAAATTTTATGCTCGAAGGTTTTATACAAAGTTTAGGCGAATAGTGAGGTACACACGATATTAATCATGGAGTTCACTGTTTGAAGTTGTGGTTTCATGCTAATGATTTTGAGTCGACAGTTTCCCTATTTTTGTTTGCAAATTGTTGGCCTAAGTTTCATAGGAAAACTAGACTAACTGTTCGCATTCAGCAATTCTCATCACTAATTGATCATTTCATCTTTAGATAGCCATCCCACAGGAATGCTGCTAACACAAGTTGTTTCTGTTACCTGATAGTGTATCATTACTATCCTTCAATTTTGTGATAGATAAGAAGTGTATATGTTGTTTACTCTGAACTAGTGAGAACTTGTTCTTCAAAGTTAAGGTCCATATTAAGGCTTTAATTGGTCATCCTTTGTTATATGCTATCTCATGGCACTAGTATCGCTTGTTCTGTACTTGTTAGAACTGGTACTATAATTTGTAGTACTGTCTGTGATCTCTTTCCTTGTGTATCATTTGTGGTTGGTAACAGGTCACTGTGATTCTCTTCTTATGCTTGAATCATTTATTACTGTAATGTTGGTTGTTTTTGTGTCTATATTAAAAACGTGATCCTTATCGAGTCTCTGTTCCATTGTTTCATATCGCTTTTGTATAGCTACAAAAGTAGAAGACTTCAAACCGTTTTAACCATAGCAGCTGAGTCTTCTATTATTCTCGGATTCATGCTTTACTGTTGGGTCTTCACGATGTTGATATTCAGATGCACAAGTGTGTGCAAGTTTAACTTCCTCTGACATTTGGTCCTTTGCTGTTGATATTCAGTTGCCTATACAATGTTGTTTGGTAGTCCTTAAATTTTAAATTAAATCTTCCATGATGGTCATCTATTTCTAAGACAAACATGGATTTGTGCATGTGTAATGTGTTTTGCTAAATATTGTTAATGGGAAATATTTGAGATTATTCTATGAGTTCACGGTCATGATGATGTTATGGTTTCATGCTACTTTTATTCAATAAGATTTCTGAACCAGTTGTCTCAAAAAGGGGAATCAAGATTAAGAAAACGTGTCAGTTCTCACAAACTAGCTAATTTGTCAATTTAAGATAAGATAATAACTTGTTCTATTTAGTTCATTCGTGAGCACAGCCTCATAGGTCCTGCAATTTAATGACCTCCTCCCTTTAATTTTGTTCTTTCTGAACTTGATAGTTTTCGACAGATTTTAATGTTTTCCCACCCATTTGTGGTACATATATGCAATTCAAATACTACATTATTGTGAGTTGACCCCTAACTTTGTTCCTTCTTGTGTCCTTCAGTAGACAAGGTCTTTCCCCTGTGAAAATGAGTTGCATTAGGTACTGTCTTGTTGTTTGGTGCTCATTGCCTCATTCACTTTGATCATCTTTTCTGAATTTCCCCTGTGAAATGGTGATCTGCTTAGCTGTAAAATTGCCTTCGGGTGCAATAATTATTAAGTCGGTGTTGAAAACCTTCAACTTATCTAGGAATTGATGACTGGTAGCATTTTTTTGTGTTTGTGCAAAATCTGACGTAAGGATATTTCTAAGTTAGTTTGATTCCATTTTTCTTTTATTATTATAGCAATCGAAGTGGTATGAGGTCAGCTATTAAAATGACACATTTCTGCAAGTGTTGATTGATGCAATGTGGTTGCGTCTTTTGTTAATAAAATTGTAATGTCCTTGTGCTGAATTGCCCTATGAGTTTACTGAGCTGAGCTACTCCGAGAATCTGTTGGGCATTGATTGACACCATTTGCGTGCTAGCTAACTGAGACACATGTAAATATGCTCATTACAAGTTTGTCTTCCCTGCCGTTGCATATTTTCACCTGATGGTTGCATTACTTCTGCTGTTTGTTGTTACTACTGTATGATTAGGTGGGTTTAGTTGTGATGGTTGCATTTTTAATACTAGAAGTTTGTATAGCTCCTCCTACATGTGATTTGTACTGGTTACTGACCGTGATGAATTTTGATGTGATTGTGGTGCGCTGGGGATTGGATCTGTTCTTTCCTGTTAAATTTTCTTGTTTATGCTTGTGGGTAGGTACTAGGGTGTTGGGTAGGGGGTGCCTAACACTGCCAATGCTGGTCCCAAGCCCGGATAAAAGTGGAGGGGGCACATCTAATTGATTGTGGATAAGTCTCATACCAGTGGGGTCTTTTCGAAATTTGACACAGTAGCTCATGTTTAGTTTGCATCAGACTTTGCGGCTGTGGCATTCATTTGAGAGTTAAGAATAAATGGTCCATTATCATCTACCAGTTGATTGCCGGACCAACCAAGAAAGAGGAAACTTTCAACTGGAACTGACGTTGTCAATGAACAAGCTGCCGGGCTTTAGCGAGCACCACTCCATCTACTGTCCATTTTCGTCGAATTTTCAGGCGAATATGCTGCAACCTGATTGTCCAGAGGCTCCAAATGTGGCAACTGGCAAGGCAACTCGACTGAAACAGTCAGACCGAGCTATCGTTCGGAACCTTGGAAACAAGGCATCAATCCATGGGGATATCCAAGGCTCCAAGCTGCTTGTTGCTACCGTCGCAATTGAGCGATGTCCAATCTGACTGGCGACTTCGATGCTGCCTGGCACTCCCGTTGCCGGCGGTTTTATAAAGCCGGCCGTGTATCTGAGCTCTGAGCTGAGTACTGGTTGCTGCTATCCTGCTGCTCCTCGCCTGCGTCTTCTCTCATTTTGGGGCCACGCACGCCCAGTACAGCAACAGCGGGGACGGGCCCTTTTGCTGATAGTGCGGGCTACTTGATGGGCGTCGCCGCCGCGGTGCTCGCCGTTGCAGCGTTTGTTTGGACCTGAAATCGACTTCTGCTGGAGTCCTGGTCTCCTGGAGCTAAGCTGCCATGCTTTCCTGTCTTCGTGTCAGCGCTCCATGTTCTGTAATCTGGTCTCAATCTTCTTTGTCGAGTCAGGTGCTGCTTCTTATGGTATTTCTTGTAAAGATGAGATTTGTGAGTCGGTGATGAGAGTTTTGTGGATATGTGGTGATACGGAATAATGTCGATCAAATACTCAGGCTTCGTTCCTTACCAAAATATATTGTGAATTTGTGATTGTGCTCTATTATCTTGAATGAAAGTTGTCGTGGGCTTTTGTGGGTACCCACAACTGGGTGGCGGAATGCACCCGCCTAATCCCCGAGGGGGAGTACTCGGGAAAGCGCTAAGCGATTAGGCCGATCTAGCTTGGGGGCAAGAACACTCGGGTTTAGAGTGGTTCGGGCTGCCGGAGCGTAATACCCTACATCCACTGTGTGATGTATTACTCTTAGTATGAATGAGTCTATCATCTGCCCCCGGGCTTGAGTCCTTCTCTAGCGGGCGTCTTTCTCTAGCGGGCGTCCCCCTTTTATAGAGCAAGGAGGACGCGTACACATGTGTTGGACCCCGACAGGTGGGCCCAATAATGATGTATATTATACTAGATAGATACTAATGGTGGTATAGTGATAGAGAATCTCTTGCCGTATACTCTTCATTGTCTTGTAGACTCTCTGACCGAGGGGGGTCTGCTCATGTCCCATCGGCGAGGCGGTAGTGTAGCTTGCGGCGTAGTCTGTCGAGGCTACTGTGCAGGCGTCATAATGGGCGAAATCGAGCCGTCGTGTCCAACTGGCATTGTAGACTGACATACGCGGCGTGGGCGGCGCCAGCGACTGCATTGTGCGCCTTGGTAATACGCGACCAACAGTGCAACCGAGCAAAAAACCGCCTCGGGCTCTACTCTGCCTACCGTATTGAATGCGGCTGGTAGACGAGTCTTCCAGGGGAAGCCACGCGGCCCCGCGCGCGTGGCCGCATCCACTGACACGCGGCGGCTCCGGACCTGCCCCAGGCGGGGTGTCGGTTCCTCCCTGCTGAGGGGTCCTGATAGTATATGGGGTCCGGGACCCGGCGGGGGTCCGGAACTCCCTGGGAGGTCCGGGCCCCCCAGCTATTTTGGCTGAGGACTATCTCCTCCGGGACATGTGGCGTCACCGGACCCTCCTCAAGCGGGGAGCGGGTCCGAGGCCGTTTGCCGGGAGAGCAGGGCTCCGGACCACAGGAGTCCGGCTGCTCGGCCGTCAGGGCGTAGTTAAAGATAACTACGAGACTCTTGTCCAGACACAACAAGAGGGGGTATCCCAGTCCTGGATACTGACAAAAGTATAGATTCTTGATCTGGTTATCAATGGGAATAGAGTGCTCTTATTATCTGTTCCTTTTGTTGACCAAGCCGTGGTGCTGCTGATATTGGCATTGAGCAATTTTCCACTCATTCCTTCATTCGCGACTCATCACCATTTTGATTTTTGTGTTAGATCTATGCCGTAACCAAAAATGTGCGTTGGAAATGCCACGTGATTTGGCACTTGAATGGCACATCGGCCTTTGGTTCAGAGACAACCATGGTTATGCAGACAATCAACAAGTCGATCCGCATGGTGAAAAGCTACTGAAGACCCACCTGTTCTTCCATGACACCAGTTGGACAGAGGTTCCCCGTTCTTCAGTGCGCACCAAATGCATTGGCGATCTGGAGGATGGACCTCGCCTACCTTCTAGTTACCGAAGAACTCGCTCTGCAGTGCGTGCCACAGGAATATCTTGCCGTCGAGGCTGTAGCTTTCCCGAGCCGCCGTCGCCGCCACTGGAAGCAGAGCATGACTCTGCAGGCAAGGAATGGAGCAGCACGACGACGAAAGGTAGGAGAAAATGGAGGATCTCTTCATCATCTGCCCTGCCTAGCCGTCCAGTCCATCTCTTCGCAGGCTACGTCGCCGTCACCGGAGTGGAGCCATCGACAGAGGAGATGGGAGAGGGTTGATCTGAAAAACAATGGATAGCAGATAGGACATAGGAGGTCTTATTCAAAATTTCGGATCGCGATTATTTTTTTAGGGGTTCTACGGCAGGCACGGAGCTGACCTAAATGATTTTATTAATAATATGATAGGTTGATCATACGGGGAGCGAAGGAGGTGATTACAAGAAGGATCCATCAACACAAGAACTCCACAAGAACAGGGAAGCTTTGTCCGATCCGGTGCTGCACCTGCACCTGCACCTGCACGTGCACGGTGGGATAAGATGGAAGTCGGCTGTAGTCGCGGCGTGCAGTGTAGCACAAGGCGGGGGGAACATACTCCAGACTGAAGACTAGAGCATTTCATTTTTTTTTTCAAATGTTCCAAAGGATAGCAGTGATGATAGTAGAGCAAAGCACGAGCCGAGGCGTCGATGTCCGATTGATAATCCGATTGAAGGGATTTTATGTAAAATAGTGAATTGCGATTAGGGTGCTTTCCGAAAAAAAATATCTGTTGACAGTGACCTCCCTGTTCGGTCGCCGCCGGCGGATGACCGTCGATGACGGCGAGCCTGTGGAGGCCGGAGACGCTTACCCACCCGTCTGATCTAGATGGAGAATGTTTCCAGGTAGGCTCCAAGTGACAGGCATTATTAGGAAAAAAACAAAACAAAAACAAAGACGTGCTCTTCTGGGCTGTCGTGGGTCCGCTGCATATCCTGACTGTGGGCCTCGCGATGGGCCTCTCTGGGCAGTTCAGTTTCGGATCGGGTTTCGCTCCACCTCACGAGTCACGGCCTCAGCCTTTTTCCGCTGAGAAAATTGCCTATTTGACACTAGAAAGGATGAGATTGGCTAATTTGACACCGAAAATTTAGAACTTGTCTATAGGTTTCCAACTGAAAATTTTATTGACTATTTGACACTCTGCTTGCTTCTGTTAGATTCCACTGTTAGACGCGTGGGCCCACAGCACGAAATGACCAATATGCCCTTCTGCCCACACGCGAAGACATAGAGGAGGCTAGGCTTGCTCTGCTCGGTCTGGGCGGCTGCTCGTCCTCGCCGGCGTCACTGCTCGTCCTCGCCGGACATGACCGTCCAGTCGCAGAAGACCACCAAGTTGTCGCCTCGCCAAGCGCCCTCCATCCGCGGGCCTCCGCTGCTGTGCGTCGCTCATCCGTGGCGCCGCCGCCGCGCCACCTGCTGGCTGCTGCTACCGCCGCATAAGAGGAGCGGACAGCCTTATGCGTTCGCCTCCTCGCCATTCCCTTTCGCCTCACCTCGCCGCACTAACAAGCCGTCGTGTACACTCTGCGCGGGCTAAGCGCGCACCGCGCCTGAGCCAGAGCCGCAGCCGCCATTGCCAAGAAGGCAGAGCTCCAACCCGGCACGTGCTTGCGCGTGCACAAAGCCGCTGCGCCCACGCCTTACGGGTGCCGCACCCGCCGCCCTCGCTTCGCGCTTCCGCTCCGCTCTCCCTTGCCCAAGTCCGCCGCCGAACCAAGCCGCCAGCCATTGGGGTCTCTCTGCCGTGGGTCCCGATTCGCCTCAACCGCAGTGGCTCATCTCGATTCCTCACGCGAGGAGCTCCCTCACGACCTCACCGACCTCCCCTGCACCTCGCCCTGGCCGTCGTCAGACGGAGCCGTAGAGCTCGTGCTCGCTACGCCGCGGCATGTTTGCCGGCCGCACATCACCGCCGCCGCCTGCCATGGCCGCCGCCCGCACGTCGCCGCCACGCCACCGCCGCGTTCGCCGCTTGCCATGGCAAGCACGAGGTGCGCGCTCGCTCGCTGATGCCATAGAGCCGATCCCCATCCTCGCGAAGGCCACCGCTGCGTTCGCCCATGGGCATGTCCAGCGCGCCGCGGCTCCGCGCGCTGGCGTCGCTCGTAGCGAACCTGCTGGCAGCGAGGCGGTGCCGCGCGGGTGGGCGAAAGCACGCACTGGCCTCCGGCCTCCACGCCTGGGCCGCCGTGGGCGGACAGGCGGGCAGACGGCGGCGAGCCGCGGCTACACAGGCAGCGGCAGACGGCAGCGAGCCGCGGCGGCACGGGTGGGCGACCGAGCATCGGCCGCGCGGTCGGGCGAGCAGCGGCGAGGAGCGGCTGCGCAGGCCGTCCCCTCCCGTGACTTCTTTCCCTGCCTGGCCTCCTCTGTGTCTTCACGTGTGGGCAGAAGGGCATATTAGTCATTTTGCGATGCGGAGCCCACGCGTCTAACGGTGGAATCTAACAGAAGCAAGCGGAGTGTCAAATAGACCATAAAATTTTCAATTGGAGACATACAGTCAAATTCTAAACTTTCGATGTCAAATGAGCAAACCTCGTTTTTTCCGGTATCAAATAGTCAATTTTCTCTTTTCCGCTCGCCTTCCCCTGATGCTCCGATCGAAACAGAATCCCCCTACCTCTCTCCGTCGTCGCGGCGGACGCAAGAAACACTAGCATCGGCGATGGCGCCACCGGTGGAGGAACTCCTCCACCCCAATACCACTATAGATCGCTCGGATCCGGAGTCCACTTCGGCGCTTGGCCCTGAATACTGTGCTCCCATGGGCCAAGGTTCGTTGTTCTTTGATGCTTCTCAAATATTCTACTATTGTGTTTATTTGCCCTACCCGCATCACTACGCAGGCGCTACACTACCCGCATCACTTACGTAGGGATTGTTTGGTTCCAGGAGCTAAACTTTAGTCCATGTAGTATTTTTATATTTAGAAGCATTAAATAAAGATTAATTATAAAACTAACTGCAGAACTCTAGGGCTAAACTGCGAGACGAATCTAATGAGGTATATTAATCCATGATTAGCGGATGGTTACTGTAGTATCAATGTAGCAAATTATGGATTAATTAGGCTCATTAGATTCGTCTCGCGAATTAGCACAACAGATTTTATTTGATACTATAAAATGGTAAAATTCTTTTTGATGTGATAGGGACTAAAAAAATCCATGTATGATTCCTCGCTTTCAGATGACGACGACGACCTCTTGGTGGCGAAGACCACACCGCGAGGTGGAGGATGACCCGATCGACTATGAGAGAGTCTTTTACGTGTATGTCCTTATGAAAGTTGGTGCTGACCTCTGTACCCCTAAAAAGTTTAGTTGCACGTGTATGCCCTCACATTTTTTTTCCTGTGACCTGTATATCCTTCCATCCATAATCTGTTAGGAGTTAACGGTAGAGAGCCCTGACAGGTGGGACCTGGCACGAAAAATGTCCATACTGCCCTCCTCTCCCCCGTCTCCATCTACACCTCCCTCTCTCTCTGGGTTGTCTCTGCTCCAGTCTTGGTAGGTAGCCAGCGGCGGCGTGGTGGGTGCCGGTGGATGCGGGCGGAAGCTCGAGCTAGCCTGTGCTGCCCTTTCTCTCCCGTCGATTCAAGCTGCAGCTCCTGCACTCCATGTCCTCTTCCAAATCGGCAAGAAGCTGCAGCTCGAACCTTGCTTGCATGCTCTTAAGATTACAATTCACACTCACCAGCTTTGCAAGGGGGCCGCGCTTTGCGAGGGCGCGCCGCTCGCCGAGCTCACCGCGCCTCTGCGGGCCGGGAGCTCGAGCGGGTTCGATGGACGCGAGCTGGCCTCGCGCCGGCGGACGCGGGCGGCCGGCGGCGTTGCGCGGCGCCAAGCTGGCCCGGCGCGCGGCCGCCCCTGCCCTGGTGCGCGGCTCCCCCAGCACGCGGTGGCCGGCCCACGCCTACCCCGGCGTGAGGCCGCCCTCGCCGGTGGCGGTCCCTGCCCCGGCGCGCCCCTGTCCCAGTTCGCGACCGCCCCTGCCCGGCGCGAGGCGGTCCCCGCCGCCGGCGGTCCCCGCCTGGAACCGAGGGGCGCGACGGGCGGGAACAGGAGGCGCGAGGAGCGATCTGGGCGGCGGCTGGCGGCGTGTTGCAAGGAGGGGAGGCAACGGCCCCAGCTTTCTGCAGCAGCAACCCGACGGTCTCCCTCCTCCTCGCTTGCCGCGTCCCTCGGGAGGGACCTCGACGGCTCGCCCGTCGCCTGCTCTCCAGCAAGGGCAGGGGCAGCGCCTCCTCCACGTGCTGGGCTGGGTCGCTGGGAGGCCGCCCGCCTGCACCAGCGCGCGTTAGGCCTGGCGGCCTCGCGCGGCGGACGCTCGGTCCTTTCACGGATCTCCGGTCACGGTGGCGGGCGCCTCTGCTCACGGCGGCGGCCGGACGTCCAGGCGAGCGCGGGCGCGAATGGGTCCACGGGATTGGGCGTTCTCCGGCCTGTTAGCAAGAAGGGCAAATACGTCTTTCTCCACCTCCGTCAGCCACCATAACCCTCTATTCCATCCAAAAGGGCATACGGGTCACAACAAAAAATCACGAGGGCATACAGGTGCAACCAAACTTTTTAGGGGCACAGAGGTCGGCACCATCTTTCATAAGGGTATACACGTAAAAGACTCACTATGAGACAGCTTGCCCGGGTAATGAACGTACTTCGTTTTCCCGGCAGCACCATCTCCGAGCAATAGCTTTATATAACCATACAGTACCACATTCGTATAGATTAGTACTATGTGCAAAGATGGATTACCTGGAGAGGTTAATTGGCATTGCCATGCCCAATTTTTCAGGGCAGAACTTCAGGGAGGAACAAGTAGAGGAAATAGGTTTGAAGTGGCTAGAAAGATGGTGCGATCTGTGCACGCAATTCTCGGATTCGTGCGATGTGGTTCGAAGCCAGGGAGGTGAGAGTGTTACTCTTCCGCCAGGGCCTCTGAAAGTTCTCCCTGAGACAACATATTTCTGCATCACGAGGGATTACTGCTATCATCGTGAGTACATGACCAAAGCAAATGATGCAAGTCTTCTCTCTGAGGTTGTCAAGCTATAAATCTAAATCCTATCCAATAAGTATTTATGGAATATTCGCCGTACGTGATGACTTGAAGCCGTTGAGGAATTATGTCTTTAACCGTTCGAGAGACAATCCTGTCATGATTCATCAGGTATGGTTTGTTTCCTTCTATTAACCTTGGGGAATATTTTGTCTAATCCTTACCATGCTGAGCTTAGGCATGCAACATGTCTTAAAAGCCTAAACCTAATAAAGTTTGAAGCCACGACTATATAAAGTTAGCAAAAAAAAACTGAGTGTACAAAATGTGAGCTATGGTGTCAACAAACTGTAACTAGCCACAATTATGTCATGAATCTAACGCATGTATAAGAAACAGTGCATGCCTAAGTTAAGGTGTGACCGAAACAACCTCTAAATTTCGCTGGCACAAACACTTGCCTAATGTTAGTTTTAGCAAAGTTAGTATGGTTCGTTCATTGCTAAATTCAGATTAAACAAGGTACGCTTGCCATTTTTTGGTTCATGCACGGTTGTACCTTGCCACACCTTCTGAGCACCTTAACCCATATTCTTGATCAACTTTGGAAGTGTGTTAGATTTGATCAACTTTGACAAGGAAACAATATGTCGCTCTCAACCAAATATGCTCTAAATGTTTGCTCTAAATGATTAGAAGTACGAGATACAACAAATTAGCTTCTTTTTTTTGTTTGGATACATCAGGAGTTATGTACGGTTACATTTAGTCCTTGAACTTTGTACAGTTCATTTATCTGTAGCATTTCAGAATAATTTTGTTCACTGCTTCAGTTCCATGTTACTTTTGATTGACAAAACAATCATTGGATCCTGACTATCATTGCAGTTCATGTTGCAATAATTTCAGCATGGTTACATTTTTTTTGTTTTCAGTCTGTGACCACCCTAACATGCTATAGATCCACTAAAAATTATATAATTGTATTAAGAAAAATTTGCAAAGGTGGGCATCTTATTGATAAAGTATCACCCAATAATTCATTTGTACATGAGCATTCACATCTTGTGTTATTCTGTTGTCACTCATGTGTGTTTTAGTATGGGTTAAGCCCTTTGAGTTTTAACAAGTTGTTAAATTGTAGGATTCCCTAGCCCTGCCTCTTCGTAGCCCTTGCCGAGGAATGTATGTAGTGGATCGTGCATTGTTGGAAGTTGATCTTTGGGTGAAAAAGGAAGGAGATGGATCAACTGATGAACAATTACTTTCTATGTATGTTGAGATTGACTCCGGTTCTAATCTCAAAAAGACGCTCACAGGACGGATTCACAGTGAAGATTGCATCTTGGATATGGACTACATGTTCCTTGCAGTGGGTGTTGAAGTAGTTATTCAGGTGTTCACAGCTGTTGACAGTCCTCATCATGTGAGATTCTTTGCTTCCAGCAGCTGTTTTGATAAAGAGATTGTGATTTTTTAGGGCAATTGTGCCAAGAAGGGCGAGCTATTCACACATACTGTTGCGGTGATGGCAAAAGCAAATTTGAGTGTTTGCTTGGAATGGGAGAATTCAGTTCTGGAGTGGACGTTTAAGGATGGAGAGCTTGGAGCTATAAGCTATCCTGATGACAACTCCATTCCGTTTTATGTAAGGGTGTTCTTTTCTCCAAAGAAACTGGAATTCAGACCATCACGAGACCATGCCTGAAAAGAGATGTGTTGAAACAAGGGGAGAAAGCTTCCAGTGGTGGATTGCTGAAATTGGCCATTTTGAATACAGGAAAGTAAAAGCAACTTGTGGTGGATTGTTGAATTTCCTTTTGTAAGCCCTTTATCACAAATGGGAGGAGTTTGATGTATGACTTTTGTAGCCATGTGTGGCTCAGATACTGTAATCAGCTATGTTCGGTGCATGTATGACTTTACACAAATGGCAGGAGTTTGATATATGACTTTTGTAGCCACTGTCGCTCAAATATTCCAATCAGCTATATTCAGTGCATGCTCTGCGTTATGTTTTGAGTTCTGATTATTTCACTGTGATTTGAATGCATTATGTTTTGAGTTCTGATTTGTATGCATTCATAAATTGCACATCTCTTGTACCCTTGGGGCTCGTGGATTCATGTGTGCATATATAATGTGGCGATTGAATGAATTCCCAAAGCTAAAAGAATAGTGGTGTTGTTGCAAGTGTTTGAGATGTGTTACCAATCTATAACTTGGCAATTCTTGTAACATGTGTATTGGAGGAAACGTTACGCTTGGCAACAATTTTCTGTGTTGCCCCAGGCGCAGGCTCCCCTGCTAGCTGTCGCTTTGCTCCCATGAGCTGCGCCTGCGCAGAGCCAAAGTTCTTGCATTCCTCTTTGCAGAGTTACTCATATCATTATCGACTCGCTGTATAGAGAGACAACATTCAGTTCTAATGCCGGACAACATTCGAATGAAGCATCCTTGCTGGGCAAATACGGACCAGGAAGGTCATGCATGGTGCACTGATTACGCAACATCGTCTTAGCAGCCTAAGCTTCATGCTAAGAGAATGCTGCGTGCATGCGTGCGTCAAAAATAACAAAGTGCCTGGGAGGGTCTTGCATGGCGGATGATCCCAAAGCATTGTATTAGCATCTGAAGCTCCATGCACTTAGTTCTCTTGTTTCTTTCTTAGCTTATATCAAAAACACCAAGGGCTTCTTCAAGTCTGACCAAAGCCTCTTTGATAAATGGACGGCACAGGGAAATTCACACAAGGGACAGTGATCATCTCCAGGCCAGAACCAAGCATACTTTGCAGCACCCATCTATCTTCTACCCAACTCTCTATCCGCCAAGAAAATGACAATGCACCCAGTCTGTAGAAGGGAGAATGAAGGATGCACCCCAGCAAAATCACGATTGATCAAGTGTCTTGGTGGGGCTGATGCTGATGAGCAATCTTCATAACCATATCTGCAGAAAGTGTCTTCTCCTCCAGGAGGCCATTGGCAACTGCTTCTAGCTCCTTCTCTTACTGCAGGTCAGGATGCAAATTTTATTGGGTCGACCCAACGACCCGGTACCCAAAACTCAAAGTTTGGTGTAATAACCCATTGGGCCGGCCCATAAAAATTTGGTGTCAATTGTTGCTAATAGGTCTGGGTCTTTGGGTAACCCAATGTCATCCATCCCCGCTTACCCCATCCGACGCAACCCCCCTCATCTCGACGCCACCCCTCGCTCCTTCGTCTGCGCGCCGCCTCTTGTCCCCGTGCCGCCCCTCCCCTACACGCCGTGGCTTGCCCCGTGCGCTTGTGAGTCCCACGGGCTCCCGCCTGCGACGCACCAGGTGGATGCGGCGGCGGCCGCGGAGGATGCGGCCCTGGGTGACCTCGGCCCTGGGTGCCGGATGACCAGCGGATGCGGCGGCAGCAGCGGCGCGGCGGTGAGCTGGTCGAAGGAACGAAGCACGGCGAGTGGGGGCTGATGGCAGCGCAGATGAACACGTTGCTGAACTCTACGGGCGGGCTTCGGCAGGAGCAGGCACTGGCGGGGAAGCTCGTCGGGTTCTTCTTCGCCGCTGGCATCTAGGGCGGCATGTGGAAGTCTATCGCGCTCACTGCCGTGACTCACTGGCGCACCACGGCATGGACGAGGCAGGTCAGGGGGAAGCCCGTATGGGGCTGGCACCTTCACCGGCACCGACAGCAGCAGGACGCCCAGCGAGACCGAGCTCGTTGTGGCGAACCACCGGGGGAAGACCCGATGCACTCATCATGATTCCATGATTCAATAATAATGACAGGAGTGATGGATTGGTGCGTGATTTGCACTGGTTGATGCTAATTAATAAAGAATAATTTGCAATGGCCATGAGCAGTGCATGATATTTTTTTGTATGTTTTGGGTTAATCCACTGGGTCACTAGTGTAAATATTGTAATGGGTCGGACTAACCCAAAACCCAAAATAAATGCTAATGGGTTGACTGGGTCGGTCACTGGTTGACCCAAACGCGACCCATTTGCATCTTGAGCTGCAGGTAACAGCTTTCATCAGTAAAAAGCTAGTTTTCCCCATGTCAAACAACCTATCAACAAGTATGAGCTACAACACGGGACATATCTTCTTGAGAAAGAGCTTCACTTGCTCATAAGATTCTTCTAGTACTTTGTTCACCTCTTGCAAGCCCACGTTATCAAAACAACATATGGACCTAGCTCTTTCGTAACTTTCTAGGGCATTATGACATAAAAAGGTTATTTTTCTTTGCCTGAGTCTCCCCTGCACTTGTAGATTTTTCCACATTCATCAGATCGGCAGTATCACTTGTACAATAGTTCGATACCTACAAAGTCACCATTCAGTCAAAACACTCAATACATCCAATAATTAATACCTACCTATATATTGACAAAATATTCACCATGTTTTGAGCAAGTTCTTGTGCAGTGACAAGGTCATTTTCAGCGCCACATGTCACACTTTTTTGACCAAAAATGAGCTCTTCTGCAACTCTTGCACCAAGGCACACATCAAGACGTGCCAAATATTATTCCATAGAAATGGAAGCATCACCCCATGAAACAACTTGTGTGACCATCCTAAGAGAAGAACCTTGAGGAAGTATATTGACCCCTATCTATGAGATGAGCACCTGGGGTGTGCATTGCAACAATAGCATGCCCACTTTCATGATAGGCAACAAGCTGAACAAGATAGACATTCCGTTAATACATTGAAATTCACATTTTTTATACAGATTAGTAAATATCTCGTGGTTTCCCCCTACACCACAACTTAAGACAACAATCTAGTTGAGAAGAATGACAAATTCGATCCTATGCTTTGCACTAAGAATGATGGGGACTAAAGACCTTCTTGCCATGATTTGATAAATTTATCCTGGTTATGTCTTACATGCTTATTAAATTTACAAGGCTTGGTAGGAGACATATAAAGAATAGGAGCAAGTCTATTGCTCTCACTCCATGCATGTTTAAAGAAAGCAAGGCAACCTTGTAGAGACTTCTCTACCATACATGAATGAGAGATATTTCATAGAGTGCTCTAAGATTGGTAATAAAGAAAATATTGTAATATCTAGGAAATCTCTAGAAAGAGGTACACTTGTATCAATCTCATGATCCCCTATGGCCTATAACTAGAGGCCTCCCTTGCCATGGTATTCAATTATTAGCATGGTAAATGAGAGCGAGGGGTATAAGAAAGAGTGAGGTTATCAGTTATCTAAAATTCAACCACATTTTTATTCCCTCCTTATTATTTTGATGTTTTCTCACATGATTTGTTTGCTTAAGAAGATAATGCAAAGTTGACATCACAGAAACTTAGTAAAAGCCCCATGAAAAATGTCAAGAAGAAAGTGACGAAGACTAAAACAATACACCCAACTTCACTTTATGTTAGGAAAGAAAGAAATAAATTTAGAAGACAACTTAAAGAAATACTATTTAAAAATGTATATACAAAAGGTTTTTTAAGTAATGGTAAAAAACATCAGTACAACTATAAATTGTAAGTAGCACATATATGTACAAACTAGGAAGAATATAAATGTCAGCTTAAGATACGTTTTAACTTGTTTATTATGGTGTCCTAGGCACTTATATAAGAATTTTTTAGTAAAGTTTTTGTGCTTTGTTTGTTGTACCGGTTAGAAAATGTAGAGAAGTTTTGTAAGGGAATTTTTCAATTTTGGTTATCCAAATCCAGTTCATGACTACCCCTAAGCTCCTTTTATGACCATGTAGGAGCTACAGGCTCTTTTTTCGACAAATATAGATGTGTCTCATATCTTTTGATTTGTCATTAGATTTTGCATGTTCTATTTCTAATGCTTCATAAATAGTTGAACAAGTGCGTTTACAGTATCGCACATCGAGTTGAATTTTTACCCATTACATTCTCTGCCCTAAATTTGTAAAGATAATACCCATGTAGAGATCATACCTTTCAGCTTTTGAAAAATGTAATGTAAATGTTTCACCAGTGCTGATCACTTTTGTATTCGAGGATCCGGGCACGTGGTCTTCAATGTGAGCATAAATAACAAAATAAGATTGAATTAAAGATTGATGCGTACAAGCATATTTTTAGTACTCACCTAAGATGGTTGTTTATCTCATCCCGTCTGACGCTTAATTGCCACACCTACACCATAAGGCCACTAGGTGCTAGTCTCCTTTGGTATCTGTGTCGCTAGAGCACATAGGCGTGTGAAGCTTTTTTTAAAAAAATAATAATTTGAAACTCGTTTAGCTTCTCCCTTTAGCACATAGGCTACTAGGTGCTACTCTCCCTTTAGCATCTCTATTCCCGATTGAAGCTTGAACAATCAAGACTTTATTTTCAAAAGCTTCTTGTCTTTACATTTTCCATACAAAATGCTGAAATGCAGCATCCATTTTAGCCCTATTAATTTGGTTAACTCTTATAATAGAGGCTCAAGGGTAGATAGTCTCCTGCCACTCCGTGGCGCGAGGACCAGGGTTTGAACCCTCGCCAGTCCACCCCGCACTCTACCAGGGTTGCAACCAACTGGACTACTACAAGTTCTCCTTAATTTGGTTAGCTGCAAGCAAAGAACAAAATGTGTCCAATGTTGTACGCAACACGATAGCAAAGTTTATTTGCGATACAACCATGAAAGCATCTTCCTTTACAATGGGGTGTGGAGTGGAGCAGTGGCTATGACATGACGAGTGTCCATCGCAGCCAGTTGCCTTGACTCCAAACTCTCGAGACGACGGCCTGAAACGCAGCGTTGGATGCGTCATGAGTAGCACTAAGGAAAGTATGAGGAGGACGGGGAAGCCCACGAGGTGAGGCAAGAGCGGCAGGAGACCCTTGTTCACCGCCAGGCGCAGCTTGCCGGTATCTCCATGTCTCTAGTAAAGGCAAAGGCGCCACCGACGTTGGTGGGCGGGGAGGGAATCCATGGCCATCGAAGCGAGAACAAGGACTAAATTGCATAAAATTGTGTTGCTATTAAACATTACAAAAAACTTAGGGGGTTTATGTAGCAGCACCGTCCAAATTAAACCGGCTTAAATGCACTAACCATCATCTTAATACTTAATCAAGTTACTGTGCACTTAAAACAGTGTAACCTGACAGGCTGTCGGGTAAAATCCCGATTAAACTACTGTACTCCAGGATCACAATTGCACTTAGACCCGTACGAAGACGAGCACAGGTGATACCAGCAAACAAAAATCTTCAAATTAATTTACAACACAGGTTTTACATAAAAGTCTTAATACAAGCGACAGAGTTTAAAACACAGCGGAAGTTTAAAACTGAGTTCGAAATACAATACGGTAACCATGACGATGATATAAGGTGAGCTCCACATCCTGCCCACCGATGTGATGGCAACCTGCCCAATCTTCACGGAGAAGACGGGGCCCACTCGACGGTCCAACCCGGAGGAAGCGGCTGTCCAATCCAGGACGCACAGACCTCCTCGAAGTTAGCGGGGACACAACCTGCTAAAAAGGGTACAACAACAACCCTGAGTATACTAATACTCAGCAAGGCTTACCCGACTTTGGGTATACTTAGCCCATTACCTAGACATGCAAAGCTTTTTGGCTCTGGAGTTCTTTTGCTGAAAGGCTACTAGAAGTGAATCCTTACTTTCAATATTTTAGCTCCATTTAGTACAGCGATTATTAGCTAAATTGCCTAATAAACTAGAGCACACATGGTGGAACAGATTATCTTTCAGTAACTACCAAACCAGCCTTTTCCATTCCGTTTTCATTCCACTTTCTTACTACGATGTGACAAAGTGAATAAGGCTCTCATATCCGCGAGTCACGGCGAATCGATCCGATTTAACCTTGCAAGGTGGACCTAACTCACACGACACGTGTAACCCCGTCGGGCCACGTGCGTCAACTGTTTCCATCATTACCACGGCATCTGAACTACGCCTGCTAAAACCCAGGTGATGGGCCCCTCGCGGTGTACTCCCGGAGAACCCGGAGGCGGCATCCTATCCAACACCCGCCAACTCCCACGCCCAGCGTAGCATGACAGAATTCAAATCACCGTTGTAAAGTGGTACACAGCTTACCGGTTTCGACTACCTCCTACTTCCGGTATGTGGTTAGTACTGTTCAATCCTCGATCAACACTGCCAACAACGGAACGGTCCTCAATCGACACAGGCGGAGATTTCTTTTCATCCATTCTATACCATTAATCCAACTTATTTCCGCCCGGTCTCCATTTCTCTTTACTCAACAACTCATTTCAAAGCCATAGCTAAAGAAACAAGATCCTAAAACTCGCTGAGTGACAGCAATCACTCTACTTTTACCGAGATCCTACTTAGCAAAGCATTTCTACCGATACCTGCACACTAGTATGGACTCATAGGTACCTAGGGAGAACATGCATACTAGGGTTTCATATAACTCCTAAAACTTAAATGCACAAATACTTAAATAAACATTGAATAATTTAAATTATGGTTATGCTCCGGGGCTTGCCTTGCAGGTCAGCGGGGTTAACGAGATCTTCTGCAGCGGGCTCAACGGCGTCCTTCTGCGGCTCTTCTGCTCGTGGCTCCTGGACCGGCTCAGCGATCCGCTCGTAGGCGGCTTCGTTCGCGGCGTCTACACGAATACAAATATGCCATGCAACAGTTAGGACACAGTGCAATGCATGAGTGCTTATGATGCGATGCAAAGAACTCATTTTAGCCTGAAGCGTTTCCTTCGAAATAACAACTACTAAACTTGCTTAGGGTAGCAAGGATTAAAACAGAGGCTTGCTTTGCTAAGGTTACACACGCATGAAACAAATAACTACAACACTTATATAAAGAAAAGAGCACAGCTAGGGGCAAAATAAAAGCAAAACCTAACTTACATACATGATCTATCAACAAAAATTAAACAACTTAACGTGAAAGCAGTAAAGCATGACACCCAAAATTTTTCCAACATTTAAATACTGCTAACAAAGCATTTAAATAACCCTAGCAAGGTAAAAGGAACATAAATAGATCTACACAAAAGTGCACAACACCAGCATATGAAATTTTTACAGTGGATTACACATGCAAGGAGTAAGCCACTGCGAATTTTTCATAAATTTTAGAGCAACAGAACAAGTGGTACAAATTAAACTAGCTCAAGCACAAAACAAAATATTAACAGGGGTAACAGTGACAAAATGCATGCTTAAGCATTTTTTCCTCTGAAGATCATGATTTTAGAAACCTAACAAAATTTATTTTGCATTTTTAGTATTTTCCTACAAATTAAAAGAAATAATTAAAAGAAAACACAAAAGATAAAATGGGGGCTGACAGCCGGGCCCCACTTGCCAGTGGCCCAGCCTGCCCCCCACTCTTCTGTTTTGCACCGCACGGGCGGCGCGCGGCCAGGCGCAGTCCACGGCGGCGCTCCCCGCCGGCGAGGCCGACCGGCGGCGGTGCGGCGGGGCTGAGCCGAGGACCAGGGCGGCCGGGGGTGCGGGGCGGCAGGCGGCTCGTGGGGAGGCACAGGGCCAAGGGCGGCGGCGGCTCGCGGCGGCGCAAGGCCAAGGGCGGCGGCGGCTCGTGGTGTTCCGGCCCGGGCAGGGCCAGCCGGTGGCGGAGGCGGGCGGCACCGCGTTCAGCGGGTCCCGGCGGCCCTAGGGCGCGTGGAGGCGGCGTGCGGGGCGCGCGCAGAGCGGCCCGCGGCATGCGCGCGGTGGCGGCGGCGCGACCACGACGGCGCGGCGGCGCTGCGGCGACGGGGGCGGCGGATTCGCCCGGGAAAACGGTCGGAGAGGATGAGTAGGGGACAGAGAAGCTCGTAGCTACCTTCAATCGGCTCGAGGAGAGGCGGAGGTGGTTCGTCGGCGAGAGGGCGAACTCCGGCGGTCGGCTTGTGGTGGTCTGCGGCGGTGGCTTCGATTCCGGCCGGGCAACAGCTCAAACGAGGCCGGGAAGGTGCTGCAGAGGTGCGGGGTGAGGCTAGGGAGCTCGGGCGCGAAGGGTTCGCGGCGGGACGGCGAGGAACGACCGGCGCGATGAGCTCTGCTCGCTCTGCTCGGCTCGTCGTGCACGCGAGCTCGAAGGAAGAGGAAAGGAGACTGGCTGGGAAGCTTCTAGGGCGTCCGCGAGGAGAAGAGCGGCGCCGGGGCGCGATTGCCGACGCGTGGACGCGCTCGCCGGCGACCACAGCGGCGGTATGGGCGTCGGGCTCACAGTGACGAGCACAGTTGAGGAACAGTGCCCCTGTTGAAAGAATTTGACTTGATTTTGACCATGTAAAACTCCAAATTTCATAAAACAACTTGAAATTTGGCCAAAATAAAAGTTGTAGAGGAAAAGAAGATCTACAACTTTCGTTTTGGGCGAAAGTTGATTTGGAGCTCGGATCGATGATAAAAACGAGATTGAAAACGGCTAAGACAAAGATTAAAACACGGACTCGGTTATCGCTAATGACGCGCTTAAGCCAGGATTATCGATTAAACACGTGGTTAGCGAGTACGATTAACACAGGGGTGTTACAGTTTACGCAAAATGTTGGACCACGATTATTAGCCATGAACCAAATTAGGGGCGTTTTGAAAAATAAAATTATTATGGTGATACGGGGGACTCTTAGTCGTTGGATCCAGAGTTTGTGGCCAGATGGAGCGGTAACCCAATTAACCACACAGAGTCTTCCTGGTTGACTGGTTGCCAAGGCGACGTGGACCTTCCCCTCCGATCGCGGCGGCCGGCGGCCGTCGAGCCCTCGAGAACCAGCGCCATGGAGGCTTCCACGGCCTCTGTTCCACATGGAAGAGCAAGCACCAGTGCCTGTGGCGTCGCCTGCAGGACTCAAGGCCCCTCGGTTCGGTTCGCGCATCCAGGGAGGAGAGGACCCGCCTCCTCATCTCCGTCACTGTCAGTGCCGCCGCATGCGATGCGGTTCCAACTCACTTGCCATTGCCAATGGGTTCAGAAACGTCAAGTCGTGGCTCGACTCAGACCGATCGGAGAGAAAGTGTCCGGCACTCCGGCGTCCATCGCCGATTCCCAGTTCCGCCGTCCGTGACAGTGACTACGGCGGCGGCGCTCTCTGCCTTGTGTTCCACTGCAGTGCAGGAGCCGGCAAGCCGGAGAACTCCACGGCTGTTGACAGTCTCGCTTGAAGAACGGCGGCCTCTCCATTCTCCCACAGACCCACACGTAGGGATGGCAACGGGTCTAAACCCATCGGGTTTTGCCATCCCAAACCTAAACTCATGAAAAATATTTGAACCCATTAAAAAATTCATACCTGTGACGGGTTTAGAATTTTTCTCAAACTCAAACTCATCGGGTTAGCGGGTACCCATGGGTCTACACTTTACTCTACATTTTTTTTGTCAGGATCAATAAGTTTAATATCGTAAACATCATTGTAGCGTATTATGAGTAAGAAATCAATGTCCACTAAAAATTACAAAAGAAAATAAATATATAAATAGCGTGCTCTATAATTAAATGATCGTAACACCATACAATGTCACAAATCCATCATATGCATATATAAACACGACAACTGCAAATCGACAACACCCATACCCACCACTTAAAGGTTCACTAAAATAAGAATTGAAGGAAAGAGATGTTAAATTTGTTATAATCTTACAAAATAAAATGACAATTGCTCTATGTTGGATCGGGTTTAAAAAACCCATGGGTTCACGGGTTCAGGTATTGTAGGAACAAACCCGTGTCCATAAACCCAACAGGTAGGACTTTGTGTCCATTAATAAATCACAAGTCTAAAAATTAACCCAAATCCGTACCCTAATGGAACAAAAACCCGTCGGATTTCGGGTACCCATTGCCATCCCTACCCACACGGACGGGCATGGCTTTTGTCTTGTGATGCAGCGAGGGGAAACGCAGGGGCTGCTCGCACCACGCCGGAAAAACACCGATGCTTCATTCAGTTCAAAGTTCAGACTTGTTCCGTGATCACTCTTACCGATCTCGACTTCACTTGCTGCTGAGTTGGTTGGTGCTAGTTGATCACCAATTCATTCACTTCTGCCAGCAACTCTTGCTGCCTGCTTGGTAGTTGCCCCTCTTAGCGAACACATCTCATCTGACACACATTCCGTTTCCACATGGCAAAAAGTAACAGGTTAAATTGCAACTTTTATAAGACCACTATCGGCCATCATTTAATTCCTCACGCTAAACGTGCCGAGACTGATCAGAGACGCAAATGTAGACCACAGCAACTATTCCTGAAGCTGGATGAAGAAACAGAACACAGAACTACAACTGCATCAAAGCTACATCTGCGGTTTGCAGTATTATGAGCTCAACGGCAGTTTGAAGCAGACCGACAAAAATAAAAACCCCTAGAAAGCACAATTTCCAGCATTAACTGGTAGCCAGCAAGGTATTCTTTCTTCGTGCTAGGTTCTTCTAACTTCTAAGCGCTAATAACCTAACAGCAACATTTGCAAACATCAGTAGGGACGGTGTCGGCCTCTGCGGCTGTTGTTGCTATTACTACCACGGCCATCTCCTCTCTGCCGCCTTCCACCGGAGCTGGATCCGCCGCCGCTGCTGCCGCTGCCACCATAACGACGACCACCTTGCTGCGCCGGAGGCGAAGCCAGATGCACAGTCTGCTGCCCTGCAGGTTGTGGTCTGCCAAAAGAAAAAGGAAACTATAAATGGACAATGGAAATATGACTGCAACAGTTCAAATGGTTGCTCTTAAGATGTAAGATGGAACAAAAAAAAATAAATGTGATGGAAAGATATAAAGATCTCATTTCACCACACTATTGGACAATTGAAAGTGTTGGAAAAGCAAAACAACTTCCTTCTACAACAGAGACTAGTTTCATAAAAATACTCCATGTCTATGTCTGGTGTCAAACTTAAGAGCTGCAAATATTAAATAATACATGTGATTTAATACACAGACAAGACTTTTCTAGAAGAATACTTAGAATAGATCGAATACTTACACATATACAAGACGGCCATCTGGTAGAACCATTGGGCTCATTGTTGAAGCTGAAGGAGCACCTGGAGCATACAAAATTGGCTGCAGACGTGCAAAGAATGCCAAGCATACACAACAGTTAGAAAGATGTCACCTCTGGCACACGTAATGTATCCATGCATTGGCCAATGCATAACGGATGATGTCATGTACCTGTGCAGCATGAGCAGGAAGCACACCATAAGCACTTGCCAATCCATTTCCAAGTGGATTATAAACACCAGCCAGTCCATTTCCTAGTGGATTATAAGCACCTGCCAGTCCATTTCCAAGTGGATTGGCCCCCACCAGTCCATATCCAAGTGGGGTATAACTTGGCAGCAATGGACCTTTTTTCGCAGTAGGTACTGATACAGTATCATCCTTCTTATCAGCTTTTGCAAGTGAACAATCCAGCAGCTGGCCTGATGGATAAAAACAAATCGTGAGCATTTTGTTGATACATGAAGCGAAATTGACTAGCCATAGAAGGATGTTTGATAAGAAAACTCACCATCAAGTTCATATCTCTCGGTGTTCTTCAAAGCCTTAATAGCCATGTGCCGTTCCTTAAAGTGAACAAAACCATACCGATTTTCATGACCAGCTTTTGCAGGAGGAAGAATAACTTTTGTAATTTCTCCAAGATGCTCGAACAGCTTTTTCAGCTGCTTTTCAGTAACAGTCTTGGGTAGGTTTTTGACATATAGAGATTTAACCTGAAGACAAAATTTACATCCATATACAACATCATTATAGAAGGAAACATAAAAGTAACATTTTGTCTTGTGGTGCTCAAAACTCAAAAGAACCTGCGCAGTAGAAGCAGATTCGCCGCTATTTCTAGGATCTGCCCAGTTGACAGTAGGAGCATTTGAATCTAGTTTGAATTCTGGGGTACACATTTTCTGCCTAGCATACTCTGCACATGCCTGGTTGTAGTATTCAATAAAGCCATAACCCTTGTGGCGATCTGAACGCGGTGCCTATGACGAAGATACATTCAGTGTAAAACAGCTGTAATGATGCACACTTAAGTTATTGAACTATCCAAATATTTCATCAATACCTTCGGGAGATTAACTTTTAAAACCCCAGGACCAACTTCTTCCACTGCATTTTTGAAATCATCCAGTGTCCAATCTCTGGGTACATTCCCAATAAATAGCCTGTTCTTTGCCTGGGAGGAAGAAACTTTTATCTTCTTTCCCTGGTACAAGAACCATAACAATAGGTCTATTTCATATATATACAAGATATACGAGATGTAAGTTAATCAGGTGTAACAAGGAATCAGGAAGTACTAGTGTGCAATCATGTGTTCTTTGGGCTGCAAACAGGTCTGTATAACATGGAGCCAAGATATTTAAGAAAGGTCCCCCAAAAAATTATTGTTGAAAAGATAACATACCACCATCCACAATTCTGATTTCTGAAAGTATGACTAATCAAGTGTGACAAGGAACCAGGACATAATAGTGTGTATTCATGTGTTCTTTGGGGCGCAAAACTAGGTCTATATGGAGCCAAAAATATTTTAGAAAGGTCCCCCCCCCCCAAAAAAAAAAAATTTTGCTGAAACATAACATACCACCATCCACAATTCTGATTTCTAAAAGTATGACTGAATACAGGGGTTTGCAATTAGTCACAAGGCTCTGTATTTTAAACTTGGCAGTGGAATTGCTGCAAACATTTTTAAAAACAGCAAGCCTGTAATCATATAACCTTGTAATTTGCAATGTCTCAAACTGAACGCCAGGTTTTGTATTTTAAATTCAACTAGACTGAACAGTGCAACTGCTGCAAACTTTTTCTTTTACATACCAAGCAGATGCGAGAGTAACCATGTAACCTTGTATTTTGCTATGTCAAAACTGATCCGCGAAACTAAATGTAAAGTATATGAAAATACAATTTTCGACTTAGTTTCCTACTACTATCTTGGGAAGATATGTGCTACCAAATACTTGCTTTAACACATATACCCATATTTTTGTAAAAGATCAATATAAACAATGGCAATTAATCACTGGTGGACTAACACGAAGATTGACTCTGAGTTCAAGTGAAAACAAACCTTTAGGTCCTTATTGTTCAACTTTTGGATGGCCTTTAAAGCCAGTTCTTTATCTCTGAAATTAACAAAAGCATACAGCTTGTTATCCCCCTTTCCTCGTATCCGCACCTGCAGGAAAAATGTACTCTGAATTGCAGTAGAAAACAAATGCAGAAGCTAACCCACAGAAAGTAGGCAGTACTCACCTCCACGACTTCTCCAACCGACTCAAATAGATTTTTTAGATCTTCAGAAGATATATCTGAGGAGATGCCCCCAACGTACACTTCGGATCCATGAGGAGGAAGAGCAAGAAGCTCAGCATGCTTCTCTTTTTCGTCCTCATCCTTCTGATAAACACCCGCCATTTTACTATCATGTTTAGCATCACCTTCACACGCAACTTCAGATTTTTCCTCCTCCTCCTCCTCTTCCTCCTCTTCTACCTCTTCATACTCAACCTCCTCCTCAATTTCTTCATACTCAACTTCTTCCTCTTCATCTTCCTCGTCAGGATCATCAAACTCCAAATGGTCTTCTTGTTTGACCAATTCAACGGATTTGGTGGAAGCAGCAATTTCTGTCCTCCTTGACATCTTCCAAAGCTCAAAGTTCCAAGGAAACTTTGGAAAGAGCACAGGAACCAACAATATTGGGGGAGCAAAGTGATGATGTATGGATAGGAAGAAAAATGACAGAAACAGCTAGAATAAAAGATATGTAATACTCTCAAAATGGATTTAGCCATGGGTATCCAAATGGAAAATGGCACCTCAAAACAGGTGACTGTTAAGGAATAAATGCACATATAGCAGTATGCTCAGATGGAGAAAGTACAGAAGGTTTTCAAGAATACGATAGCACCGTCAACGAGAGTATGTTAAAGAGGATAGGCAAAGATGATGCTATCTGAGGTATAATTGAGCAGAGTGGTGTAATTGCAAGGCATCAAAATTCCATTAAATGAATGGAAGGGAAGAAAAAGGAACAGGAAAAAAATAAGAATTAGAGAACAATGTACATGATGTGTGAATCTAAAAATAAAACCTGAACTCGAGTAAATAGCTAAGATTGACGAAGCATTAAGACTAATGCCTTTCTGATTAGATAGTGTAAAGTCTGCCTCCAATATATCTATGCATCTAGTACATGAATAGGAATATCTGATTAGATGGCTTTGGATGATTGTTCCGTCGGGAGAGGGGTCAGTGCGGAACTTGAATCAGTCCACCTCATTGTTTCGCAATCAACTAACTGAATCTAGGTGAAAAGCGGAGAGTTTTGACACCGCCCCACCCGCCCTAATTCTCCCCCCCCCCCCCCCCCCCCCCGCTCCCCACAGTACAATCACATCTAACACAATAATAGAAGCGAATCGGAACGGGAAAAAAATAGGGGCCTCTGAAAGGGAGGGACTCGAGTTCTTACCTCAGAGAGATCCGGAGCTGCCCCCAGCAAATTTGGGGATGGGATTGGAAAGCCAAGGGAGAAACTGCCCTAGGCCGCCGAACCGAAGAAGAAGGAACGCGATGGGATGGAGAAATTATTGAGGTGGTTGTTTTGCAGCCCGCCCCCTCCTGTTGCCGTCCGATCCGTCTCTGGCAGCCTGCGACCGTTGGTTGTGCCCGATTGGTCTTCTGCCAATCTTTGGTCAACGGCTTCAGCTCCGCCTGGGCCTGGGCCTGGCCTTCCGCCGAGCCGATGCGCGACACACCAGCTTCGTCAATTGTTTTTCTTTTTTTTTTCTCTGTGTTTTTTCCGTTAATTTTACCACTTTCTTTCTTCCAAAAAAATCGCCTATACTCCCTCCGTCCTAAATAAGAGGCTATTTGATCATAGTTCTAATATTTTATCGGAATATATCAAGTGCAAACCAGCATTTTTATATAAACCGTGCAAACTTCAATCTGAATCACCAGATCAACATTTAAAGGACATGAAAGGATTGGATAATTTTACAATTAACCGTCCGTCTCTGATCACACTTTTGCAAATCCCCCTCCCACTCTCTCTATGGGCTCCTGTGGAGTTTGGATGTTGATCCGGTGGCTCATATTGAAATTTGCACGGTTTGCACGAAGGAGTTGGTTTGTACCTAATATATTCCCAACATTTAAATCTCATATATTCTGATGATAATTATGAGTATTAAATATAGATTAATTATAAAATAAATTGCATAATTGAACGTGTAGGCCGTCCGATCCATCTGTTGGTGGAGAGTGTCTCTGGAACGGACGAACACAACAACAGTAATGGGCAACACGGAAGTAAAGTAACAAAGTGCTCTTTTTTCATTTCCCAAGCTCCTCTTCAATGAACATTACACAGGGTATTTATAGGTGGCGTTACAACTTTAATGTACAATTACTCTATTGCACCCCTACAACGATAATATTCCCGGAATATTCCTAGATGCGAGCGTAATTTGCCCGTTACAACTTGAGTGCGCCACAGCTCAGCAGCGGGACCCACGCCGACCCCGGCATCTTCGCCGCATCCGACGAAGCTCCCGGACCCGCTGCTAAGTACTCTGCGAGACTCGTGTCACCAAGTCTTCGCTCCTCTCCGTCTTCTTGCTCGTGGAACAGCAAAGACGGAACACCTCCGCGATAGCTCCTGGCATCAGCTTCAGTCTTCCGAGTGCACCGTCTTCGCTTCTTGACCCGAAGACACGTGAAGATGGGTCACCTTCTGCTGATAGACCTTCGTCTCGCCCTTGACTCGATGTCTTCGCGTGCCTCCGGCGATCTGACCGAAGGTGGTGACCCCAACAGTAGCCCCTCAGAGCCTCGTCCCGATCTTGTTAGGGGCGTGGCTTCGACCTTGTGGACGCCGTCGGCGTCCCGAAGCGCCACCCTTCGGGCTGGGCGCCGCGCTGGTGGTCGTCGAAGCGCAGTCCGTGTTCACCTGTAAAGAAGTTGTGCCCTCGTCGAAGAAACCAAATTTTTCGCTTTTGTAAACGTTAGTTCGCGCGCAAGATGGTGAATTCGAAATTTGGCGGGAGAAATTGAGTTGGCGCGAAGATATGAAAAGACCGTAAAGCCCTTGAATCGTCGTGATCCTAAACGCGCCGTGCGGGGCATTAGCGTCTTTTCGTCTCGCGCGCGGTGAATTTTCGCGCTTGCCGTTTGCCTATAAGTAGTGGCCCTGTTATTCTTCATTTTACTTTTCACCGCCCCTGCTTCCCTGCCTCTTCGCTTCTCGATTCGCGAAGGTCCTCTCAGAGGTCGAGAGTGGAGTTCTCAGAACACTCGGAGTCTTCGGAAATGGCGCCGAAGAGGAATCAACCGGGAGATCCGACAACCACAGTCCTCGGTCTGTCCAAGATGACTTCCTCCCTCCTCGATGACCTGGCACGTCGGGGCTTCGTCTCTGCTGACGATGTCCGTGCTCCACCGTCGGGTGAGATTTCTGCACATCCCCGCGCCGATGAGGTGGTGGTCTTCCACGATTTGTTTACCGCTGGCCTTCGGATGCCCTTGGATCCTGTGGTTGTGGATATTTTTCGTTTGTTCAGAGTGTACTTGCATCAGATGACACCTACTTCGGTGGTTCGGCTGAATCTGTATATGTGGCTGGCGAAGACCTGCCGCCTAACTCCGAGCGCTGAAGGCTTCGCTCGTGCCTTCCGAGTGCATTACCAGCCGAAAATTTTTTCAGTGGAATCAACCGGAGGTGCGGAGATATCAGCTGTTCCTCAGTACGGGTGTTATACCTTCGCATTTCACAAAAATCTTCCCAGCCCGGTCCCGGCGAGCAAGAACAAATGGGCCAACGACTGGTCCTCGTACTGGTTCTACCATAAGGTTACTTTGGACTCTGTCACGGGGACCCATCCTCTCGCCGTCGACCATATCTCTGATCTTGGTGACGTTCCAAAGGCCTCCTCCAATGTCCGCACCGAAGATGAGGCTCTTCTCGCCCTTCTTCGAAAACTGTCGAAGACCTTTAGCACCCGCGACCTCGTCGAAGAGTTCGTCGCATGTGGCTGTTTTCTAGTCAAGGCCGGCTGGAGCGTCTCGTCCTGGTTAGCCGAAGACCGCTGGATCGAGGGTATTCCGGTACCTGACTTCGTGACCGTTTTCAACCTTCGGAGCGATCGTGAGTTTTCGAACCTAATCTCGTTAAGGAGGTGCAATGCTTCGTGTTTTTGCTTACAGCTGTTGCTACCACGGTGATGCAGGGGTGGACCCTACTGTCATCGAGACCCGGGCCGACGAGTTGATCGGGTCGGTGTCGAAGGACGAGTACAAAGCCCTCGCCGGCCATCTTGGTGGGGCCCGACGGAACCGGGTGTTCCACGCGTTGGGCGTCTCGGCTCCTCCTCGATTGGCAGAGTTGAAGCTTGCCGAAGGTCATGGCGGCCCGGAGAAGGCAAAGGCTCTTGAGAAAGCAAAGCGGAAAAAACTTCTTCGTCCGCGGAGCCGAGGAAGAGAAGCCGGCTGCTCGATACCATTCTGCAGCAGTCTCCTCTGCGGAGCAAGGGGGAATCCGAAGATGGCGGAAGTGCGGACAGCAATCGTCCTCCTCCGGAGGCGGCGCCTCTTGACATCCCTCAGGTGGCGGTGCCCCTGAGGGCAGTCCGTCCCGCCCTGGATCTCGAGTTCAGTACTGCCCAGGAGAGCGAAGACGAGGGGCACGTCGAGGAGGTCAACATTGTGGCTGACTCCCCCCGCCGCTTGTCCCCCCTCGCGCAGCCCCTACTACCGGTGATGGAGCCGAAGTGTCTTCTGGAAGAAAGGGTGAAGCCGCATCCTCGTCCCGGAATACCGCATCCCCCTCCGAAGCGAAGCAGAGCGGCAGCGAAGCTTCATCGAGCTCGTCGGACGGCAGTAGTTTCTTCGTTCGCGATGCTGATCCCGAAGCTACTGCTGTGGAACTCGGTGCGAAGCACAACGCTGTGCTTCTTGGCGGGAAAATTGTGAAATCTCTTCGTTTTGAGAGCCGGGACCGCAAACGTGAGCTTCTGGCCGCGGCAGGCGACTCCTTCTGCTTTCCCCTCATGGAGAAGGACTTGATGGGGAGCGGGGTAAACAGCATCCTGGAAAGTGCCCAAGATTTATCGCTGAAGGCCTTCATGGCTGCGCGGTGTGCTGCTCGGCAACTGGCGGCCGAAAACAGTTCAAAAACTGCTGTTGCCGACCTGGAGGCGAAGGTGGCGTCTCTTGAGAAAGAGAAAACAGAGCTGGAGACGCGCCTCGCCAGATCCGCCGAGGAGAAAAACACCCTCACCACGGAGCTCCTCGCGTCCGCTGAACGAGTGGTGAGAGCCGAGGACGCCGCCAAGGCTGCGAAGTTGCTTGCGGAAGACGCCGCGAAGCGCCGAGATACAATGCAACAGCGGCTTCGCACCTTCAAGGAGGCAATAAAGACTAGGTCGGAAAAGCTGCAGGAGGAACTGCCCGACCTCCTCGCCCGTTATGGGCTTGTGGCTCCGGATATGTTCCCGGAGGGCGCCGACTCCATTGGCCTGGGCTCCTTCTTCCAGTGGCTTCGAGCGTGCGTCGCCATGCTGGATGCTGGGGCACACTTTCACGAAGACATCAGCGCCATGGTCGCGGTCCGTACGCTCAGCGCCGCCGTGTACAGCCACTTCCCCTCTGAAGCTGGACAGGCTAGCGTTGTGACGAAGGCTCAACTTCGTTCCCTTCGCGACCCCTCCTTCTGCTGGCCAGGCGAGGATACTGTCAACCCGGACGCGCTCCCTGCTTTGGCGAAGAACATCGCTGTCAGCTTCATGGAGCGTTTTTTCAAAGGTGAAGGTCGTGCCCTTGTTCAGCGCGAGGTCGAGCGGATGAAGAACCAGGTGACTTTCATTTATCTATTACTATGTTGATTCCTTGACGGAGAACTTGCTGACTTCAGAACTCCAATCTTTCGGCTACAGTCTAAAGCTGACGCTATTGCAGAGCCCATTCTCCAAGAGGCTGTGCTCGCGGAAGAGAGACCTGGCGGCGAGGGTGCGAACGGCGACAACGGGCGCGGCGATGCTGATGCAGCCCCAGAGCTTCAAGACCAGACGAGGGCGTCCTCTTCCCGTCCTCCGGTTGGCGAGGTGCGAGGGTCACAGTAGGCTGTTGTATAGGGTGTCAGTTGTAATAGTTATTTTTGTACTCTAACACCTTCGGTGCCTACGCAGGACCCTGCGTTGGCCCCTACGCAGGCGGCCGAAGACGTTGCTCCTCACCGACTGAATCGGGGGAACTTTTATGTTGCTGGTGCGTCTTGGATGAAGTTTCATATTCGTTATCCTACGATTTCATTCGAAGCATTCTGGGCGAATAGGGCACGTGTGTATGATCGCCGGAACAAACAGGCGAAGCGTTTTTTTGCCGATTTCCAGCGTGATCCGGCGAAACACGCGAGGATCCTTGCTAACCGTAGGCTTCGTCGTGAAATAAAACGGATTATTGATACCGATAGGCCTTATAGTTCTCCGGCTGGTCTGCGCGAGCCGAAGCCGGAGCCAGTGGACGACGAGCCCCTGGCGCCTCACGAATTTATGTATCGAAGCAAAGGCATCTTCGCCGAGAGCTCTAGTTGATGTGCGTTGCCCTCGGTTTCAGGGGGCGACTTTGAAAAGTTTCTTCGGCGGACGGCCGAAGAGATAATAGATGTGGCGGTCCGAGACGTGATATCCGAGGTGGACCGCCTAGTCTTCGAAGAAGAGGCCTCGGATGTGAGCGTGTGATTTGTTTCTTCGTGCTTTCACACTAAGTGTAATTTCGCTTTGTACCAATATGTACTTTGTAATTTACTTCGTCTCCTCGGGCGACGTGTATCTTCACTGTGTAACATGTAATTTGTCATTTATTTCAACACTTCGGGCGGAGTGTATCTTCGCGGTGTAATGTGTACTTTGTAATTTATCATATTGTCAGGCGTTTCAACCTTCGATTGTGCACACGTGTGTTTTGCGAAGCGCCACCCCCCCTTTTGCACGGGAGAGGTTACACGTTTTTTTTGGCTGTTCATCTTCACTGGCGTCGTGCGTCTTGTTTTGCGAAGCGCCACCCCCCCCCCTTCGCTCGACTGGCGGGGATGATGAACTCCGACTTCTTATTGAATGTTGCATGCCTGCGGGGACTAGTGCCATCGCTTCGGTGACAGGGCTTTCCACCCGTCGCTCTGGCGGCGGGATTTTCGTTAGGGAACCTTCGGTTCTTTAGCTGGAGAGGTCCGCGCCTAGCCTTCGGTTTCTGCGCGACAGGACTTTCCACCCGTCGCCGAGCGACGGGATTTTTGTTAGGGGACCTTCGGCTCTTTAGCCGGAGAGGTTCGCGCCTAGCCTTCGGCTTTCGCGCGACAGGATCTTCCACCCGTCGCTCCGGCGACGGGATTTTTGTTAGGGGACCTTCGGCTCTTTAGCTGGAGAGGTTCGCGCCTAGCCTTAGGCTTTCGCGTGACAGGACCTTCCACCCGTCGCTCCGGCGACGGGATTTTTGTTAGGGGACCTTCGACTCTTTAGCCGGAGAGGTTCGCGCCTAGCCTTCGGCTTTCGCGTGACAGGACTTTCCACCCGTCGCTCCGGCGACGGGATTTTTGTTAGGGGACCTTCGGCTCTTTAGCCGGAGAGGTTCGCGCCTAGCCTTCAGCTTTCGCGCGACAGGACTTTCCACCCATCGCTCCGGCGATGGGATTTTTTGTTTTCTGGGAAGTGGAGCTAAGGGGAGCGAAGACCTCGATTGGGTTTTGCTCCTCGTGCTCACTTCTTTCAAGCGTTAACGGCTTGTTTTCCGCGCCAATGACTCCCCTCTTCGCGTTGACGAAGGGGGATAGATGCTTTGGCGCCTTTGTAACGTGCTCGTTTGTTGGGGGCCTTGTTTATATTTCACAAGGGGTTACATAGGGTCCCGCCTCGTTAAAAACCTCACACCTCCGGCGCCCGAGTGGACACTCGAAAGCTTCCCCCTTGAGGAAAAGAGTACGGGCCCTTTGGTACATTGTGCTAATTTACAGGAGAAAAAGGAGAAAATTTTATTCTACGAGCCCCTTCGGTTATTTCCCTCAGGTGGCTTTTACACACTTCCCTACGCGACTTCCCTACACGTAGTATCTTTGTAGCATGTCCTTGTTCCATGAATATGGGTCTTCGGTGCCTTCTAGCGTGCGGAGTCTGCAGGCCTCCGGTCTTGCCATCGATGCGACGATAAACGGGCCTTCCCACTTGTTGTACATCTTCCCTTTCTGCTTGGCCTTCGGTATTCTTCGAAGCACCAAGTCACCCTCTCTGATATTCCTGGGCTTCACCTTCTTGTTCCTCCACCTTCGCGTTTCATCTTGGTCTTTACCCAAGTTGATTGCTGCTTGTATCTTACCAGCTTCGATTGTGTCAACTGAGGGCTTGATGTCTTCTTCGATGTTTTCTGCCCCTTCGGATGTTCTCCAGGATTTGAGCTTTATTTCCTCAGGTGTTACGGCTTCTTCGCCGTATAGGAGCTTGAACGGTGTGAACTTTGTGGTCCTAGACTCTGTCGTGTTATGAGACCACACGACCCTCGGCAGTTCGTCCACCCATTTTCCCTTCGGCAGCTCAGTGATGTTTTTCTTGATACCTGCGAAGATGATGCCGTTGGCCCTTTCCACCGCGCCGTTGGACTGCGGGTGGTAAACCGATGCGAAACATAAGTTTGTGCCAAGTTGTGTGGCGAATTGTCTGAAAGTTGCGCTGTCGAACTGTTTGCCATTGTCCACTGTGACCTCCTTCGGGACGCCGAAGCGACAGACGATGTTCTGCCAGAAGAATTTTTGCAGGGCTCCTGCTGTGATGTCCCAGAGTGCTTTGGCTTTGACCCATTTGGAGAAGTATTCCACCGCCACAGCGGCGTACTTGTAGTTTCCTGGAGCCGTGGGCAACGGTCCTACTATGTCAATTCCCCATCGCGCGAGGGGCCACACCGGGGGTAGTAGCTGCATCTCGTCGAGTGGCAATTTGCTGTAGGGGCATGCTTTTGACAATTCGGGCACGTGCGAACCACCTCGTGAGCATCTGCCACGGCCGATGGCCAATAGAAACCTTCACGGAAAGCTTTGCCGACCAGGGCCCTCGTCGCGATGTGCGAGGAACACATCCCTGCATGTATCTCTTCAAGCAGCTATTTTCCCTCTTCGTGTGAGATGCACCTTAAGAGTGGTGCGCAGACTCCCCCTCGATATAACTCTTCACCTATGATTCTGTAGTTTCTCGCTCGAAGTGCCATTCTTTTTTCTTCCTTCTCGTCCTCCGGGACAAAGTGTCCGCGAAGATAGGCCATTATGGCGGCCCTCCAATCTTCGCTGGTTATGGCATTGATGAATTTAGCTGGTTCTTCGGCACAGTTTACGGAGGCCTGCTTTAATGTTTCGAAGAAAACATCTGGCAGTAATGGATCAAACTGTGTTGCTGCTTTCGCCAGTTGATCAGCTTGCTTATTTTTTGTTCTGGAGAAACTACGGATGCTGAACCCCAGGAAGTGTTTCTCCATGCTTCGCACTGCTGCCAAGTATTTTGCCAGCCCTGGCTTGAGAGTCCTGTTGGATTTGTTTATTTGACCTGTGATCAACTCTGAATCGGACCTGATAGTCAGTCTTCGTGCGCCCAGTGCCCTTGCTTTGTGAAGACCCAAGAGAAGGCCTTCGTATTCTGCTACATTGTTTGTGCATCCGGTGAAGTCAAGCCTGACTGCGTACTTCAGTTGAGTACCCGAAGGTGCTGTAAGAACTGCCGAGGCCCCTGCTCCATGTCTCTGGTAAGCCCCATCACACTCCAGTTGCCATATTGCTTCTATCTTCGGCTGCTCTTGCGAAGGTGCGGCTGGTGCCCAGTCTGCGATAAAGTCTGCCAAGACCTGTGACTTGATTGCTGATCTGGAGACGAAGTCAATGGTGTGCTCGGCTAGTTGCGTAGCCCATTTGCCTATCCTGCCGGAGGCTTCTCTGTTCTCAAACATGTCCCGAAGTGGGAAAGATGTTGGAACCTTGATTTTGTGGCTCTGGAAGTAGTAACGCAGCTTGCGTGATGCCATGACCACCGCATATGCCATCTTCTCCATTTCTGAGTATAGCAACTTTGACCCGTTTAGGGCTTCGGAGACGAAGTATATGGGCGACTGGGTTAGTGCCCCTTCGACCATATGCTCTTCGACAAGGGCGGCACTGACGGCTGCGCCTGATGTGGAGATGTATAACAACAACTCCGCCTTCTCCGAAGGGCTGGACATGACAGCCAACTTCTCGATATACTGTTTGAGGTCTTCGAAGGCCTTCGCCTGTTCTTCGCCCCATTCGAAGTTGCCTGATCCTTTCAGCGCCTTGAAAAATGGTAGGCACTTCTCAGCTGATTTTGATATGAATCGATTTAGCGAAGCCAACCTGCCCGTCAACTTTTGTACCCCGTTTCTGGTGGTCGGTGGCTTCATCCGCCTGATTGCTTCTATCTTCTCCAGATTTGCCTCTATTCCCCTTTCCGTTATCATGCATCCCAATAATTTTCCTCTTCGGACTCCGAAGACGCACTTCTCCGGGTTCAGTTTCAAGCCATGGCGGCGAAGGTTCGCGAATGTTTCACAAAGATCTTGGATATGGTCCTCCCTCCTCTTGCTTCGGACAACGACATCATCGACATACGCGGAGATATTCCTCCCCAGTTGATCTCCCAGTACCTTCTTGATCATTCTATTGAAAGTGCATCCTGCGTTGCGGAGGCCCTCCGGCATTCTCACGTAGCAATATGTCCCGAAGGGGGTAGTGAAGCTGGTCTTCTCTTCGTCCGCCTTGTTCATGAATATCTGGTGATAACCTGAAAAACAGTCCAACATGCTGAGCATCTCTGAACAAGCTGCTGCATCGACCAAGGTGTCAATTCGCGGCAGTGGGTATTCGTCCTTCGGGCACGCCTTGTTCAAGATTGTGAAGTCAATGCACATTCGCCACTTCCCGTTCTTCTTTGGTACCATTACAAACGTTTGCTAGCCATTCTGGGTACTGGACTTCGCGAATGACGCCCGCGTCCAGCAACTTTTGTACCTCGGCTTGAGCCGCTTTCTGCCTCTCTTCGGACATTGATCTTTGGCCCTGCTTCACGGGTTTCGCCTTCGGACTCACCCTGAGCTCATGCTCGATGACTTCTCGACTGACCCCTCGCAGATCCGAAGAGGACCAAGCAAACACATCTTGATTGTTGCGGAGAAACTGTATAAGCCTGGCCTCTTCGGCCTCTTCAGGCCCTTTTTCCGATGATCACCATTCGATCAGGCACATCCTCGCACAAGGGCACCTTCTTCATGTGTTCCGCTGGGGATACACCCCCTAACTTCTCAGGCTCTTCGCAGTTTTCACCATCATTGACCTCATTTGGTGCTTCAATGACATGGACGTTCTTGTCTGAGGTTGATGCGTTGTCCTCGCACCTTCTTGCTTCTTCTTGGTTTCCGAAGACTGTGATAATTCCTCCGGCCGTGGGTAGCTTCATGCATAGGTACGACTGATGGATTACTGCTGCGAATTTGACCAAGGTGTTGCGACCGAAGATTGCGTTGTAGGGATAGTTGATTTCGACCACGTCGAAGGTGATTGCTTCAGTTCTCTGTCCTGCACCTTCGCCAAACGTTACGTTGAGCTCTATCTTTCCAAGAGCTTCGATTCTCTTGCCTCCGAACCCAATGAGTGGATACTGTGACTTCTTCAGCGCTGCTTCGGTGAACTCCATTTTGACGAAACGCTGCTAGACAAGGATATCTGCAGAACTCCCGTTGTCTACCAAGATTCTCCCTACATCATTCCCCGCAAAGTGCACTGAATTTTTGCCAATGTTCGCCCTTATGACGAGGGGGTCATTATGTGGGTAGTGCTGCAGTCGAAGGTCTACCTGTGTGAAAGTTATTGGGACATGCGACCACGTTGTCCGGAAGCATCGGCCTTCGCTGACGTGGGAGACTGTTCTGAAATATTCTTTCCGCTGCTTCTTTGTCTCATGGACTGGTTCGTTGGATCCTCCGGAGATGGCATTGATGATGTTGACCCTGCTGCCCGAAGGTGTGTTGATTGCTCGCTCGGGGATCTGCCCTGGCTCTAGATTTGGCGGTGGAGGTAAATTTGTTGTGTCGCAAGAAAGCGGTGTCGAGCTTTTGGACCATGACTGGTTGTACTATGGTGGTGGTGGTAGCATTGGAAATGATTGTTGCGGAGATGGTGCATATGGCATTGGGTTATAATTGAAAACCGGGTACGACACCGGCCAATTTGGTGTAGGAGCCCAAGTATTTGCCGTTGTCGAAGACTGAGGCGGTATCTGCGAGGTATGATTGACTGGTTTTGTTGGCTGGGAATTCTGCCGATCAAACTCCTCTTTCCTTTCAATTGCGAAAGGGCACTCGTTTGTCCAGTGGCCTTTGTCCTTGCCGTGGAAGAAACAGAACGGAATTTTCTCCCTTCGACCACCGCTGTCCCTTCGTCCTTTGCTTTGTCGGTCTTCGCGATGGTGACGATCATCGCGGTTGGATCTTTCTTCGTGTCGGTCCCTTTCGCCTTTACCCTTGTGACGGTGTCTATCCTCTCGGGGTCCCTCTTCGGATACGTTGTTCACTGTTTTTTTCTGCCTCGGCTCATCGGCGTGCCATGGTTTCGAATGGGACCTCTCGCTGCTTCGCGATTTCTTCTGCTCGTTCTGTTCCTCGAGCCTTCTCCTCTTTGCCCGGTCGGATATGCAATATTCTTGCATTATCTCGAATAGCTTCATGACTGTCTTTGGCTTACGCCGGGATATGTATTCCCCGCATGGTCCCAGATTGATCCCCTTCACCACTGAATCGATGATGCTCTGGTCGGCAACATTGGGTGCTCTTGCACGAAGCTTCATGACACTCTGGAGATATTGTTGCAAGGTCATGCTTCCTTGCCTTAGATCGTGGAAGTCGCAAGATGTGACTTCGTCGGTCCTTACGGCGCGGAAGCTTGAACATAACTCAATGCGGAGCTGCTTCCAAGACAGAATGGTTCCCGGGGGGATGTTTGCATACCAGCGCTGCGCCAAGCCCTTCAATGCGAGGACGAGCGCCTTTGCCTTGCATGCGGTGCCTCCTCCTGATGCTTCGATGGTGGCTTCGTACTTGAGGAGGAACTCTTCGGGGTCTGACTCCCCATCGAACTGAGGCAATATTGCTGGGTTAAGACGGTGAGGCCACTATACCTCCTCCAGCTCTTCGGACAATGGCGATATCCTGTGATGGCTTCTTCGGTAACACTCTTCGCCGTCCGACTCAGAATGGTCAGAGATCTCTTCGACCGGCACGAACTTCTGGCGGGACCTTAGTGGTTCTTGCTGTCGCGGGTTGGCGACGACTGCCTCCCTCTGGGGTGGTCTTGGTGGAGCCTGCAATTGCTCCAACTGCAGCCTCTGGGCACGGAGCTTCTCCTGCATCGCCTTGCAGCGAAGCTCCTCCTCCTTCAGCTTGTTGTACTGCTCTTGACGCTCTGCTTCGGTGAGCATGGTCTGCTTCCCCTTCGCCCTTGTCATCACTTGTGGCTCCGATGGTCCTGATTCCAATGCCTGCTGCTGAACCCTTCGTGCCTCTTCGATGCGAGCGTCGATGCGACGCATCGCAGCGATGTCTTCGGCTGTGACGCCGATGTCCAGAAGGTTGACTTCAAGCTGGCCATTTGCGAGGGCTTCGACGGAGACGCCGTCGCTGCTAGCCCCGTTCGCCTGTGTTGCTGCTGCTTCGCCCTGCGAGGGCGTTGTCATCGTCGTTTCCTCCGAAGTGGCTCCGGTGGTCCCTCTCTTCTTCGTTGCCGCCATGTGGTGTATCGAACCGACAGGTGGGCGCCAAACTGTTGGTGGAGAGCGTCTCCGGAACGGACGAACACAACAACAGTAATGGGCAACACGGAAGTCAAGTAACAAAGTGCTCTTTTTTCATTTCCCAAGCTCCTCTTCAATGAACATTACACATGGTATTTATAGGTGGCGTTACAACTTCAATGTACAATTACTCTATTGCACCCCTACAACGGTAATATTCCCGGAATATTCCTAGATGCGAGCGTAATTTGACCGTTACAACTTGAGTGCGCCACAGCTCAGCAGCGGGACCCACGACGACCCCGGCATCTTCGCCGCATCCGACGAAGCTTCCGGACCCGCTGCTAAGTACTCTGCGAGACTCGTGTCACCAAGTCTTCGCTCCTCTCCGTCTTCTTGCTCGTGGAACAGCGAAGACGGAACACCTCCGCGATAGCTCCTGGCGTCAGCTTCAGTCTTCCGGGTGCACCGTCTTCGCTTCCTGACCCGAAGACACGCGAAGATGGATCACCTTCTACTGGTAGACCTTCGGCTCGCCCTTGACTCGATGTCTTCGCGTGCCTCCGGCGATCTGACTGAAGGTGGTGACCCCAACACCATCTCTTGCGCCCTGTGACCGTTGGTTGTGCAGACACTGACTTCTCGGCCTCTGTTGGTCAACGGTTCAAACACTACAACCTTCTGCTCCGCCTGGGCCTAGGCCTTCCGCAGTTCGGCCGAGCCGCAACACAGCTAGCAATTCCGCCACCTGGGCCTGGGCCTCCCGGTGTCCGCTCACTTACATTTTTTTTTCTTTTCTTTCCTCCGTGTCCATGATCTTCCATGTTTGCATTGAACATGGATGTGGCATTGCGGCATAAATGGTCCATGTGACATCGCCTTTACCACTTGTGTTTCTTCCAAAATCCGAGAGAGAGAGAGGGAGAGAGAGAGAGAGAGAGAGAGAGAGAGAGAGAGAGAGAGAGATGCCTCTATATCAGTTGCATTCCTTGAATTGAAGAACGGCAAAGCTTAGAAGACTGAATCTGAGCACGGACAAACTCACGCTTTCAGAGACCATACTAGATGAATTTGCAGAATTCATGCTCCTAACATAAAATGAAAATGTTGTTTCGAAGAAGAAGAAGAAAAAAACTTAAGAGAAGGGACAAAGAATTATGGAAGAGAAAGTCCATTCAACCGAACCATGCGCGTGATATTTTAGGCGATTTTGGACTCTCGTTGGGCGCGCTTAGAGTGCAGATGAAGAATCTTGAGTGATTAGTCGACTAGGATCAGAGCATATAGTTCAATGTAGGGACGGCTTACCTTCCTGCCTAAAGATTTTGCGATGTGTTCCTTTTCCCCTTGTGCCACTTTGAGTAAACCTAAAGATTTTTGTAGCCTGTGACTGTGACTTGTACCACAACAACTACAACAGCCACCACTCTTTTCATGACGAGAAGGCAAGACAACCAGACCATCAGACTGGTTTGTGAACCAACAGTTCGGTGCTACATCATCTAAATGATATATATGACGTTATGAAACAAAAAAATGCTAACAAGTAAACATACAGTACTTCCAAATCATTATACCACTCAGCTTTTCACCACAAATAAACATCCTTCCAAATCATTTATCCTTTGCAGTTCCTGTACTGAAGAATCGCAAAACTTAAACAACACTAGTCCGATCAAGAGCTAAACCAAAGTTTCTCAAGAGGAATGATTAAATTGCATTGCGACATATCCAATATTCATTTTGGAAGCGTCGTCAATTTTTGCGGTCACCGTCTCGGCCATCCTTCTCCGGCAGCAGCCGCGCGGCCGCCTCCGCGTCATCCGGCTTGGGCACCGCGGTCGCCGCCGCCTTCCTCTCGGCCTCCTTGGCCTTGAGCCCCTGCAGCTTGGCGTGGTTGTAGTAGGCGACGCCGAGGAAGGCGATGCCGTAGCCGGCGAGGTTGACGGGCGTGACGGTGTCCTTGATGACCGTCCACGAGAAGCGATGAGCAGCCAGTCCTTGACGACGCCGGCCACGTTCATGGTCAGCGCCGATGTCTTCCCCACCAGCAGGAACACGGCCAGGTTCAGCGCGAAGGCGCAGAGCGAGTTGGTCCCGAACACGAACACGTCGGGCCCCGCCGCCGACGCTGCGGCGGCGCGCAGCCTGGGCAGCTCGACGGCGTACCACGGCACGGTGAGGAAGGCGAGGCAGCAGGGCGCGATGTAGTAGAGCGAGGTGATGGGGTTGAGGGACATGCCCCTAGAGGTGAGTAGGATCTGGATGAGCACGAGGCGCGTGGCCTCGGCGGCGACGGCGGCGAGCTGGAGAGCGACGCCGAACGCGTCGAAGCGCGCCTCGCCGTAGGCCGCGACGGCAACGCCCGCAGAGATGCCGAGCATGTTGAGCATGGAGGCGCGGCGGAAGGAGTCGGTGCGGAAGGCGACGGCGAGGGAGTAGACGGCCACGGGCATGAGCGCCTTGAGCATCTGGATGAAGGAGACGGAGAGGTAGATGTAGGCGGAGTTGGAGAACCAGAGGGAGAGCGCGTAGAGCGCGCCGATGGGGACGACGGAGGCGGCGTAGAGGCGCGGCGTCATGGGCGGCGAGGCGGGGACGTCGACGACGCGGAGCACGCGGACGAGCAGCGCGGCGAGGGTGGCGCAGAAGGCCATGTGGATCATGGTGAGCGAGATGGGGAAGGGCCACCCGTACATCTTGGGGTCCAGGATGTACTTGTTGTACACGATCACCGAGAAGCTCAGGCTGATCCAGATGCCCACGTACGCGTACGACATCAGCACAGACCTGAGCACCGACGGTGGCAGCGCTGGCGCCGTGGAGGCGGAGGTCGACGACGAGGACACCTCCATGGCGGCCTTGGCCGGCGCGGTGTCGCCGCCGGCGCCCATGGGGCCTGGACTTGACGCGGCTCGCAGGGAGTGATGCCTGGGCTGGGTGAGCAGTGACGCTGCCTGCTACAGAGTGCAGAGACAGAGTGCTATGAATAGTAGCTTAGGGAGACTCTGCTCATTGACATTTAAGCTTGCCATTGTCGTCAGTGCACGGGATGGGCTGGTGGAGCCTTTACGTACGCTCTGCTTCAATTGTTGACGAAGTTGCTTGCAAATCGGAGATCTTCAATAATGGTGAAGAATGCAAGTAGACCAATAATTTGTACCATGAGACTGCTTGTGATCACACAGCATTCCCATGTAATGTAATGCTAATCACCGTGTTCGGCAGGCTGGAGCTGGAGGCTGGAACTGGAGTGGTGTGAGAGAAAAATACTATTACCTGGCTGGTGGCTGGAGGCTGGAGCTGGAATGGTGTGAGAGAAAAATACTGTAGGGCTGGAGTGCTAGAGACCAGCCGAACACGGTGAATCTTGTGAAAAGTTGCTGCAGAGAAATGGCTGGAGGACGCATGGATTGCTGTAAGCTCCAGATTCTGAATTTGTTGTCAGTTGTCGCAGTGCAGGATCGGAGGATGATGAAATCAGACTCAAACGAGACTTTAGCCACCATCTAGTGCAGTGTGACCGACGTCGAAGCGAACCTTTCGGGATTCGTAGGAAAAAAAACGCGTGTTTCGAAGAGAGACTGAGCATCGACACTTGGACCTGGGGTTCAGAGCTGCACAAGAGAAGGATCCAAGTAGTGTAGGAATGCGTAATTCTATATTCACATGCAACGGGTCCGGTAGTCTGACATAGACTCTGTTTATGATGCAGTATATTTTCAAAGGGCTTGAAATCTACCTGTTAATCAAACGTCATTTTAAACAGAGATATAATGGTGTAGTATGTCTGTAGGATGATGATTTAATCAAAGAAGATGATTTTAAACATTTGGAGAAAGCCCGTAGGTCGTCATTCCAAACATGGGCCTTCTCTTTTGTTACCCCAGTAGTCTCACCTATTTGAAGCGCTAAAACCTGCTCTAAAACTTAGGAAATCCACAAAGTTATGCTCCTGCTACTGAGCAGGAGCTGTCATTCGTCTCAAGAAGAAGAGAGTACACTTAAACCGGTCAACGATGACATCAGTCATAAAATTATTTTTGTTTTAAAGCGTGCAATGCAAAACAGTGTTGTTTTCCTAATCTGTGGTGCAGAATACACATAATGACATAATTTCATTAGTAAATGAACGCCAGAGCTTAACAGCATCATTCGCATTCACTTCATTTTGCCTACACCTACAACAAGAAACAAAATACTACAATTCTCACTATGCATTTGGTTAGGCCATTTTGCAACTGAGGTGCTCAACTTGAGCAAGATTTTCCCTCTTAATGAAATACGTGCCTGTGAAAGAAAAAGACTAGAGCAAGATTCTACTATTCTCTTAGGCCATTCTGTAATCTGATACCAGCCAATGTACGGGGACACCGTCTACATCCTGGCATATCCCTGACTCATATCCTAACAATGTAAGAGCATGCCATTTCTTTGTCAGAACTTGAAAAGAAAAGGGTGTTCAGTATCCACCAGAAAATGACGTTTATACTAATAAATCTGTAAAATCAACATTATAGCAATTCAGCACTGCAAGAATGCATCACATATATAAAGATTTGCAAGCAACGATAGTAACTTTTTTTTTTGACGAGGAGCAACAATAGTAACTTACTACTACAAGGTACTGAAATCATAGCATAATGGAAGGAATGCTAATGTTTGTCTACAACTAAGAATCTCTTGGCCTTGCATGCTGGTAGTACTGGTAGCCAGGTGTTGGTTTTGCGCCTGAAAAGGGGGGCATGAAAAGAAGATTGTGTTAAGTGAATGGTTATAACAATTGGATCAATACTATTGGACATAAAAGTACAAAGGCATTACTGTGTATCGTAAAAAAATATGAACAGTTTTAGGTTTACTAATAGTTTTGATCATTACTATAAAATAATTCATATATTTGCAACATGCCACTAGGTTCATCATTAAGAAAAATTACTTCCTCAATGCGTAATAATTATATTGTCATAGAAAATCGCTAGTCAAAGTGTTAGCAGAAGATAAAAGAACTCCTATCGAAACAGATTACATGATATTATCATTGGTACTTGTGGAAAACCAGAAGGAACTCGCCACAGGGAAGACAGGAAGCAGCATGTCAATAAACGAGCTACTTGCAATGCATGCCAAACTAACTGCCAATTTAAAATCAACCAGCAAACTGCAAAGAGAACTTCAGGAGATGTGAAGCAGCAGTATGGCGTGTATGGGAACAGGGGATGAGGGATACAGTATTTGCAGCAGCTGGATGAGGTGTGAGTGGATTTTTTTTTTGGGTGTGTGTGGGTGGGGGGTGGTTGGGGGGGGGGTGCAATTTGGAAAAAGGGGAGTGTTGGAACAACCCTTGCCTATACTAGTTGACAGGTAGGCCTTAGACACATGAACCTGAGTTCCTGACACTAAACTAAGAACGTACATAGCTCTATTGTTGCTGGAGTAGCACTTAACAGTGGGTGATCAGGCAAAAGGGCAAAATCTATATGCAGGAAGCGCCTTTAGCTTATGAATTCCTAAGAGCAGCATATTAATTTTGCATTCATTCTCTGTTTAGTTACAAAGTCAAGCAGTAGCACAATGCCAAATGAAAAGAAATCACATCACTGTAACTGGGAAGAAAAAAAAAGGGAAAAGAACAGTTAATTGGTCGCATGAACTGAATTACTGTACAAACAGGCTTGTGTGTCGCACAAAGACAGGCACATAGGATTAAAAAAAGAGCAGTATTGCCAAATTATTGCCCGTAACTGATGCACCAGGTACTGTTACAGAAAACAAGGGAGGGAAGGACTAGCCTCATTAGTGAACTTGCTCTTCATAATGCCAATCCTCTGCATTCCTTCTGAACATTAGTCCTCTGCTCCTACAAGCACATAACGCAGAAAAAATAAGCAGCTAGCCCGAAACCAAAAATTGCCGTCTTATTAGTTAGAGAGTAACAGTACAGAAAGAAAATAAAGTAAATGCGCCTACGCACCACTGATTACGAATGCTGCAGCTGAAGACATGGTGGACAAGGCTACTAGGTCCGGGTGTACGGCCATAGAGGCTGCAGTTATCAATTGCCGGTGACAAGCTGCCACTACTGAGGTGGTATTGGGCAAGGTAGGGATGTCCTGAATAAATGTAGACGACACTGTCACCCTTGACAGTCGGCAGCACCTTAGAGGAGACACTTATGCTCCTCTCGTCAATGAACAAGATACTGCCTCCGATGCTTTTCATTGGGATAAACCTCTGCAGCATGATGTCCGAAAGTTTGCATACCAAAATTTGTGACCCAAACCAATCGTTGTGGCCAAGCACCAGGATCTCTGACCCACATTCTACTAGACCGTAGGGATAGACGAGTTTGTGTTCCGGGACTGTGGCGATCAGCTTTGGCGGTTGCAGAGCACGAACTGCCCCCTGCCCATCCCGATCCTGCACAGGTGGGTCAATCTGGAGAACCTGGTGTACGTTGTTCTTGCCGCATGATGTGGAAGCAGTGTACACCATGTAAAGCTTTCCTTGGAACGACAATGGCGGATAGCGCATCGGGCACGGCCAGCTTGAGAGAGTCCATTGCCGATCCATGGAGGTAGCAAAGGCCAGACGGCTCACCTCGTCAAGTGCGAGCATGATGGTCATGGCTCCAGCTGGTGCAGACGGCTCGGAAGCGGACGTAGTCGAGCAGGTCGCCCGCCGCCAGCACGCGCGAGATCCGCGGTCGTCCGTGGCGCGGCGGCGGTTATGTGCGCCGCTGCTGGCCCCCGGCGGCGACGGCATCTTGAGTGATCGGATCGCTCGCTCGCAATTGGAACCGACCGAGAGAAATTCTCGCTTTATTTCGCGACTTGAATCAGAGGTGAAGGAGCCTAAATCAGAAATGGCCGGCGTAGAATTTGGGGAACGAACCAAGGAAGCCGGAGAGAGAGGTCGGTGATCAGGATTCAGGGGAGGCTGGCAGCCTGGCACTGGTTGTTTCCATGCATTTCCACTGGTATGACGGCGGTCTGGCAACACGGCTCACTAGCTATCGCCTGGATACAAGCAGCTAGCACTACTGGAGCCGTTTCACAGAGCACCGACATACACTGCGTTCGGCAGGCTGGAGCTGCAGGCCGAAGCTGGAATGGTATGAGAGAAAAATACTATTTTTTGACTGGAGCTGGAGGCTGAAGCTGGAATAATGTGAGAAAGAAATACTGTAGGGCTGGAGCACCAGCCGAACACCGTGATAGTAATCTCCTTTAAGACCATGTTATACAATTGCCATTCATGACTAGAATGAATCTAGCCAAGAGAAGACATATTGAAGATACAACCTGCTTATTTTGTACGAACCAGAAACGGTGAACCACCTATTTTTTGATTGTTGTGTAGCAAAAGTCCTATGGTTATATCTCTCAGCTACCTTCTCGATCTCTTTAGGAGTTGATTATGAATTTACAGCCCGTTGGTGGGCTTGCAATAAAAATTATAAAGTCATGAACATTTTTGTGGCCGCATTGATGTGGTGCTTATGGAAGTTTCGTAACGAAATGTGTTTTCAGGGCAAGAGCCAGCACAGAGAAAAGTTACTGTTAAGGAGGATAATCAACACAATAAAGAACTGGCGGGTGTTGTTTGTGGATGGAGACTTGGCCACTCTGGATCAAGCCATGTCGGTGCTGCAAACCATGATGGCGGGCACGCTTCAAATACGCTTTCCTCTTCAAAATCTTGTAACAACTGCCACTGAAACTCTAAGCTTTGTTTTCTGGAAATAAAGCGGGGAACTCCCTTTTCTCTAAAAAAATAATAGAGAATTCGTTTTTGTTTGCTATGGCTAGACAAGGTTAGGATCAACCATAAGAAGATTTTGCGCACTCCTAGATTGTACACTGTATGAGGCGCATCACGATAATAATAATACATTCGAATTTGAGACATGCAAACTTATTTTCCAAGTTTTTTTTAAAAAAAACACGACGTAGCGATAGCATGAGCAAATTTTTGGCAAATGTGTGGATTCAAAGTCAAATTTGGGCTCAGCCGAGTACAGGGCCAGCCCATCCAGCCCAATCTCCTTTACGGCCCAAATTTTTCACTGCTTCTACCCCCCGGCCCAATCACGCTCTCAGCACGCAGACCCGGCCCCCCAGCGCCCCGCGCTGCCACTCGCTGCTTTCCGCCACCACCACCACCCCTCGCCGGCCGCCGCCTCCCTCACCGGCCGCCGCAGCGCGCCATATTCTGCCCTCCTGATCCGCCGCTCCAAACCCGCTGGGGAGAGGAGGCGGCTCCGAGGAAGATGGGGTGGAAGGCTGCGGAGAAGCTCATCAGGCACTGGAAGATCCTCCGCGGTGACAACGTAATCTCTCTCGTTCTCTACCCCCCCCCCCCCCTCCGTCCCCCCGTCCCTCTTGTTAGTCCTACTTTCTTCTCATTGCTAGATCCCCCATTCCCCCTTGTTTTTCACTGCCAGGTGATGATCATCAGAGGCAAGGACAAGGGGGAGACTGGGCTCATCAAGCGGGTCATTCGGTCGCAGAATCGCGTCATCGTCGAGGGCAAGAATTTGGTAATGTGCCGTGTTGCATGTTTTTCCTCGTTTATTTAGCCAGAGTGTGGAATCTTTGTAGCAGATAATAATTTGTGGTTACGTAGGACTGATATAGACCAGTTGCACATTGGCAGTTTAGTTTGTTGCACACTGGCCGCATTGATTCAATCAAACCTACCCCTCAGTGGCATCGTGCTGTTGGTGTTCGTTGAAATTCCCAAACTGGCGGCTCATCGTAAAATGTTCTGAATTTTCCTGAGTTCAGAGTAGTGTTTCCACTGTGCCTACGCTCATGGTTTTAATTTTGTGTTGCAAACGATTAGATAATGCCCAGCCTACATCCCCATTGCACTGCTTTGATGCAGATCACATGAGTTTGACTTGAATGCCGACTAATAGATATAGCCCTCCCCCTAAAGAGTACCACATGTTCCATGACACAAAGACAGCAAAATAGGAAGGAAGCAAATATTAATTTTAAGTGAGAACTGAATAGCTGTGTGCATTCTGTATGTATATCTGTATGTCGACCTTCAGCTTTACATATTAGTTAGAGGTCAAAGATAGCAGTGGCACTCAGACCCACCAATACTGATAGTTCGTAGTTTGTTTGAATTTGGAGCATAGGAAAAGCATATTTCTTGCTGTGTAGCAAGCCATTATTGTGTTGTACATACTGCAGTGTCGTTTTACGTGCTTTACTGATTCTCTTCGGGGCATTCGTGCCTACCATATCAGTTATTGCATACTGACATAAGATCCATAACCAGTAGATGCTCCATAACTAAATTAGCTTGTAAAGTGGTAGCCATTTGATTTGTATTGTGGAATCAGCTGTGGTGAATGCCAAACAAGAATGGTGAAACTGTATTTTTCTCATCTTTCTAATATCATTACATATTTGCTAGAAGGATGTTGCTATCTGCTTGTTTATTGTGGGTACCATTAACTGCAACCAGAAAAGGGAAAAAACTGTGTTCTTTGTCTTGTGCCTTGGCATTCCTTCATGCACACCAGTAATTCCGTATATAATTGGGCTATCATCATTTCAGGTTAAGAAACACATTAAACAAGGCGAAGGGCACACAGGAGGTATTTTCTCCATTGAAGCTCCACTTCATGTTTCAAATGTCCAAGTAGTTGATCCTGTCACTGGGTATGTAAAATGATACCTGATCATGTTTTGCTACCTATCGAGATATTACTTTTACATTTATAAAAACATTTAGCAATACAATGTTTACTGCAGGAAACCATGTAAGGTTGGACACAAGTATTTGGAAGATGGGACCAAAGTCAGGTTCGCTAGAGGGATGAATGCATCTGGTGCTGTGATCCCCCGGCCAGAAATTCTGAAGGAGAGAAGAAAACCGAGACCTACATCACGTATGTCTCATAAAAAAACTTATTTATTGCTAACTAATGATGACTCGCATCATGCTTGTCTTGTAAACTCATTTTATATGCTTACGGTATAGTGCTTTTCAAGGCATTTTAATTTCCTAAAAAAGGGTCTAACTAAACTAAATGGAACTTCTTGTGCTGCAAAATTAAAACAAACAGAAGCTAGCTATATAGATGTTTCCTTTATTTTTCCGTCCTGGCGCTCTGACCTTTTTCAGTACAGGAATGCTATAGATTTTTTTTGTATGTTAGACAACTGATTCCCCATAGTCACCCTACTGCAGTTGCTTGTGTGGAGCAGTAAATGATGTTAGTGAGACAGTATACATTTTGAGTCTGGTTTCTGAGCAGGCATGAAAATAGGAGTATAGTTCAACAAAGAATGGAGTGAAAAGGCGCTGATGTTCTGTTTTCAGCAATAATTATGAAGAATCTCTGAAGGATGATATAGATTGCATAAATTTTAATTACACATTTCGATAAATACTCTTTTGCCTTTTCTCTATGGTTTGTATTTTTGTTGCATGAAAACAAATGCATTATGTTCCTGTTTGAGCACTGATGAAATGTCCATTTTGTGTTTGATGCATTCTGTTCTTGGTGTAACTGTTTCCTTTCAATCATGCAGCTGGACCAAAGGATACACCAATTGAGCTCGTGCTGGAGAAGACCTACGATGAGAAAGCTGGGATTGGTATGCCTGATCTATAGATGCCACGTTGGTTGTGCTGACTTTAGTATTTGTGACCAGGTCCTAGTGAAGGTATTAGGGGTTGGATGATTGTTGCAGCTGTACCGTACTTCCCTCATAATAATCATGTATTGAAAATCGGAAGATCCATTACTGGCATGTGTGTTGTCTTTCTTTTGTCCGAGTGTTTGGTTACTTCTGCAGAAACACATCATTGGATGAGAAACGGCAAACATATGTATCTTCTTAATGAGATATCCCGTTCTGAAAAGAGATGGAAATTGAACTGGCTCCCAGTGAATTTAGCTATTCAGATCTGTGCGTTTGGCACCATCTGTTGTCTGAAAACCCAATGCTTTTAGGATGCTTGATGCAGTTGTTCTGGTGATTTTACCCTTCAAGATTTTTGCTGGTTTATTTGTCAAAAATAATGCATGAGACGTTGACGCCCATCATAGTGGGTAGTTTGTGGATTGTGACAGACTAGGGAACCTGGCAAGACATCGATCTATATAAAAATTTGGAGCTACAGCTTCCCAGTACATAAAAAAGTGCAAACAATGCAGGTTTTTTTTTACGACAGAGAACAAATTATAGCTTGCAAATACATAAAAACAGCAAGCAGCTCTTGTACTGCCAGAAGACCGCACAAATCGAATTACGACATACTAACGTTGTTACATCCAGGAAGGATAAAATTGCATTTGCATCCGCAGGCCTCTCCAATGGACGGTAATAGCATGGTTCTATATATTTAATGCCACTGACAATTGCCAAGGTTTATTCGATCTTGTCCATTTATGAGAAGAGATGGAAATTGAATTTGCTAATCGTTCCTGCTGCTGCTAGTTTGTGTGTGTGTGTGTGTGTGTTTTCTGAAATCCGAACCATATATTGTTTCTGAAATTTACAGTTCTTGGAGGTTACAATTTGGAATTTGGAATCAAGCAGCTCTCCGGTACTAACACAAGACTGACCAAATTGAATTCAACATACAACGTTGCTACATTCAGGAAGCATTTGTCTAGAATTGTCGCCCCTCAGTAAAATTTAGGAGTGTCACCATACTATTACTACTGCATGCTACAAGATATGATGATCGTTGAGGCCTACACTTATGCAGTCTCCTCTTTGGGCACGATGACAGCTTCGTTGCCCAACAACGACAACAAATGCTGTTCCATCTCGTCGTCGCTCATCGTCGAGTTGGCGGTCGGCACGGCCTCATCTAGGGCCTTTGCCAGCTCGTCCTCGTCGAAGAAGTCGTCATCTTGAAGCGCCGCAGGGGACTCCTCTGCTTCGTCTCGCAGTTCTGCGGCTTCGAAAGGATCACGTGTCGTCTTCTTCGTGTGCGCCGACGGCTGAGGCCGGCAGTGGTGTGCCGTGTGCCGGTGCTTGCAGTGGCATGTGGCAGGCACGTGCCACCGGGGGAGTCAGCGCCGGCATCTGCTGCTTAGGCTGCCCGAGCGGCCGCGGTGGCGCGGGCGCCAGCGGGCGCCTCGGCGGCGCTACAAGACGGGTCGGGGCTGGCGCCGGAGGCTGAGCTGAAGCCGGCGACGATCTGATCACCGAGGGAGTCGACAGAGGAGCCACGCCACCGAGAAAGATCTGCTGCTTTGGCTGCGCAACTGGCTGCGGTGGTGCGGGCGCCGGCGCGCGCCTCGGCGGCGGCACTGCATGACGGGTCGGAGCTGGCGCCGGCGACGATCTGATCACCGAGGGAGTCGACGGAGGAGCCACGGCGCTGTTAGCCACGCACGGCCGTGGTGGCGCGAAGTACGCCGTGCGACCGGCGGCCGGCTTCACGACCGGAGGGGCCGGGGCGACGACGGCACCCCGCGCCCGCTTGGGGCCCGGCGGCTCGGCAACCTGCGGCGCTGGCCTCTTGGGGGGCGGCGGTGGCAGCGGCAGCGGCGCCTGCGCGATCACGGCGGGCGCAGGCGCGGGCGCGAAGAAGGCGGCGGATTCTTGGCGCGCGTCAGAGCCCGGAGCTGCCCTCGGGGAGACGTAGATGTTGCAGAACACGTACTGCCTGTCGCCGACGACGGCGTCCTGCAAGCAGCACGTCGAGTACTCGTCCATGAGCCAGTCCGTGTACGCGCCGCCCTTCTTGTACCGCAGCTTCCTCATCTCGCCGACCTTCACTTCGTCGCCGTCCACGACGTCCGTCACGCCCTGCGAGTGCCACGATCCCGCGCCGGCGGCGCGCGTGGCCTTGGCCTTGCTGGCCTTGTTCCCCGCCCTGCAGTGTGGCTGCTGGAGCTTGCAGTGGGTGAAGAAGAAGCGGTGCCCGGTCTTGGGCAACGGGCGGAACTGCCGGGCGAGCTCGCCGGGCTCGCAGGCGTAGACGTCGGCGTGGTGGATGAAGGGGCGGACGGCTTCGTGCAGCGGCGCGCCGGCGAGGAGCTGCGGCAGGTAGTACGTGGCGGCCTCGAGCGGCGTCGGGTTGAGGCGGAAGCCGCGGAAGAAGATCTCCGGGCCCAGCGACGACGCCATGGCGCGATCGGCGAGGCGGTGGCGCGGAAAGGGGAAGAGATGGAAGGAAGGGATCTCGATGGAGCGCGGGCTCGGCGGATGGAGCAAGAGAGGGGAGGTGGCTTCGATTTATAGGCGAAGGGCGGCGTCGTCGATTGGATTCCAGCTAGCTCGGCCGCAATTCGGAGTCGGATTGGTGAGATGGGAATCCGACTGACTGCTGGTCGGAATCCGCTCTAGAGTCGGACGCAGCATCATCAAGCACACGTGCATGTGGCGTCGCGTCACCGTGCGTGGGCGGCAAGGGGCACGGCGGCCTCCGCGAACGGCGTGGCGACGGGGGAGTCGCGGCACACGGGGCAGGTGGCGCTCACCCGGAGCCACCGCTCGGCGCAGCGCGCGTGGAAGCGGTGCCGGCACCCGGGGCCGCGCCGCAGCGTGTCGCCGCGCGCGAACTGGCCGAGGCAGATGGCGCACGGGCCGCCGCCGCCGTCGTCACCGGGGCTGGCGACGTGCAGGTACTTTGGGTACAGCGCGTCGATGGCGGCGACGTCGAGGCCAGGCACGGCAGCCGCGGATGGCGGGACTGCTGCTGTGTCGGCGGAGGCGAGAAGCGTGGCGGCGCCGGCGCCCTTGGTCAGGACGCAGAGGCGCCTCGCATGTCAGGATACTTTTTTCTCTCCCTCTCTCTTCCTCCCTTCTCTCTCCTCCTCTTGTCTTCCCCAATGGGGCGCCCCGGTTGGGCGGCGACGACGAGCTCAGCCAGGGGCGCGCGCCGCCGCCATCCGGCCCAGGCGGAGCTGGTTGCGTCCAGGAGTTGTTCCGTGCGTGAGCCTGTGACCCTTCCGGGCTTCCCGCCGCCGCCACGCCGACCACCACCACCACCACCTGTCCACCTCGACCCTTGCCCTCCTCTCGCGCGCCAACGCCGCAGCCGCAGCCATGGACGCGGATCCCTCGCGCCAGGTGCGCGTGTGCTTCGTCACAAAGCTGCCGCCCCCACTTCATGCGCCGCCCGCCGCATCGCCATCCCCGCGGACCTCTATCGCATGGGCCTCTCCGAGATCGTCAACAGCCTTCTCGCCGCCGGTGAGAGCCCCGCGGCCCAATCCCCACCATCCGGAGGGCTGTACGAGCCACAGATTCCTAACTCTTTACTCGCTTCCGTTAAGCAACCGAACCGGACCACAAGGCGCAAGCCTTCGACTTTCTCGTGGACGGCGAGCTCGTGCCGCTGCCGCTCCAGCAGTTCCTCCTCGCCAAGGGCATCTCGGCGAAACGAATTTTCGCTTGACGATTGAATTCTTTTTTCCCGAGGAGTTGCTGTGATTTGGTTGTAATTTGTGCGGGGATTGGGTGTGAATGTTTTGCAGGAGAGGGTGCTTGAGCTTGAGTATGTGAAAGCCGTGGCACCAAAGAAGCAGGATGAGCCCTGCCCCCATGATGATTGGGTTAGTGCAATCGATGGATCAAACCCGAGGTATGGTTTTTTTCAGGGGCGAAGCCAGAACAAAATGCCACCGGGTCAGCAGGCTTCTCGTTGAAGTTTAACCGGGGTCTAACACGGTGAAAATCAGTTGGGTATAAAGGATCTATGGAAATCGTCGGGGTCGGCCGACCCCTACGCCACCACGTAGCTCCGCCCCTGGTTTTTTTCATGTTGCTTGTGTGCAACCTGATAACTGTGGAAATAACTTATATGGATTGGAAATGTCTTGTGCTTTCTGTTGTCACAACACCTGTATTGTCTGGATGACACTTAGTTTTGTAGGAGATTAGTTGGTGCAGACACCCGATTATACAGGGTTTTAGTTCATCTTGTTTGGGAAACAAATCGGATGACTCTGCTCGTGTAAATACCTCTCTGGATACTTTAGTTAATAGTTCCTCGCTATATATTTTGACTATGCTGGCGTTGGCGCACTTTAGCTAAGTTTTGCAGACAGATGTTGTTCCTGTTGTATGCTTTTCTACTGCTGCTCCTTCCACCTACTTTTGTTGTGTTGACACAACTAGGACTACAACTGGAATAAAAATAACAGGATGGCCATTACCTTTTATTATTCTCTCCCTTTCTACATACAAAATTCATTTGTTTCTTACCCCACCCATTTTTTTCATAATGACCAATAGCCAATTAACATAGACATTTGGTTTGTAAAGTATAGCACACACCAGATAATCTAGGGGAAGGAAGATTTGCTTTAGGAAGCTAGGGATATTGTGCAGAGTGTACATTAACATGCGGCATGCCTTAACACGCCGATGGTTCTGAATTCTGAATCGGAGTCTGGTCTTAAGTTTTCTGAACTGCAAGGATGGCTATGATTCAGATGTCCACAATAGTTAGGCTCCATAGTTAGCATTATGTTCTGGTGATATGATATTATTCTGTCTATAAATGTGTTTTATAATTCCTTCAAATTCTTCTGTTAAAGGTTGCTGACATTCACATGTTTCGAAGTGCGAAAGGTTATTGTACAATGTTTCTTGCTGAATGTACACGTGGCTTCAATTTTGAGAAATCATTCTAGTTCTACCGTTGAATTGTTGGATGGGTTTCCTGTAGATAATCTTAGCTTGTGTATATGTACAGCAATAATAATAGTTCTAAAGGTTTCTAGTCTTAACTTCACTGCTTCCTGAAGTATATTGCATTTAACTGGATATCACTGACTCATTGTGCAGTTCCACATGAGCGAATACCTAATTCCAATGCAATTGTTCATGGAATATACTTGTATGTAATGTTTGCATTGTGGCATTTTATAGCTAGAACTGTGTAAGATTTAGGATCAAGATGATTCCTCTTCCGCCATATTAATGGATGTAGGGTAATCCCTTAATATTTTTAGTAGCTTTTATAAAAACAGAAGGGGTCAGTTATGAATTTTCAGTTGCCGTTTTCATCTTTAGCGGTTAATATCATAATTTGGTTATCGTCTAAATGTATTTAACATTTTCTGCACTCATGTGTCTTTTCTATTATTGGAAACAAACAGATGGATAACAAACAAGAAGCTGAGAAGACTGAGGCACAACTGCTGAGAGTGTTTGATTATGCATGGAACAAGCTCCAAAATGGTGCTTGTCGCCGTGAAGAAATACTGCTCAAGTTAGAACAGGGCGCAGCCAGCCATAGAACATCTCTCTACTTAGCAGAATGCGCCACATCAAACAAGATATATTTGGAGTAAAAGCAGGTATAAAAGATAAAGGGCAGTGGGTGAGTTAACACCTCGCCTCGCGATAAGATGGTATTTACAAAGCTTTAATCATCATGGAGATTGGGATAGCAGAGAAATTGTTGAAAATTGAAATATTTAATTGCAAAGCTTTAATCATCATGGAGATTGGGATAGCAGAGAATGACTTTAAAACCGGACTGTTTGGCATTGTGAAAAATCATGGACACTCACAGATAATCATGGACACTCAGAATTAGGGAAAACGAACCGGCGTCGCCAACAGACCGCTGACCGGCTGGAGCAAGAGCGTGACACGCGCATGAAGCCAGACCATCTTGTGACCACCAAGTAGTGCCTGATCAGCGGTATCCTTTAGCAATTCGCCCACCTCTTCGACTCGGTCTGAGATCACATCGTCAAACGATTGGTTCTTTTTTTTCGAAGCTTTCCTTAACGGCCTCCCCCAGATGTAAGACCGTAATTGCTGAGTTCTTCAGAAGTAGGAGGGCTTCCACGACGCCCCCTTCCAGCTTGGCCTCCTGATCCAGGAGCCGGGGTAGCGTGACAGAACCGCTAAATTAAAACTCAAAATTAAGCTAAATGGCCATCATTTGAACACATCAGGTACATTTGGCTTAACGGTTTAATTTGACAGCCCTTTCGGAATTGACCTTTCGATCGAAACAAACACCAGTAATCTCACACGAAGATGAGCACAGGCAGTACAAACATGTTGAGTACATACAAATACAACTACAATACAGAGTAGGGTGCATTAAATTTTACAAACCTGGTTTAATTACATAAAATAATATACAAGTGCAACTTCAGTTTAAAACAAAGTTCGATATAGGAAGCCTGACGTTTATAATACATAAAGAGCAGAGTCGAATCACACACTCAGCCCACGGGTGTGTGATTCGGTAACTAGCTAGGACTAAGCATCTAGTCCGGCCACCTCCCAACCATCCGCGTCAAGCTGGATGAACTTAGCACAACAAGGGCAGAAGTCTATCTCATCCTGACCTGAAATAGTTTGAGCCACAACCCTGAGTATACTAATACTCCGCAAGACTTACCCGACTATGGGTATACATAGCCCATTATCTAGACATGCACGGCTTTCTGGCTGTTGGTTATTTTGCGGAAAAGCAAATAAGAGTGAGTCCTTACTTTCAATATTTTAGCTCAAAATTAGGAATGGGTACCTATTTTCTACGGTTTGCATTTCTATACCAATCAGTGTGGAAAAACAATTGATTAGGTACAACTATACTAATCATCTCATTCCCTTCTATGTTCTTACTACGATGTGACTCGGAGATCAAGGTGCTTATGTCCGAGAGCGACTGACGGCGAATCGATCCGATTTAATCTTGCAAGGTGGACCTAACCAACACGGCACGTATTTGCCCCGTCGGACAATACGAACCAACCATTCCCCTCTCCGCCTCGAACTACAGAACCGCCCCACCTGCATATAGTCAACCGAGCCCTACGAGAGACCACCAAAAATAAACATATGCATCCCAATTCTTCGCGGCCACTCGACTGCCCTAAGGGGTGGGTAGAAGTTCTGTACTTTCGAAACAAGGCAGTACTCGGCTTACCGGTTTCGACTACCTCCTACTTCCGGTATGCGGTTAGTACAATTCAAACATGATCAGCAGGGCCGACAACAGTGCGGTCCTTAACCGACACAGACGGGGCTAGACAATTCCCGCCGGTCTCCAATTTCTTTCCTTTCCTCCATATTCCAATATTCCATAATCAAATTATAAAGACATCCTATATCTCGCGAGTAATAGGAAATTACTCGACTTCTACCGAATCTTATTTTTAGCATGGCAAGGATAACGACAACACATACTAGTATTCCGACCAATGGAACCTAGGAATCATGCAACTAGGGTTTCATCCAACGCCTAGAAACTTAATGCATAATCAAGTAAATATATATATATATATATATATATATATATATATATATATATATATATATATATATATAAAACATTTCATAAGTTAAAATAATAGGTTATGCTCCGAGGCTTACCTGCGGGCTGCTGCTCAGAGCTAGTGTCCACTGGGCCTTGGGCCGGGTCGTCACGAAACTCCTGCGGGGCTTGCTCCGCCTGCTCCTGCGGCTCCGCGATCACCTCGTACACGACTTCCTCGGTCGCGGATTCTATATGTATGCATATGAGACAATGAGTAAATGCCAACTTGACTTTGTAATTAGAAGATAAATATTAAACAAATTAACAATTTACATAAAATGACGTAGGTATGGTGATAATTAACTTAAACCCTAAGTTCTAAGAACAACTAATCTACCTAAGTATCAAACTAGAGTACCATTTAATATCAACAGAACATGACTTGCAAAGACATTTATTAAATTACTTCTCATGATTTCTAAAGAATCTTATATATAAAGATATTATTTATCCCTATGCAAATATATTAGCTAGGTACATTTTATAATCATGTAATAAACTATGCATTATGATCATGAAAATTTTACAGTGAACCACTCATAATTAAAATAAGCTACTGCAAAAATTTTGTAATTTCTGGATGAACAGATTTATAGAAACTAATTAAGCAAGACTAAACACAATTTAAATTATTGCAGTGGTAAAAATGTTATTTTGCCAGCATGGATATTTTCCCCCATAGATCTTACTCTAACAAATCTAACAAAATTTATTTCATATTTTTCACATTTTTCTTTGATTTATAACACATTTTTGAAGTTTCAGCACAAACTAAAGAAAATAATTAACCCTAACCCCTGACCCGTGGGCCCCATCGGCCAGTGACACAAAAACAGAGGAGGCGGCCCCGCCAGGCGCGCACGCCATGGCACGCGGCTCGCCGGCGCGGGGGGGGGGGGGGGGGGGCGAGGGCTTGCGGCGACGGCGGGCGACGGCGGCCTGCGCGGTAGCCCGCGCAGCCACGGCCCAGGCAGGGGTAGGGCCCGCGCGCGCGGCTCCGGGCAGCGGAATAGCCCTCGGCGGCGGCGGCGGCACGGCTCGCCGTTCCAGGCGGCGGTGGGCTAGGGGGCGGCGGCGCGAGGCAGCTCGAGCATCCGCGCGACCATGCGGCCTCGGTGCGCACGCTAGCATGGCGCGGGGTGACGCGAGCGCTTCCCGCGGCGTACAGCGGCGACGAGCACCTCGGCCGGCGGCGGCATGGTGTGGATCGAGCGTGGAAATAATGCGAACGCGGAAGAACGAGGAAAGCACAAGCATCACGAGCTCATGTACCGTCGATTTGAGCTGTTGGACAGCATAAACAATGGCCGGAGGTGAGAGTTCGACGGTGAGGTGGATCTTGAGCTCACTGGTGACCGACGGCCGCAAAACCAACGATTCCCGGTGCACTGGTCGAGGGGGCTCGCGAAGGAGAGGTCGAGGAGGAAGCTAGGAAGGTAGATGAGCTTCGGGTGAAGTGGATTTGGGATCCATGGAGAGGAGCTCGCGGATTCGGCCGGCGAACGCAAGCTACTCAATTTCCGTTCATGGCGTCGGGAGGAAGAAGAAAATGAATAGGGAACAAGAGATCCAAAGCTCGAGCTGGAGAATGGAGGAGGACGTTCTGGACGTCGGAGCCAACTAGCAAGAGGGGATGAATCATGCTCGACGGCCGTCACGCGACAGCGACCCGCGGGGAGCTCGGTCACGGCATGGGCGACAGCGCGACAGTGTTTCCCTATTGGCTAAGGCCTGTTCCCCAGTACGCTCGCTTGTCGTGGATGGCTGGCGCGTGGCCCAGCTCGCCGGGAAAATGGGGAAGGCTCCCCGACGGATAGCGCATGCCGGTGGGGAGCTTCGGGAGGCGTTGGCCTCCACACCGCACACTGGGCGGCACAGGGAGAAGAGAGGGTGAGAGAGTGACAGGTGGGGCTCACGTGTAAGCTCCTTCAAACATTTTTGTATTTTCAATTGAATTTAGTTTGAATTGTTACAGGTAGCTCGACCTTGCGGAGCACCAGCGCCACGCCTGCCACGAGCGAGAGGAGATCCAGCTCGGCGCATAGCCAGGACCTCAGCGCCGCCATCTGGCGGAGGAGTGCATACGACTCGGGCGCTACGCGCACGGACTCCAGAGAGACAAGGTTCACATACAGGAGCTCATCGGAGCGGGCCTGCAGGGCTTGGACGTCGGCGCCGGTGTAGCAGCAGACGCTTTTGTAGTCCATCTTTGACGGAGGTGGTGGTTGGTGGTGGTGGGCGGCGGCGGCGAAGACGAGGAGGGGTGGTGGTTGTCTGTTGCGGCGGCGATCTGTTTATATAATGGCGGCGGTAAGATTTCCCCTGGCAACGCGGCGAGGAACCCTAGCTCGTCAGTCCGTTTGTCTTGGCGTGGGGGTGCAGGAGCGATGAGGATGGCTCCGATCCGGGTCGGTGCCTCGGTGGACGCGCTAGCGCTATCCGTTTGTTTGTACGTGGATGGAAAAAAATTGGGTGCGCACCGGGCGCACTGAGCTTCCCGTGCGCACCCTGGCCCGATGCCGTCCCCGTACAATCGAACGGCGAAGGCTCCCTACGGCGCGCGGCTCCGTTTCCAGCTGGAGATGCAGCTCGGCTCACTTCCTTTTCCTAGTCCTCAGCTCGCTTCCTTTTCTTCACTCGTCTTCTTTCCGGAGCGCCGCAGATCGAGATCCATGGCCGGAGCCGCCGCGGATCCCCATCACCAGAGCTGCAGTAGATCCCCATCACCGGAGCTGCAGCAGATCCCCATCGCCGGAGCCACCGCGTTGCCCGCTCCCGGCGGTGCCCCCGCTCCCGCGCGCCTGAGCCGCCCTCCTCGTTGCCCGTCACTGCTGCTTCCCGTCGGGCCGCCATCCCCGTCGCCCACGGCCACTCCACCCGGCGGCGCCTCCGCCCGCCCGGCCCTGCGTCGCCCGCGGCCGCTTCCCTCCGCCTCCGCTGCCTCGCCCGCGGTCGGGCGCGGCTGCTGCTACCTCACCGTCCAGTCGCCCTCCCCATTCGGCCTCTGTTTGCTACCTTGTTTGCTGAATTGGCTAGGTCCATTCCATTGATGTGGATTCAAGTTTAGGTAAAAATGGTACATATTCCGATTAATAACTGAGTAGTCAGTAAATTCTGAAGTAGATTCATGCTAATACTCTTCTTCATGCAATTATGCAGTATCACAGGTTTTTGGCATAGACAGCAGGTCCTCGTGGCCTGTGTCTTGGTGCTTGCTGCTCACAATCTAATGTAAATTGTTCAACGTTAGGGCTGCAAAATTGTGTCTTAGTTATTGAGTTAAATTTTGCATTATTGGAATTTGATGTATGCAGTAGTTTTTGTGTCTAAATTTTGTCAGAGCTAAGAAAGGTCCACATAGTTTAACTTTTTGGTGATGCACTAATTCAGTAATGCTCTAAAGAATAAATATCAGCTATAGTTTGTACTGTATATAAAGAGTACCCGAGGTCCCAAACAAGACAATATTTGTAACATAAAGATTTTTTATTCCAGGTTATAAATCCACAAGTTCAGTTATGAACTTAGTATAAAGCAACTGTTTCTTCTCTTATACTCAGTTGATAAGCTGAGGAATGTAGTTTGTGATTGAGTGCGAACATCCACAATAAAGAGCTGAACTCTCTTGTGTTTATTTGGCAGCAGTTACCTCTAGTTGGTAGGCATGAGGCACCCAACGCATCATCGAAGATGGTGGCGACACCATGAAGTCGGTCCATGGGCAAGGAAGAGAGAAGGATGTAACTGCCCGACATGACATGAACTAGGGACGCAACATTGATGAAGCTTCTTGTGCCAGCCTAGATGATATTGGTGAAGATTTATTTTTCTTGTGCCAGCAGCTGTGAAGAGTGCAGACGGTTGTGTTAACGGGAATTGTAGGTTGTAGTTGTACTACTAGAGAAGATTGCTGTGTATGGATGTAATAGTGGTTCACATGAATAATGTAAAATGTGATTTTTCTCTGAATAATTTGATTGTTTGCCTGAAATGCATTATGAACTATTGACTCGGATCCTTCTTTGCCTGATACTATTGACAGAATGTTGAGAACAATTATTCTTGCAATAAAACCATATGTTTTAGGCCACAAATTTCTGTTTCATTTTGAATATATCCGTGCTGGAATACTACTAGCCTGAATTATTGGATACATACAATTAGTAAAACTAAGGTTCCTAACATCCTATTGCATCGAGGAGCTCCAGGAAACGTAAAGTGCAATTGCCCAGTAACTTGTTCTTCTTTTTGTTCAAACTTGAGCACTCTTCTTGCTGCTCGCTGCCACCGGGTTATATCAGTTTACTACACACACATGTTCAGTAAATAATTTATGAATCAAAAGGGTCCTTGTAGCATTCAGTGGTACAAAATATACTGATAAGAACTCTGCAGGGATTTCACCAAAAGAACTCCACAATGCACAGAAAAGGATTACAAGCTCCATATTGTGAATAGTAACCTCTACTCATCAACTTTGAAGATTTAATTGAGGTGCTTAGGGTATGAGTTTACAAAACAATATGGTTCATTTCATGAGAATATGTCTACATAGATTCATCAAAATGTAACTTCCTAACAGCAGCTTGCGTTGTAGCATCTTGATCAACTCCCATTAAGAGACTTGTGTACCCTCCTGGTATGTATGGAGGAGCCATTGCAGAAGGATTGGCAAATAAATTGAACGGGGACATTGCGACATTAGTATATCCACCTTGGACGAAAGGAGCATTCATGGTTGAAGATGCCCCAACATTACAATCCTGTGTTTACAACAAGAAAGTGTTCATAAATCATGCATGTAATGGAATAAATTTTGAAAATAGGTATTGTCTTACAATTATTTGGTTTGTCTCAGCACGTTCGTCTCTTGCTTCAATATCATCATGTTCCAGATCATCACCTACAATGCAAAATATATGATAAACAAATATTTAGAAAAAAATTTACACTAGAACAAAAGGCATTTAACAGTTGGATACCTTTCTTCTGGGCACCCTTCTTCTTCTTCTTCTTTCCTGGGTTCTTCTCAAGAACATTTTTAAAACGTGTCTCCTTTGGACCTTTTATGACTGGAGGGATTCTGAATGATATTACACCATTTAGTGGATCTCGGACACATTCATTTGGAGTAGGGGAAATCTCATTGGATTTATCATGCATCTCACTTAGATAAGTATCCGCTTCCAAGTTCAAGTCATGCATGGCTTTCTGGATTTTATCAAGTAGTTCTTTTGATGACGAACACTTCAATGCAAGAGATGTGGCCTGTCGAGATATAAGTGTTGCCTGTGCATTCAAATCTCCCTCCTCGGATCCTTGTTTTGTTTCAATATAAAATCCACTTTTAGCATATTTTGTCCATCTAGGCAGTATATATTGTGATGGCAAATTATATACCCCATTCATATTGTAGACTCTAAGAGCATGTTTGCATAATAAACCTGAAACATATAGTTCCAAATTTAAACAAACAATATTTCAGGATACAAGATGCAATTTAAACAGCTTGGAAGATAATACTTAACATACCTATGCATTCAAACATCCGGCAAGAGCATGTAATAGTCGAATCTTCTTTGTTCAATACTACTGTTGCTTCACGTTCAGATTGCATATACTTAACAAAGAATGTGGAGTTTGTCCCATTACCTTCCAACAATTCACAAGACAACGTAAATTGTTTTTTAAACTCTTCCTCAAAATCTGAATACATTCTCCTCGTATATGTTTCAGCTGCAGTTTTCAACATTGGCAGATTTGGAATGTAGCAAACTGGGATCTTTCGACGTGACTGAAAATCAGCATCCTTCTCATTTGACCTTAGAGTGACTATAACATTTTCACATTCTACAAGGAGTTCTGAAAGACCAAGTTTCCTACGAAATGTTTTCTTGAAGACATTGTTCATACCTTCGCTCCTCTGAGTCGAGTGCATGTCTGCTGTAAATGAGTCACGGTATACCGCAGCCCACTTTGCCCTCAAAGCATATAGGTTTGACATCCATGTGTTATCCTCAAGGTTGTATTTAGCCAACAATTCATCCCATTTCTCTGTGAAGTAAATCTCTACTCTGTCTTCGTAGATACAACTTTTGAAATCCGCCCAGAACTTGTTGAACTTGTTACCTGACTTGTCCTCTGCCTCGTCCTCTGCCTTGTCCTCTGTCTTGTCCTTTGCCTTGTCCTCTGCCGCTTTAATTATAGGACCAAGATGTTTGACAGCATTTTGGCCAATATGCCACAAACATAGGCGATGGGCTGTGTTTGGGAATACATGAGCAATTGCTGCTGCCATTGCCGCGTCTTGATCTGTGAAAATTGTGCTTGGGTGCTTTCCAGACATTGCTTGAAGAAAGGACTCAAATAGCCAAACAAATGATGGAATAGTCTCGTTGAACATGAGTGCACACCCAAAAATTATTGTTTGCTTGTGATGGTTGGTGCCAAGAATCGGAGCAAAAGGCATTTCAAACTTATTTGTTTGAAATGTGGTGTCAAAGGACACAGCATCACCAAAGCATTTGTAATCCATGATAGACTGACCATCTGCCCAAAAGAAATTTGCTATATGACCAGTATCCTTGTCCACCTCAACTGCATAAAAAAATGTTGGGTCCTGGGCTTGTTTATTTCTCAGATAATGTTTGTGCATCATTGCCTTCTAAGTACTGTCTGCGCTCGCGACCAATCTCATTATAGCAATCCATCTTAGTAAATGGTACTTTGTCTTCCCCTCCATAATGCTCCTTCATAAAATTGAAAACTTGGGATGGCTTCATTCCAGACCGCCGTGCCTGCCCAATTAATTTTCTATCTGCCTCTATAATCTCTCGTTGGGACCTCAACTTATGTATCTTATTTGGACTGGCAAGATAATGGTTGTGCTCTACTACGATCTTTTGCACAGTCCATACATTCTCCTTGCTGATACTAAACTGGACACGAGCATCACAACAGGTCCTTGTAATATCTTTTTGTGATGCCTCATTTTTCCGAAGTCCTTGGCCACTGCAAACAAAATATTTCTGAGATAAACTATCATCTGATTTGCGGCGCTTCGTCCTGCTCTTTCTAACACTGAAGCCAACAAGTCCAGCATAGGTATTGTACATCTCATAAGCTTTTTTCTCACAGTCAAAAGTCATTCCAACTTTAGGTGCCATCTCAGCATATTTATCAACCACATCCTGTACAAATAATTATCAATTAAAGGTCTAACATAAAAAAAAATATTAGATATCGTTTGTGAAGTTTGTTACTTTTATTTTACCTCATTTGGTACTTCAATCTCCACTGCTCCAACATGTGGTATTTGTTGTTCCTCTTCTCCACGATCACAAGCAACATCATGATTCGCAGAAGGAGCATTTAATCTACATTTGGAAAATTGATAGTGAGGTGTAATAATAAACCCTAACGATCATGAGGGATCGCAGGAGCTTTCTCAGGGAGTAACATGGATCAATAACCAAGA